>NW_017731836.1:447347-482994 GCF_001890085.2 Hipposideros armiger | reverse complement strand
GAGAGAGAGAGAGAGAAAGGGAGAGAGAATATAATTGCCAACAGCTTTAGTAAATGAATAAATAAACCTAAATTCAGGACTTTGGTTTGCTGGTAGACATATACAGATACGCTAACACCACCAAGGACACTTACAGAGGTTGGCAGTCCTGATCTCTCAGGTTTTATAATGCAGGGAGGAATAAGAACCAGTAGAGCAGGGGCTCGTGGGCCCTCTGAAACTGTGTGCAATATTTTGTATATGTTTGTATGAGTATTTTTCAAAGACACAAAGGAGGTCAAGAGCCACAGTCTTAGAGCATTACACCTGAGAAAGACCTTTGGGGTAAATAGTTCAACCTCCTGTTTTACAAATGAGGAAACCAAGGCCCAGAGAGTCCAACAGCTATCTTAAGATCATTCAATTCATCAGCTGTAGAGTTGAGCCACGGACCCATTCTCTTGTTTCTCAGTGCTGTCGACAGAGTTTTTAAAGAAAGAAAGGGGGCGGGCATTCTCTTTCATGAAATGGGCCCCTGATTTCTTACGGGAAAATCATATTTTTTAGAAGGGTGCTTGCTGACCAATAGAAATATAACATGAGCCACATGTGTAATTTAAGCACATCTAGTAGTCACATTATAAAATACAAAGAAATGAAATTAATTTTAATATATTTTACTAAACCCAATATACCCAAAATATTATCATTTTAACATATAGCCAAGATAAAAAATTAGTGAGACTTTTACATTTTTCAGATTAAATTTTCTAAATTTAGTGTGTATTTCTCACTTATACCACATCTGAAATTCAAACAGACCTTGTTGTGGGTGTGCAATAGTCACATGTGGCTAGAAGCTGCCCCATAGGGCAGTGCATGTGTAGATTATATTTCTATTCCCAGCAAGTGGATGGTTTGCATCCCTTATTTGATTCTACAATTCTTCCCAGGAGCCGGGTGTTGTCTCCAGTCATAGATGTGATTGACTGGAAGACTTTCCAGTATTACCCGTCCAAGGACATGCAGCGTGGGGTGTTGGACTGGAAGCTGGATTTCCACTGGGAGCCTCTGCCGGAGAGTGAAAGGAAGGCCCTTGTGTCCCCCATCAGCCCCATCAGGTGAGGCCCCAGCACGGAACCTGCTTGTCCTTTGCTTTCTCTGATGAACTCGGCAGCCAGGCTGCCTGACAGCTAATCCTGGCTCCATGAGTTTCCTAGCACATTACTTAATCTGTGCCTCAGTTTCCTCATTAGTAAATTGGGGATAATAATAGTACTTAGCTTACAGGGTTGTTGTGAAGATTGACTGAGTTAATATGTGAAAAGCATTTAAAGAGTGCCAGGCACTCAGCTATGTGTTATTATTGTCATTTGTTAATACTAATGGATTCCTGCGAAGCTCTTCCAGATATCTTCCATGGACACCCCAGTGTGGGATAGTGACAGAACCCCAGCTGGGATCTCCATCCAGTTCTATCACACCTGGCCTCAGGTCCCTTCTTAGTACAAAGGCAGCATTCAGCCAGGTGAACGCTAAGACACCATAAGTCTCAAAATAGATCCAAGTTTATGGGATGCCTCTCACATTGTTGGTTTTTGGACAATTATTCTGTGTAAGTTAATGCTCTAGATATCTTTTGCTGCATGAACAAACCACCCAAACTTAGTGCTGTGAAACAACAGCCATTTTATTAAGCTCATGGACTCTGTGGGTCATGAATCCTGGTAAGGAGCATTGGGGTTGGTTGTCTCTGTTTCATGGTGTCTGGGGCCTCAGCAGGATGATATTTACTAGACTAGACTGGCTGGAAATGACTCAACAGCGGGGGCTGGGATCCCTGAACACTGTTCACACGTCTGAAGGTTGATGCTGTCCGACAGCAGGAACGTCTTCATTTGTTCTCTCGAAGCGGTTGCTGCATCTGGGCTAGCTGAGGCTTGCTACACCATGACACTGGGTTCCTAAAGCAAGTATCTCAAGAAAGCCAGGTAAAGCAAGCCACCCTTTTTTTAAAAAAACAATTTACTGAGGTGAAATTCATATAGCATAAAATTAATCACGTAAAGGTGAACAATTCAGTAGCATTTAGTACAGTCACAATGTTGTGTAACCATCACCTCTTCCTGCCTCCCCAGAGTTGATTTTGAGCTCTGGGCTTCTGTGGGGTTGCACTAATGGAGAGGGAGGGCCCCACCTGGGATTCAAGCTGTCCTGCAATTGTATTCACCACGATGCACCTTCACGGTCATGGCCTCTGGCAGACGGGTTGGTACACCTGGCCCCCAGAAGCCTGCACCCTCCACGCGCTGTCTGCCAAAGTCCCACATCCTCTCCTGACCCCCATGCCATGGCCCATTCTGCTCTGCTGACAGCCCTGGGTTCTCCATGGAGCTGCACCTCACCTTCTGCCTGGTGCCCCATGGTGCTGCCTGGACCCTGTCTCCTGGGGCAGATGATGGTGAGGGGTTCCTGGGCTCTCAGGGCAGCCATATGGGAGGCAGGCAAAGTACCCTCTGCTCTCAGGTACCCAAACAATAAACACTGGGCCCTCCGGGAATTAACCCTGAGCTTACAAATAGTAAGTGGCAGAATTGGAAATTGTATTAAGTAATAATATACAATACTGGTTTTAAGTATTCTGGTATGCTTAGTGTTTTTAATAACCTAAAGGTCAGTAGTTTTGTTAATGTAATACTATTTTCTTGGTAATTAAAAAATCTGAGCTCGAGTCATTTACATCTTGAGACATTCCCGGAGTTTAGCTGCTTTAATATTCACTCCATTAGAAAAATATATTCCTGAATGGATACTTGTTCAAAAGCCTTGTGGTGACATCTTTTCTGGTTTGAAGCCATCAGAGGGCGATCACTGTCATCTTAATTCCCCTTTTCAGGAGTTCTAGTTTCCTGTGTTTAAGCCAGTATTTAAATGCTAAATCCACTTAAATAAACCATTTTTTATTTCCCCCACGGCAGGTGGGGACCCATCTACTACCACAGACCCTGGTGGATTCATCTTAGAACTGGGGAGGGGTGGATGGTCATTAAGCAAACAGAAGAGGGTGCGATCAGGGGTGAGGGAAGAAAGCACAGAGCTGACCGTTGCCCTTTGTCCAGGCCTGGTGCTACTTGCCTTAGGGTGTCTTATTTTAACCCCGGCCTTCTTCCCAAAGGTCTCTCCAGAGGGACTCAGCCAGAGGGTAGGAGAGCCTCAGGCGCGGCCCCGTGGCCCTCCCTATAGGAGCAGTACCCGAGAATAGGGTATAAACGGCCCAGTCCACCATAGCTTTCTTTTCATAAAATACTGGGATTTCCGACATGGTTGTTTTGATCCAGTCTTGCCATTGAAAAGATTGAAGTCTATCTGAGCCCAGAGTCCACTTCCTCAGCCACTGGAGCCCCAGCCCCTTCTCTCCATTCCCCCTCCCCTCCCCCAGGAAGCCCCCCTGGTGTGCTCTGGGTTCTGAACTGCAGTCTGTCCCTGTCTTCTCTCTTTAGGAGCCCTGTGGTGCCTGGTGGGGTCGTAGCTATGGACAGAAATTACTTCCAAAACACTGGAGCTTATGACCCTCTCATGTCACTGCGGGGTGGCGAAAACCTAGAACTGTCTCTCAAGGTATGCCCTGGGCCGAGGGGGGACCCAGGTGGGCTCTCTGGAGCGGTGTGTGTGGTCACAGCTTGGAGGCAATCATTAGAAATGCCACTGGTCAGGGATAAGGCTGTGGGAAAACTATAAAGTCATTAAATGTGATGTGTCAAACCTCTTGTTTTATCCCCCTTCCCATCTCTTTTGTACCCTACCTTGATTTGACTTCCAGCCTCCCTCGTGAACTTGACAATCAAAGCTGCCCACAAGAAAAGGCATATTATCAGTCATCTATACCTTAGTGCAGACATTCCCCTACATTCTCCGTTCACAGCACCCTTAGTATCCCAGTAATTTTTCAGAGTGCCCACAGGCCAACACAAATCCCAAGCAGCTTTCTATATTAAACTGTGTATGGTTTGGTCCAAACAACTTACCAGGTATTTGTTCTAACAACTTAGTACCTGCTGGGCACTCACTGCACCTCTTCTCACACACCTTGGAGTCAGGCTGGACACCATCACCCTCATTTCCTGTGCAATGTCAATGTCAGCATGATACTTGCTTTTTATCACAACAACCTTCAAAAACCCAACCCAGTCAAGATATACCACCATCAAAAGTGAAGCGATTTCATGTCGAAACCATGAATTACCTCGAGCTCAAAGTTTGCAGAACATCCAACAGATGTCACTATGTTTTTCTCAAACAGTTAAAATATCCCACGTGGCCCTTTGCATTCGCTGGTGTGCCCCGGGGCACCTTGGCACATGGTCTGGGAACCCCAGCTTTGGTGTGCTTCAGTTTATATGCTGCCTCTGCTGGGAATGTCTTCATTTTCATCTTTATCCCCAAGTGGGTAATGTAAGGCTTCCTGTCAAATGAACTTCAGGCATTTGGAAGTAGGCAGAAGAGTTGGTAGAGAGCAGGGAGAACCCTCCTGAAGTAGGAAAGACTTTTTTAAAAAAAGCTTGCTTCGATCTCCACCTAAATAGCTTCTGGTACCTTTGCATCAGGATACTTCACAAGTTTTTAGAAATTATGGACCGCTAGGGAAAACGTTTCCCCTGAGGAAGCAGCCTTTGGAGAAGAGTGGTGCTAACTTACATGGCCACATCTGTGCTAAATCTGTGCAAGTACTTCAAGGTCAAGTGGTTGCATGGGTGTGGCCCCCTCACCCCACCAGTTCCATCCCAGGACAAATGCCACCATTCTTCTCACTTTGTCACTCCCTCATCCAGAACTCCCAGATCTGGAAACTCTGCTGGACCCTGAGAAATATATATATATATATATATATATATATATATATATATATATATATATATATATATATATATATATAAAATTGTGTATATATACTATATATACACCATTTTTATATATACCATATATATCATATCTATACATACATATAGATATGATATATATACCATTTTGTGCTTATGATTTCCTGTGCATTTTTGCCAGCCCCTCACAAGCCCCTTACTTCCTCTTCCCACGTTCTTGGAGTGGAATGCAGAGTTGTGTATTTTCTCCTTCTGTGGCAGGCCTGGCTCTGCGGTGGCTCTGTCGAAATCCTTCCCTGCTCTCGGGTGGGGCACATCTACCAAAATCAGGATGCCCACTCCCCCCTTGACCAGGAGGCGATCCTGCAGAACAAGGTTCGCATCTCTGAGACCTGGCTGGGCTCATTCAAAGAAACCTTCTACAAGCACAGCCCAGAAGCCTTCTCCTTGAGCAAGGTAAGAGGAGCCCAGCAGGGGATTCTGTGCCCATGACAGGGCCACCAGCTGGAAGCTGGGCCAGGGAGTGTCTCTCCCTCCTTCCTGGAAGGGAGAATAGAAGCTCCTGGCTTATGCTTCCCTTGAGCTGCTCCCCTCAAGCGGCTCCTCTACCTGGTGGGGCTGTCCTCTGTGTCTCCCAGCATTTCCATGGGGTATCTTGGCCTGGAACCCCTTCATGTCTGTGGGATGACATCTTTGGGATGCAATCTTCATCATGGGACCAGAGGAGAGATGGGACAGGGAGTAACTGATGAAACAGGTCTCAGAGGGCCTTTTTATCCTGGGCAAAGTGCTCAAGGCCATGAAATTATCTAGGATACAAAACAAATATAAATATAATAATAAAAAAAGAGGACCCAAAACAAGCCCAGAAAAATTTTAAACATATATTTAAAAACCAATGTATTTTCAGTTGCTCAGCTGTCACTCAGCTCAGTTCTTACAAAGTGACACATAAATGTGATTTCATGTAGGACACGGGTTCACATTAATGTTTGCTGTGCTGGGCATGGGGGCTCCAAAGGTAAGATTTCTAGGACCTACAAGTGTCCTGGAAAAGTTCCCACAAGCCCCTTACCAGCCCACACTGCTGGGTATGGTCCATTCCCTGATCCACAAATGTCTCCATCTGTTCATTTGATGACTTTTGCAAGGAGAATGGCACCTCTTACTGGTAAGTGAGAAGACATTTTTTTTCTGACTTTTTTTTTTCTTTTGAACATTCTATTAATTCATATTTTGGAAATGTTCTATTGCTTATATTGACATCAAGTTTTCAATAACATCACTGCCTTCCTGAAGGTGTTTGATAGCATGCATTTACTACAAATTTAAATAACTAAATATTAATTTTGCTCTAACAATTTCTACCCTCCCACCTCCCTTCCTTCTCCACCCCAAAACCCTCACATGAATTTTAAGATACAGAAATCCTAGGCACCCAATGACAAGGCCAGGATTTCAGTGCTGGATGAGCTGACATTCGCTTGTTTTGTCCTCTCTCAGGCACGGTTGTATGGAAGGAAAGTTCCTTGTCAGTACACCCCTTCATTTGAGGTCAAACAAGGGCTAGGTAGATTTGCCAGTTTGCCTCATCACCAAGAGAGGTGACAGTGAAGGAACTCACATAAAGGAATTTTTTTGTATTAGTAGCAAAATCCAGCCCTGGAGAAGAGCTGGGGAGGACTCAAATGAGCAGTAAGAGTGTCATGAAACCATCAAGATATTCCTGACTTAAAGTAATTGTTCTCAAACTTTCTGTGGATAAGACTCTGCAGGAGAAATGGTTAAATGCAGATTCAATGGGGCTTGCCCCAACCTACTGAATCACAAGCTCTGGGGAAAGGCCCAGGAATCCACATTTTCAACAAATTCCTTGGGCATTTCTGAACTAGGTGCTCAGGAGATCACACTTTGAGCAGCATGTAGAAAGCATTTCATTATGGTAAACCAGATCTTACTTTTCCCAGCATGTCTGTCTGAGGATGAAGAGGGGGTAAAAGCACAATCAAACCAAACTGACTTTACACAGCCAATTAGACATGTGTCTAATTGCTAGGCTAGAGGCCATCAAATTGGAACCCTGACATGGACTTCCTGTTCTAGCTCCCTCTCTTTTTTTTTATTTTTGTTTTTTATCCTTCCAACACCTCCTTAGCACCTCACTCTTCCCTAACTATATCCAGGATTTAGTACTAAACTGGGTAAGGTTCTTTGTATCTTATCAATACAGTCAAAAATATTAATTTATACTAAAGTGTTAAGGACTTACCTTGATATCCATCCCAGGACAATTGTATTATAAAGGAAACTCTTAAGGAAAGGGGATACTGTAGCCCAAAGAAATGATTTTTTCATGGAGGAAATTGGGTTCCTAGAAGGGAAGAAAGGAAAATTTGCCTTGTCCCCACCCCCACCCCACGATTTCCCAGCTTACTTCAACTCAGTTGCCTTTGGGTCAGTTCCTGCCTCCATGAGGCCCATCATGGTGCTGCACTACACAACCTAGGTGCAAAGCCCCATCATTTTTGCCAGCTTCCACACAGAGAATCATAAAAGCATAGCTATCACAGTCTTTGTAGACTGAAGACATGAGGGCTTGTGGGAAGGGAGTGACATCACCTACCACGTTGCTGGTTCCACTGCTCTCTCTAGGGAAGACCCATCCTGTTCTGTCCCTTCCAAACCCTCTTCCCCCAACACATGACCCTTTCCCCTCTCTACAGCCCTGGGAAACTGTGGTCTCGGTTCCCTCATTCTGCCCCAATCCTTCAGTTTCAGCCATTTCTATTCTTCCCCACCACATGAATTCTGATGTGCAACAAGCTTCTTCCATCTCATTGCCTGTGTCTTTCTCCTCCTCCAGGCTGAGAAGCTGGACTGCACAGAACGCCTGCAGCTGCAAAGGAGACTGGGTTGTCGGACGTTCCACTGGTTTCTGGCCAACATCTACCCTGAGTTATACCCATCTGAACACAAGCCCAGGTTCTCTGGAAAGGCAAGGCATGACCCAGGGAAGATGAGGAAGAAGGGGGGGTGGCAGCTTCCCAAGACAGGAACTGGATGATCTGATGGTCTTCCGTGATCTTAGCCAACAAGTCCCAAACTCAGCGGGGCCTCAGAGGCTTCCATGCCTGCCCTGAGGGAGGTGATTGGGTTGCCCTCACCAGGACAGGTGCTGCCTGGCCTCCTTCAGGGGACCTGTCCCTTAGGATCAGGGGCTTCAGCTTGACCTTACTCATTTTCATGGCCTGAACATGGTACCTCCAGAGAGTGAAGGAGAGGAATGGCTCCTGACAGAGGGTGTCTTTATGTGGAGGGCGGGGTTCACTTCTGTATGGATGTCCACTTTCAGCTCCACAACACTGGACTTGGCTTCTGTGCAGACTGCCAGGCAGAAGGGGACATCCTGGGCTGTGCCATGACGCTGGCTCCTTGCAGTGACAGCCGGCAACAACAGGTGTGTGGTCAGAGTTCTCACGGTAATGGCCAGGGAAGATCTACACGGGGTGTTTCCTGGGATGTTCCTCACTTCCCTTTGGGGAATCTACTTTTAGTGGTCCCACGTCCTTTGATGGCCCGAAGTCTCCCACTGTGATGACCCATCACACCCCTGCCCACCCTGACCCAACTGCAAGCACAGACGTGGGCCATCGGCAGAGAATATCAGCGTCTGAGCTCGAGGGAAATGGAGAAGCTGTTTAGCCAATGCTTTTATCTAACAGATGAAACTGAGACTCGAGAGTAGCCAGCCCAGGGGCAGCAAACTCAGATGTCTCCAGCATTTAGGCAGGTAAAGGAAATGAGCACCGTGAGCTGAGTGGAGGCTGTTGTGACTGAGGAGCACATGGCCCATCTGAATGGACAGCTGTACCCACCCCAGCTTCAATAAACGCATTTTGTTTTGTAGGAAAGTGGGCCTAGTATTATGAGATCATCCAAAATTTTAAAAGACACTCTAAATCCAGAGCGTATGCAAATCTCCCTATTAAAATTAAAAACTATAATCAGAGGTCCAAGAAAACCTGTACGCAGGCAAATTTCCACCAGCACACCTTTTATGAAATATCAGAATCAGCTCGAGATCATTAGCCAACTAGAACCTGAGGTGGGGAAAGTGGGTCACCCGAGTGGAGGCTGTAGGGTCAGAATCACTGAGGCAGCAAGGGAGCCCCAAGAATAGTCCCCATGTGCAGTGTGCCTCAAACCCATGACTGTGACTTGTACTCTTAAGTCTCAAGTCCTCAGACACTGAGTCCTGCCCAGAGTGGATGAGTCATGTCTTTCGAGTATTTTCTGGGGATCTATGGAAGCTGGCACTTTATCCCAGAGGGGGATCTTTAGGGCACCACAGGAGCCTGGTGTCTGTTGGCGAGGGGAGGGGCGTGTCTATGTGTGGGTGTCTATGAGATGCGGAGGGCAGGCTGGACCTAGAGCAGATAGTCCTCATGGCCTCAGGAGACCAGGTGCTCCATTTGCCAGAGGAGGCCTTGCTTACACACAGATGGAGCCATTGGCTCTGGGTTTCAGAGCACTGGCCTTATTCAGAGCATTTCCCATGCACAGAGCTACTTGGCTTGTGAAATTCCTTCCACAGGGACGAGGCTTCCAATCCACAGTCGGAAGGAAGCACAGAGTACAAACGCCGCTGGGGAGAGGATGGAAGCAGCACATAAGCTCCCCTGAGATGCCAAGGCTGGTGGGAGCCTCTTCCCAGGATGGAGGCTCTGATGACTTGTGTGGGGAGGGACCAAGGGACAGCACTGAAGACTAAGTCCACAGGGTTCCCAGAGGCCCCATTCTGCAGTGTGACTGGAGCCCTCAGTACCCGGGAAGGGTGGGGCTGCCCTGGTGACAACAAAAGCTTATGGCCCAAAAGGCAGCCAAAGAGAAATGCTGAGGATGAGTGGAGGCACGCTGCCCAAGGGGAGAAGCCCCTCCTTGAGCAATGGTCCTGCTCGTGGGTATACATAGCACAGCACGGGACAGACTATTTGAAATCAACATTGAGAAATCCAGGTGGTGTCTGTTAAAATCTAGGCCTAGGAAAGAAGTCAATCTAGTGACTTGTCCATTCCCTGGTTGTGGTTCTTAATCTTAAGCAAGGTATCACCTTTGTAGGTTATATCTTGCGGTTGCCCTGTGGAGGGCAGAATCAACCTCTGACCCCAAATTTGGTTCATATGTTGAGACTGATGACTTTACACATGCAACAAGAGGGAATGAAAGGTCTTGTTGTTATTCACATCATGAGGCTTGATGGGGGGTGAGCAGGGAAGACTCCCAAGCAGGTCTGCAACTGGCTTGAGGTAGCAAGAAGGGGTGACTGACTTTGGCTCTTATGTGGTTAGGGGTGGTCCAGGGCAAGGGTTCCCAGGCTCAGGCTGAAGCTTACCTGGTTTGAACTTCCCACTGACAATGAAGAACGGATCACC
This sequence comes from Hipposideros armiger, assembly GCF_001890085.2. Classification (NCBI taxonomy): domain Eukaryota; kingdom Metazoa; phylum Chordata; class Mammalia; order Chiroptera; family Hipposideridae; genus Hipposideros; species Hipposideros armiger. The sequence continues at coordinate 472,706 of NW_017731836.1, read as the reverse complement.
AGGCTTATGAGCTCGCCCACAGTGGGGCAAGATGGAAAGGAGAGGGGTTGGGGCTCGGAAACTCAGAGGTCAAACATCAGACATGTTTCTTACAGGTTACATGTTTCTTTTAAGAAGTTGAACTCTAAGGGCTCTGTCCCAAGAAAAATGCACTAAGCACATCTGCACAAAATTTTAACAATTTCAAGGGTTTAGGGAGTCCTTGAAGTCCCCTAGCGTCCATGGGGCTCTAGGATCGCCGGCTTATTATTCCCAAAAGCTAAAGGAAAGAGTCAAAGGTAGAACCATGTCTCTTCCTGCAGCCCTTCAGCTGTTGGTAGACTTTATCTCAAGTGTCTGAGGAGAAAAGAAGAAAGTAACTGGGTCAGGAGAAGGGTCAGATGCAGCAGGGTTATTCCAGCATCCATGCAGGCCTCTTGGACATCAGGAAGATATTACATCTTAAAGAATTTTTTTTCATTTTTTTCTTTCTTTTTTTTTTAACGTTAATTGGGGTGACAATTGTTAGTCAAGTTACACAGGCAAAATTTGCATCATGGAATAACTGCCCAAGATGGCAAGTAGCTTCCATGATGCTGGCTGAGGGCTGGTGGATCCAACTCTTTTCGCAACTTGGAGGATAACTTGGAAAGTCTAGCCTGTCTCCCAATCTCTCTCTTTTCAGCCTACAACAGGGGCCTTTGAGTTAAACTATCATATTCCAAAGGCCTCTACTAAAAACAAAGAACAAAATACAAGTTCCTGGAGATATTGATTAAAAGTGTCAGATGAAGCCCTAAAAGCCTGGGGGTAACAGCCAGAACATCTCTTGGAAGGTCTGGAGCCCAGCCCTACAGGCAGGACCAGCTGAGGCTGGAGTCGGCCATGCAGGTCTGGGGTCCTGAGCGAGGGTGATGCTCAGGACTCATTTGGCGTCTTCGGCTTTGCCCTTCACTAATCATCCAGAACACAGTGATAAGCATTCACCCCTGGTACAGGGGAGGAGGACATGGATGGAAAGTGAGGAAGCCATGTGATGTGGCAGGAACAGCTCACCGCTTTCTAACTGCACGATATCAAGCAGGCTTCCTGACGTCTCTGAATCTTGATTTCTTCACCTGCAACTGGGGATAACGCAGCTCTCCTCATGCAGACAGAATGTTAGCCATTTGGGGTTTTTTAAATTTTTGGTGAGGAGGTGGAGATTGGCAAGGACTTCTGGGTCCAGCAAAACTATGAACTACAAACTCATATGCTGAAAGCCTTCTAAAAAGATCTAGATAAGCTAGTTAGAAAAAAACATAAGAGACACCCTCTTCTATGCTAAGTAACTGAGTTCATAACAAAGAGAAATGTCCGGGGGGCTAAAAATCAAGAGGCAACGGAAAATAGAGCCATTGGGCATGGGCCAAGCTGCCCCATGTAGGTTCAGGGGACGTTACTGTCAACCTCAGAAATCCAGAGCTGTTGGTTCAATGCAGAGTAAGTGACAAGAGCTTTCCTTCAGCCCATGAGAGATACTGTGTGAAGCCAATATTGACCTTCAAAGAGAAACTGTGAAAAGATTGGCTGGAAAAAACCACCCACAGCCACAGGAAGGTGGCAAGGAAGCTTGTCTGTCTCTACAGAGTCTTTGAGAAGGAGACAATTAACTCTCCCCCGAACTTTTAACCACAAGCTTGCCTCTTATATGGCTTTAGGATTCAAATTTATACAAACAATGTGGTCTGGGAATCCACAAGCAGGACCGGCTATCTGGTTTGTGGGGCCCAGTGCAAAGTGAAAACATGAGGCCTCTAATTCAGCATTTATTAAGAATTTCAAGACAGTAGAGCATTAAATCAAGTATGTTAAGCCAATAACATGAAACCATTCTATGCATGAGGCCCCCTGTGATGGTACGGGTCACATGCCCATGCAGCTGACCCTGTCTCCAAGCCACGAAATTAACATAGAAATTAGTTCAGGCTGTACTTGGCAGGAACAAATGGAAAATGGTTTTGTCAGGACATGCCCTCCAACCTGGCCGCACAGGCTTCCCACTGTTTAGGGCCATCTGCAAAGGTAAGCAGAACCCAACACACCAAAACACCGGAGGAAAGAATAGCCCTGAGCCAGAGTCAAGCAGATACAACAAACAGCGGGAACATTTGTTGCAAGGCCAGGTCAGATCTCTCCAGGAAGCGATCAACTTGGGCTTCAGAGGAGTTCCTCATGTGCCCTTCCAGCAGTACACAAAGCTCACAGCATTCTCTATGGCCTCACAGATGACGCAGTAAATCGAGTGATGGAGGAACACACCAGAATGTATAAATATGAATGTGAGAGCAGCTATTATAGAATGTGGAGATGTCAGAGGCCAGGGCTAGTCTAGCAGCATGTTTGTGGACTTGGCTATGAGATACATAGTCTCCAGACACCCGCCCCCCCCCCAAAAAATCTAAAAATTACCCATTAGACTTCAGCTCTATTGAGAGCTCTGCTGCTCTCATCTACAGCATTGGAGAATATCTCCTAGCTGTGCTAACAACCGTACCCTCTCTCCCAGCACCTGGAGCACACCGGCAGGAAGGACATTCGCTTTGGCAGCCCACAGCACCTGTGCTTTGACGTCAGGCGAGAGCAGGTGATTCTTCAGAACTGCACCGAAGAAGGTCCTGCCATCCATCAGCAGCACTGGGACTTCCAGGAGGTAAGTAATCCATTCAGAAAGGGCTCAGTGGTGCCGGTAGTCAGTGCTGTGTCCCAAGCTCTCCCAAGAGGTCAAGTATTACTCCTCAGACCTGTGCCTCTGTTGTTTTACTTAGTGGCTTGGCACAAAGGCCTCAGGGGTAGGTAAAGCCAGCTTTGCAGCAGTGTTGGGCCACCAGCATCTTTACATGTACTAAATTGCCGTGTTTCTGTATAGCTCTGACCTTGATCATGGTAGACAGTGGAGACCGCTCCTTTTTTAAGTTTATTAGTTCAGGTCAGAAGTAGGGCCATGGAGCATGTTACAGAAAGAGTCAACCACCTCAGTGGTGTGGTTTTAGGAGCAATAGAAAGGCTCTCCCATCTTCCACCAACATAGATATAAAAATGGGTATCACTTTCTTCCTTTTCAAATTTTACTGTGGATATGTCATCATTTTAGTAAGATTTTTATGCCTGTTATCACAGAGAAGAGAAGCTCTAGATCCTTTCCAGAGGTTATGTATCAGCAAAGAGTAGAATGTAAGTACTTAGGGAGAGTGAGTGGGCCCCCCATACAAGATTGGGAGAGAAAGGTGACAGTATCAATAATGTATCCATATGCAGTTTTTTTCTCCACCTCAAAACCTTTCTGAAATGAGTTAGGGTATAAATATAAAACAAACAAACAAGCACATCTTTCTAATTTATTTTCTTCAACTTCTGCGTTGGAATAAAGAAGAAAAAATAAGTAGCACTCTGTGCATTTGTACTCAAAGCAGGCTGTGAAAGAAGAAAATAAATCATATGATGGAAAACTTATGCTGAACACACAATAAGCAGTTGAGAACAAAGCTTGTGGGGCTTTGGTGACAAGTAAACCCAGGACTTAGGGGGCCCACATGTACTTAAAGGAATATTAGAAACCAAGTTAAGGTTCTTTATGAATGATCATAAAGTATTACCCTAAGCAAGTCCTGTGGATAAGATACATTTTAGAAACAGAATTTGAAAATAATAACTAAAATATTAGTGAGTAAAATACATCTAACATCTTTCAGGCATTAAAAAATAAGACTTTGGAGAAGTATTATTCAGCCATAAAAAGGAAGGACATGCTGTTCACAGATGCACTATTCACAATAGCCGACAGGTGGAAGCAACCCAAGTGTACAAGGATGGATGAACGGATAAACAAAATGTAGTATATACATACACTGGAATAGTATTCAGCCTTAAAAAGAAAGGACATCCTGCCACATGCTGCAATGTGCATGAACTAGAGGACATTATGCTAAGTGAAATAAGCCAGTCACTAAAAGACATGATTCTACTTATATGAGGTATCTAGAGTAGTCAAACTCATAGAAATAGAAAGCAGTATGGTAGTTACCAGGAGCTAAGGGGAGGGGAGATTTGTTTAATGGGTATAGAATTTCAGTTTTGAAAGATGACAAAGTTCTGAAGATCTGTTTCACAACAGTGTGAATATACTTAACCCTACTAAACTTTACACTTAAAAATGGTTAATATGGTAAGTTTTATGTTATATATTTTACCACAATAAAAAAAGAAAGAAAAAAAGAAATGAGGTATTGTTTTATGCTACAACATGGATGAACCTTGAAAATATGATGCAAAGTGACAGAAGCCAGTTACAAAAGGCCAAATATTATATGATTCCATTTACATGAAATGTCTAGAATAGTCAAATGTACAAGTTCAGAAGGTAGTTTAGTGATTTCCCGTGGCTGGAGGAGGGAGGAATCAAAGTGAATGCTAATGAATAATGGGTTTCTTTTCATAGTGATGAAAATGTTCTGGAATTAGATAGTGGTGATGGTTGCATATACTCCATTAATATACTAAAAACCACAAAGTTGTGTACTTTATTTAAAAGAGTGAACATTATGATGTGTGAGTTAGACGTCAAAAATAAATAAATAATAAGCAAATAACTGGATAAATGGACATTATCAGCATTATTGGTTAAGGGTGTTTAACTTTCATAAAGACATTGACTTTTTTTCCTGAAAAGGACATGACCAGTTTCAACATTAAATCTGGAAGATTTTGTATAGTCTTCAAACATGGCTGATTTAGGCCTTCAGTGTTTCCTTCAAGCCTTACTTTGTTTGTACTGCCACCTGATGGCAGGAGTGCTAAATTGCAGGAATAACAGAGGGCAGAGATTAAATTAATCTTTCTGAAAGCAGAAATTTACAAGTCAAGGATAACAATGAACGTCACCAGTACAGTATAAAGACTGAACGTGATTTTTATACTGGCATTCTACTAACCAGAACTCTCTGAGAAATGGCATTTTTATCCAACAACAATCAAGACCAGTGAATTAATGACCCCAAGGCTCTGAATGATGTCTAAATTTTAGAGCTACCTAAATTGTATTCTATAGTAACCAAAATACTACAGTTCCTTACCAGGCCAGTTCACATCACCTCCATTATTCTCTTAATGACTTGCACACATCTTAGAAACTTCCTTCTTCGCTGAACGACTATGGGGGACTGACTGGTTGTATATTTTTTCCTTTTCTTCTTGCTTTGCAGAATGGGATGATTGTTCACGTTCTTTCTGGGAAATGCATGGAAGCTGTTATGCAAGAAAACAATAAAGATTTGTGCTTGCGCCAGTGCGATGGAAAAGCCAGCCAGCTTTGGCGATTTGACAATGTCGACACTGTGGATGAACGATGAATGCCAGTGTAAGGAGGAAAAGAGAAGTTTGGCCATCACAGTTCAGCCCCAAGGGCACTAAAAGAGCATGTATATTTCATAAAGCAGGTCCTGTTATATTGTTGCTCCTGGTGATAGTAGAGAAAAAGCTCCATGAATGAATATAGAAAGTCTTTCCTTCTCACACCTATTTCATTGACTACTGGCTGTTTCAGAAAAAGAAAAAAAACAATGGATTCATTGCCTCGTTGTCTTCATCACTGGTAGACAATCATTACATAGTACAGAAGACTCTTCATTTTTTTCCCATTGAGCATGTAATAATTGCTTTTATTTCTGGCCAAGGATAGAGGCCTGGACATTCTCTGGCAGCAAATTCAGGATATGTATATCCATTGATCGATTTATTTCCAGTGGCCTTACATTGGATTGTCTGCATAGCCAACCATGAAAATTGATGTGTGACGAGGGCATAATGGCATTCCCCAAAACTTTGGATTAGCTTCTTAGGACAAATTTCATGTTCATTGGTTGAACCATAGCTCCAAAAAAAGGAAGGGAAGCTTCTCCGTTGCTAGAATATTAATGGCGAGAAGACGGAAGAGAGTTTTGGACCAACTCTCCAGCTCAGCCTAGCAGCTGAATTGTCAGTAATCCTGGGATAGGATGTTTTCACGTTAATGAGAATTTCCTCAGAACTTTCTACCTCCTTTCTCCCTGCCCTAGCCCTTCCCTAGCTTGGCTAACCACAACCAGATTCTCACGCAATGTATTTATCGTTAGTCGTTGGTGTTGCAGCTCAGATTGAGCATTCCCATGAACAGAAGTGTGTACAGCGGAGAGGCTCTCCTGGTGCCCTGTTACAGGCTTTGTATTGACAGAAACAGCAACCTTTGCAAAGAGGCAAACCCCCCTGAGGGGACATGCCAGCCTCTGAGCCAAAATTCTTATGAAAGGAACCAGAGTTGGGCGTTAATGTTCATGAGGGCTGACAGGGCCATCTCTGAGCCTATAGGGACTGTCTGGCACTCCCAAGTGTGCCCCCAGGTTGAACGTTCACACCTGTGGAATGAACACACCTCCACAGAGCAGAGCCAATGCTATCAAGAGCCAACTGGCTTCCCTTGCTGTGGCCTGGCCTAGTCTTTCTGACCATTTTGCCGAGTGGGGTTGGTTCTGCCATTCTGAAGACACTATTCATACCCATTTCTCCTCCAGATGAAGTTCACTCTTCACATATTCAGCTTAGAAACCTCCACTCAAAGATGCTGATCTCCTTTGGGCTGTCTCAGAACTCAGTATGTTTCCAACAAGAAAAACTAGGCAGGACATGAGCGTCTCCAAACAATGCCTATCATATTTACGTGTTCCTTCTCCACTTACTTATGTCAATGACTCACTGCGTTTCTCCTTCCTCAGAATACACGTCAGGCCTGTGCTTGTAGTCACTAGTCACCTGTGGCTATCTAAATGTAAATGCATTAAAGTTTAAAAAAATTTAAACTCAGTTCTTTAGTTGTACTGGTCACATTTCAAGTGTTCAATAGGCACATGTGGCTCAGAGCTACTGTATTGAAGAGCACAGGTATAGAACATTTCATCATTGGAAACAGTTCTATTGGATAGCACTGATCTAGATAGAGTCATCTTCTCATTGAGAGAAGAAAAATGCAGTCATCTTCTTCCTTCAGACTTGTCTATATGTAAAACAATTTCCCTTAATATCCTCAGGTGGAGATAGAGCTAAAAAGTCTCAGATGGCAACCTTGTAAAGGGTATTAATGGTTGAAAAATAAAAATTAAACAAGACTTCTATTTTTTTAAATGAACTTTATTATTGGCATTGTGGGCATTTGAAGTTGCTGGAATAAATTAATATAATTAAATAAAAAGCTGAATTCAATTGTATAAGTTGTGTTTGACAGTAATTAACAAAAGGGCCCAGATGGCTTATTACTTAATTGGTTGAACAAAGGAAGAACGTGGTGTTTCTTGCTTCTTTAACCATCCCCATGATTTATTACTTTGTTACAGAAATGGCTGTCAACTCAGTCCCTGGCTGGTACTTACAGACCCTTAATTTAAACAAAACAGATGCCTCCATTTAGTTCTAAAAGACAGTCAACCTTTTTTCTCATAGTGTAACTGAGTGTTTAAATTCTCTTCTCTATGGGCTTGGTTCTGATTTTATTCACAATGATCAGTGTAGAAGTAGAGAAACCTGGCAGTTGGAAGATTTGATTTTCAAGTTTGATCCTCATGTGTCCACCTGAGTTTTATGACTGAAGTTTATTCTTTGGGTTTTAAGATCGAATCCGTCATCACCCCCACCAAGTTCACCATTATTAAGCATCTTGTTGAGAGGACAGAGAGAAGTATTTGGCCAGCAGTCTAGAGTCCAACATTCTTTGCGCTATTTCACAATAGTAAAAGCCAATGTCACCCCTGGAGGGGCTCTGGTCTATTTCCTCTTTGATCTCAATGCCATAGGTCCCACTGGCCAACTCAGAATTCCAGCTCCCATGGATATCAAAATGTCCTCCAGGTCCATGATGATGGTCACTCACTGCACCAGGTGATGAACCCAATTTGGATAGAAAGGATGAGAGAGTGAGGTGAGGATGGGAAGTAAACATACAAATAGGAGCAGAGGCAAGAGATGGATGGAATATCTTGTTAGTATTCATGTTGTTGGTTCCAATTTGCTCCCAGATCTTGTTAGACCCCTGTCCTCAGAGTCCACGAAACACTTCGCAATGTTTTTGTTTAATCCAGTGCTCCTCGAATTTTACTGTGCTCACAAATCGCCTGGACATCGTGTCAAAATGCCAAAAGATTGGTTATGTGGTTATGTTGTGCTCTTCAATTCCCTTTTTGTTATCTCTACTGAAGCTGCTTTTCCAGCACCTTATGCTCTTATGGTATCTTTTATCTCACTCTCCCTTTTCCTCTATCTGGCCCTCTGTGCCCTTCTATCACCAAGTGCAACACCAACCTTGATGGAGTAAACAGCATCAGTTTCTCCAAAGGATTTTTGGAGCGCTGAGCAAATCGATTAATTGCTTGAATGTTTAGCTCTTCTCAGCATCAACTCCTCTCCTGGAAGGATCCATTGTATGAAGGCATAGAAATGCCATTTAATGTGGACATGGGGTGATAGGGCTACTACAAGTGCCACTGGTAGTGGTGGAAATATAGCCTTGGTCTTGAGGAGGCAGCTGGAACCCTGGCAGACAGGTAGCCCTATATAGAGGATCTATTCAATACATAGAGGCAGCTATAGGGGACCCTCTGGAGATGGATCAGGACCTGTGGCCTCTAAACACAGCCACATCTAAGAGCCAAACATGGGATTAGATGATAGGAAAACAAATCCTGCCAAAGCCCCAAATTTTGATTCACTTAATCCTGAAATTAAATCCCATGGTAAAATTAAAGCACAATTAACTAAGAGATTCTAGGTTCACCCTTTAATACCAGAGTTTCTACCTGCCTCCCTCTGGTCTTAAATCTTTAGTGTGCTCCCGAAGAACTGCCAGCTGTCACTATCTACATTTTTTTTTTTGCCTGAGGGCTTTCCCAGAGTCAAAGAAAGTTGCTTCATGATGTGGGGCAGGACAGACATGCCTTGAAAGTCACCCCCAGGAGCAGCCTTCACTCAAGAGTTGGTATAAAAATACCCCAGTTCTCTTATCTCTCTGGTAGGATAATTCTGTACCATTAGAGCATGGTACATGTTCTATAGCATTTCCTAGAGTTTACAGTGGGATAAAGCCTTAATCACCCACAGTGGATTGAGAAGGCATCTTTAATTGGCTACATTCCCTTCCCCAATGACCTACAGGTGCTTCCTAAGCTTGCCTTCCAGATAAACCACTGGCACTCAAGTCCTTGTCTCAGTGTCTCCTAAAGGGGACACCCACCCAACACATGGCCTGGCTTTCCAAAGCTTCCATCTGTAAGAGTTATTTTGCTCATCAAACTCCTCTCCTTCTCCGTAGTCCCACCCCATATACCAGATATCCCTTCTCCCCTGAGTTGAACGTATCCCACCAAACTGCAAGACCATAGTGTGGGCTTCTGGGTGGCTCTGTCCCAGGAGAAAGAGACTGGGAATAGGGCAACATATTCAGTCCTTATCCCAAGCTTACCAATAATATTAGGACACCCTTCCTCCCTGGGGAAAAATGACTGAGGGGCAGAGAGATGCCAGGAATATTGCACTGATTGATATCCCTCCTTATAAAAAGCTGAAGCCTAGGGAAGCAAGGTTCCTCCTACATCACAAAAACGCTCCCCCTCATATTCCAGTTATTTTTCTATAACTGGTACATACCAGTGTTAGAGAATATATAGGTATATCATGTAAGTTAGAAGTGGAGAGCATAATTGTTCCCCATGATAAAGCGAGGGGATTCAGATATGATGTCAATATTGAGGAAGCAATGGACCAAACAGCATGGCGAAGACCTAAATAGCAAGATAATCAAGGAGATAGTCCCATTGAGAGCAGGAGACAGGTTGCCAGAGGTATTTTCAGAGCTAGGTGTCTAGTCCTCAATATAAAGTTGTTTGCCTTATTTCAATCACCCCTGATTTTTAGCCAAGACTTCCGCATTGACTATGTACTGTGTTGGAGGATGGAAATCAAGTAACAGGGAGGCTGAGCTCCCTGTCTGGGAAAGAGCAGTCTTTGCAAGCTGGGTAGATGCCAGCGAGTCTGGGTGCTCAGTGGAAGCAGGGTAACATTGCTATAGAGAAGAATTAACACAAATTCTTGCTACACACCATCACACAGTGCCAATCGTGATAAATTCACTTAGGTAAGATAATATTTTAAAATTATATTAGACTATGGATTAGAGCAAGGGTCAGCAAACATTTACTGTAAAGGACTACATAGTAAATAGCTTTGGTTTTGCAGGCTATACGGTCTCTCTCACAGCTACTCAACTCTGCCATTGTAGCACAAAAGCAGCCATAGATAATAATACATTAATGAGTGTGGCTGTGTTCCAATAAAACTTTATTTACAAAACCAGGTGGCTAGCCAGACTTAGCCTAGAGCTCTAGTTTGCCTCATTACATTAAGTAATGAGGCAGTTTACTCTTCCCCCTGGACTAGAGTATCTGGCCCAGCAGCAGAAGGAGAGACATTGCAGATTCTTTATAAACAAACAGAGCAATATTAGCAAAGAAATTGTGAGTGAGCTTGACAAATAGAAAAATAAAGTGTTTCTGTACTATAAATAATAAAAAAGCAAAGAAAAACAAGAGGGGAACAATGTATAGCATATGTTCTCATTGTAAGCAGGCTCCAGTCCTTTTTAGAAAGAAATAGGAATAAACAAACAAATAAATCATTTTTTTTAAATCAAGATGTTAACACTGTAGCCCATAGCCTTCTTTCTTTTTTCACAAAAGAACACACAGATTACACAGGCCTTCACTGTTAATAGAGGTTGGCCAGAACAAGCTTTCTTAATGAGACCACAGGCTGCAGTAAGAGCATCATTATGGAAAAGAGAGCTGCTAAGTAGCAAAGAGTAACTCTCAGCATTTTAGCCAAGCCAATGGGATTAAGTTGTGCTAACAGATAAAATTTGACACTCTATTCTTTATGTTATTGTGATGAAGACACTCATAGAGGGCAATGCACACACACAATTCTCTTGCAATTGGGATGTGAGGACAATCAGATACAGGCTCTTGTGTGGGCAAAAGCAACCACCCTCTGTATTTATATAAACTCTGATCCCTGGCATCCAATGTAGCCAAAGCACAAACAGTAAGAGTCAAGCCAAGTAAAGGGACTTCCAAGAGCAGAGCTTGAGGCCAGGGCTGTACTGGGCCAACAAACCTCCCTCGTTGTGCTCCTAAGCCAACATGGGCTCATAAAACATGTTTAAAGTCCAGACCAAGGGGTGCCTCTTTCCTATTACAATCTAAGTGTGGTGCTGCCAACTCATCATGCCCCTTCAAGTGTCAGTGTTGGCAGGTCCAAGGCTGGCTCCAGATAAAACGAACAGCCTGAGGTGCCCCCTCCCCCCACACTTACGGACAGTGCCAAAGCTGTCCAACCCCATCTCTACCTTGCACCCCATCACTCTACTTTCCACACCGCTGACCCCACTTGTCATTGTCCAGTGAGCCTTCAGCATGCACAGGGACAGGCGGCACCACAGCTCTGAGTACCCAGGTGGAAGCCACATCTGAGGCCTATTTGTTTTTATTTTGGAGAGATCTTGTTTTTTCCCCATGTTGGTTAGATTCTTAATGTAATGAAAGAATGAGAAGCCCCTGTTCTTACTAGTCATTGGGAATGTTATTTTCTTTATCAGCCAGCGCTTGGAGAATATCTTTGACCACTCTCCATGGGAGGCCCTTGTACATAGCTCCAGGCGGTGGGTTCGTTTTCCTGGTGGTGGAGTTACCACTGTCTACCTGAAGGTCCAGCTCTGTGCCCCTGACAATGACATCCCCACACAGATTGGTGTGGGCAATGGCCCTCCCAGTTGACCGGTTCTCCAGCACCGTCCTCCAACCCATCTGTCACTTCCTTGAGTAGCCTCTCTACCCATCCTGTCCTAGCCTAACAGGTAAAATTCAGATGGAAACATGATGCACGTTGCCTTAAGATGGCTCTTGTCCTACCTACATTGTTATTCAGTATGGCTCATGGTAGAATTTTATTCCAGACTAAGCAATCGGCTTTTTTTTTTTTTCAAAGAGCCAGGGTCCATACTTCTTTGTTTCCTCCTCGGCAGTTACCACAGGGTTGGATGCTTGACTCCATGGATTGTCTCATGAAGGAGAAAAAGCCAGGAATTGGGATGAAAATGAATGACATTTCAAGATCTGGGAGAATAATCAAGTTGAAAAAACTTTGGACAGTAATTGGGCAATAAGACCTCTGTGAACAAACATGTATGAGTATACCCATCATCAGAAATAATAGGAATAACAAACACCAGTGTTCAGCCTGTGCTAAGCCCATTCTATAAACTCACATTATTTCTTCTTCTATTCACAGTAGGCCAATGAAGTAGGTACCATCATCATCCTCATTTTATATTACTTCATTCTATTGTTGAAGAAAGTGAGGTTTACATAGATTAAGCAGTTTTCCCAAGGCCATACAACAAGAAAGTGAGGCAGCTGGATCATAAACCCGGGTTCATCTGGTTCCAAGGTCTTTATTTTTAACCTCTACATTTTATTGCCTCCAAGTATTTGTAAGTGAAAAAAATTAAACAGTGACCGTCCCAGTGGGAATGGGTGAAAATACGAGCCAAGTTGTTTGAGGACCTGCCAAAATTAGATGCACCAGTTAGGATGCATTTAGGTGCAAGTAACAGAATAACCCACTCTCAGGAGTTGAACAAATAATGATATTTAGTTATCTCACATGCCCAGTTCAAAGGCAGGTAGTTCCATATTTGGTGCAACAGCTCACAGACATCATCTATGAACCAGGGCTGTTTTTAACCTCCAGTCACCATTCCTTTTGGCTTTGATTCTGGTATCTATCTCTTCCTGGTTACAAGATGGCCACCATAACACCAAACATCACATCCTTGCCCCTAGTATCCCAAACAGGAAGGAATAGAGGCTGCAGAAGGAAGCTCTCCTCTAATATCTTAGTCTCCATTGAGAAACCAAGTTTTTTTCCAGAAGCCTCCCAGCAACTTCCCTTTCTGTCTCATTGGTCAAAACTATGTCATGTGATCACCTCTGGCAGCAAGGGAACCTGGAAAAGTGACTAGGAAGATGCCCCAGCAAATGCGGAAAAGGCTGGGCACACTGCCACTCAGAACCTCACTGGGATTCTGTGAGTAAGAAGTTGGGAGGTTGACTGGATGGCCAGGAAGTGGCGGTATTGTGGGGATGACTCTTCTCTCAGACAAGACTGAGCTCTGCTTCCTTTTTATTAATTACTGATTATGACCCTGAGACAGAGACCTATGAAATTCTTTGCTCACATCTCCCAGATATTATCCAATCAGCTTTTGCCCTGTGCTCTGAGATAGGAATCTTCAGTTGCCCCAGAACTAGCTCAGTTTACTCAGTGTGGGGTATGGGGAAGGCATAAGGGTGCCTGCCCTCTGGATCTCACCCTATACCCCCAGATTTGGTCAAACATCCTGAGGAGCAAAGGTGTTCTGATCTCTCTTATTGCACACTTTCTGGGGAAAACATATATCCCCAAGGTACCATCGAATAGAACTCTTTTCCTTTATCCCTGTCTTTAAGAGGATGGTTTCTATTTGCTTTCAAAAAGGAACTTAAAAAGCGAACAAGCATGGCTTATAAAAGTGAGAGGAAAGAAATTTCCATGGGTTTTATAAATATTTTCTTCTTTTATTGTATGTCATATGAGAATATCTGATAGAGGAAGTTGCTTGGGAATTTTGCTTAAAACAACAGTTACAGCCTGTTAACCTCATCTGCTTCCCATAAGTGGGAGAAGCCATGACATGATAGTGTCAAGGGGCCTCTGGCTTTTCTCAAGGCTTTCCCATAAGGCAGATGCTTAAGACAAAAATCCTCCACCCCTTTGTTTCTAATCCTCCCCATCTTAGTCCAGTCAGTAACCACGGAAGGTAACAGAATTTGGCTAGTACCCAAGAGAGCCAACTTGGAAAAGTGAAAATTCTGTGCTCTGACAAATTTCAATAGCTGGACTTGAGGAGATCCCCAAGCACAAAGTTAAGTTTCTGAATGACATGTTTACTATTAGCAACCCAGATTATAATGCTCTTTCTAGAGCGAATTTTAGACTTTTAGGGCCGCTTTCCAAATTAAAAACAAACAAACAAACAAAAACTATAAAAACCTATAAATATTTATCAAATATTTATTATGTACCAAGGACATTTCCAGGTCCTTGTCCCATGTGTTTTCTGAGCTCTCTCTATTTTGGATGACCTCGATATGTCGCCCATGAATCAGAAAATTGCAAAATAGCATCTTCACTGCGTTATGTCAGCACAGACTCAGACAGAGTTGGATATGTGCTCTCTAGTTTCTGGGAAGGCAAAGATATTTCAAAAACAATTCCAGGAAAGCAAACAAATGAGCTTTTTGATACATTTGCCAAGTGGGACACAAAATAGAACTAAATTTGTAAATAACAATTATTTTTCCAAAATTGCTATGAGGACATGCCCAACATTCAGTGGTCCTTAAAATGCATATTTATGAAGTTATAATCCACCTATATTCGGATAATTCCCAGGTGTGTCTCCAGCCTTGACTCCTCTCTTGAAGCTCAGACTCACTCAGTCAAGTACCATCAGACTACAATCAGAGCCCAAGCGACCTGACTAAAGAGCTCGCCTGCTAGAACCCCTTCCATACCACTTATTAACTTCAGAATAGTACCTTGGCTCCCCAATACAGCCTGCCCACAAGGTCCTTCCGAGCCTGGCCTTCACACTCTGAGCTCACCCCCCTGCACACCTCTAAATACGTAGTCCCCGACACAATGCTTTTTTTTGTTTCTGCTTTTGCTTTACCCAGAATGCCCTTCTCTCCTTTCAGCAGCCTGTGCTTATCCATCATGCAAGACATAGTTCACGTGTCATCTCTCCAGAGAGTCTTCCTCAACCCCCAGGCTGGGCTAAGTGCCCTCTTCTGGGGCCTGTGCATGGAGCTCTGCCTGAACGTGAACCACTCTGGTGTGATAAAATTATCACACGCATGTGTCCTCCGCTAGACTAAACAAAATTTGCACATCTTTTCACTCAGAGTCGCTAGGATAGTATCTGACTCTTGTTAGACACATAACGCATCCTTCTTGAACTTGAACTAAAGTGATAACAATGTCTGGTTTTGTGCCCTCAATCAAGTAGTGTGAAGGCAAGAAAAGTTACAGAATTTAAACTGAGATACCTAACAGCTCTTATTTGAGGCCAAATTTGAGAGGACTTTGTCCTGATCACTTTTCAGTTTTCCAGTGTCTTTAGACTAGAAAACAAGGATTCTCAATAAGCTAAAAACATTGTTTTAAAGAATGCACAATTCTAGTTCATTGAGATCAAAAGGAAACTTTTTTTTTCCAAAAGCAGAATCATATCTATTTTTAAATGGTATAAAGAGACATAGATCCGGTAAGCCAGAATGTGCTGACTAGAAATGGACTGTGTACAATTCATTATTCAACATAAGGAGATTAAGGAGAAAACCTTCAGAGAGCCTGGAAAAAATAGCCATGGAAGATAACAGTGCAGAGGGCAGAAGCAAGATCCCACTTCCCACATGGAAGGCTTGGCATTCTACCTGGAATCTGTGGGTTTCAGAGCAAACCAGGGCCATGGGGATACAGCGAGGACATTGGTTAAAATCTGGGGGAGGGGGCATCAATTGCTTAAACCTGGGCACCATGGGTTCAGTATGAAGTGTCTGGTCTTTACCCTGTAGCAGAGCAAATGTGGCTGGAATGGAGTCAGTCCCCAAACTCAAATGCATTTCCATTTTGAGGTTTAGGGTGCCCCGTGGCAGATACTCAGTCCCGGTGAATGTAGAGGTCCTTCTCCTGGACTGGGGCTGGGCCCCAGGGGCTTGCACAGTGTCAAGACACCAGAGGCCAGCTGGGCATCTGCTCTTTGATCTATGCAAGTGGCTTCTGAATCGTCCTCATCAATATTGGGAAGGTCCCTCTGCGCCCAGCTTTCAGTCAGCTACGTTCATCCCTGTTCAGGGTCTAGAAATATGGCCGCTCCCTGAGCCTCTCTGGGACCACAAGAGCCTCGTCAGTGGTGGGTAAGTGTTGCACCCTTTATCACCTCCTCAATGCTCCCAGGGGCTGGGAGCTGCCTGCACCACGCTGGGCACACAGCAACACTGTCTGCTCACACTCACCACAAAACCACATTGGCTTCCACGCTAAGCTGGGACCCAGGGAAAGGCTGGGGTCTTGCCACTTCCTCAGGTCCTCCTGTGAAGCCACAGATTCACTCTGCACTTGACAGCCCCCTAGCCCCAACCTGGGATGGGAGCTGGCCCAACACCCTTTCTCAAGGCTCATACCAGCGTCGAACTCCCTCGCTGTTTTTCCAACTGGGCCCCACCTCTGGCCAGGCATATCCAGTCTTTGAGACAACGAGGTGAGGGCATGTGTGGAAGTTTCACTTTGGTTCTTCAGGAGAGCTTTAGAGTCTGTGGGTATACCGTCAACCCCCCTCAGACCTAAGCTTTCACACTTCCAAACTTTTTCTTTGAATTTTGATTTTTCACCTGAGGCAGTAAATGCTACAGACCAAATGGGGCCTGGGCATCTGTATTTTTTAAAGGCCGCCAGGAGTCTGCCATGTAGCCAGGATCAGGGGATTCTAATGCCCGTGAGATGTAGCCTTATCAGGTAACTGCCCTTCAACAATTGCAGACACCAGAACGAAACTAAACTATATTGTTCACAAGAAAAACTAGGGGCTGGATCATTTAGGATTCTTTGGTTTACAAGCAAAACAACACCTCACCCAAGCTGTTTTAAGCAAAAGGGGGAAATTATTAATAGACTCATGTAACTGGCAAGCATGGGATAGTTCACCTTCAGATCCAGCTTGATCAGGACTCAAAAGGGCTCACCAGCATCCATCAGTAGGCCTGGCTTCCTCTGGTTTAGCTCTATTAGTTGGTCCTTCAAGACGGCCACCTGGTGGCTTTAGACGCCCACTCTGGCTGCAGCAATTCCGGGCCTCACATCCTCCACTACACTGTTCCAGTGCGCTCACGCTGCATAACAAATTATCCTTAAACTTAATGGCTTAAAACAACTATTTCATTATAGCTCACAACTTTCTGGGTTAGGAGTTTGGGTGTGGCTCAATGAGGCAATTCCTCTGCTTCGTGTGGCACCTACTGGTGTCACTTGGCGGTATTTGGCTGGTGGCTGGTCTAATCTAGAGGGTCCAAAAGAGCTGCCCATCAGCAGAAGCACCTGGCAGGCTGGGCTCAGCTGGGCCCTCCCCTCTGCCTGTAGCCTCAGGGCCTCGCTTGTGGGCTCTGTGGCAGGGCCATCAGGTTTCTCAGATGGAGGCTCATCACACCCAAAAATCAACACGGAAGCTTCCAGTCCTCTGAAAGTCCAGACTGGAACTGGTTTAGCACCCCCTCCACCATCCTCCACTGCTCAAAGCAATCACAGACCAGCCCAGATTCAAGAGGAGTGGAAACAGACCCTACCTATCAAATGAAGGAATAATAAAACACATGCAGCCATCTTTAAACCACCACTCCAACAGGCCCAGCGGCAAAGACTGCGTCTACATGCCAGAGTCCCCAGCAGAAGCTCTGAGGGTCACTCTGATTCAACAGGCTTGCGGAATGAGCCTGCCCCTGAACCAATCTCTGTGAGGAGGCGCTTGGGAAATGTTGACTGGCACTGGAGGTGGAAATAATTCCAGCCAACATTATGACTAAATTCTGCAGGGGAGACATAGTGGTGGGTGGATCCTGAGGAATTGTGTTAGTTTGAGGTAACCTAAGAGCAGACTTGAGCAAGGCCGTGGATGCAGGTGCTTTATTTGGAAGGTGACCCCAGGAATCAGGACGAGGGTATGGCAGGGAGAGTGAGACAGGAAGTGAGGAGATGCCAATGGGGCTGGATCCTCCCTCTTCTGAGATACCTACAGAGTACACTCCAGAGCTGTCCACCTGAAGGGCAGGAGGCTGGGACATTTTCCCACCAGCTCTCCGCACTTACTGGTTGAAGGTTACCCCTGGGGGCATTAAGTCTCTCCAATGTATCTTGTAGGCTGCGCTCGCAAGAGTCAACTTGTCTAATGCTGGCATTCTGTAAAGTTGTATGTTAAGTAGGGAGGGCACTGAGCAGCCTAGGTGAGGATGCCACACCTAGTGGTTGGTGCCTTTTTCTTCCTCAGGCCTCGTATGACACCGGTTCTGTGCTCTCATAAGAGTGGCAGGTGCCCTCGTGAGTCCAGCTGCATAGCTCTAAGCACCAATCGACTCATGGAGTGCAAGGGGCAGGAGAATAGGCTAGATTGACAAGGGCTCTTCTCTCTCTTGAAAAGCTATTTCTAAGTGTGGCTGGAGACATTTAAGTGGATTCTCTCTACCTCCTCAGTCACTCACGTGAAGCTGCGATGCTCATGGTTGAACCTTGGAGTGATGCCAGTAACAAGGAAACTGACAAGGCTCGCCGATTCATTTCCTGTCATTCTTTTGAGGGTGACAAAGCATGATGGTGACAGCTCAGATAACCTTCCCAGCCACAAAATCCTTAAAATAAATGGAGCCTGGCTGTCAGGGAGGAGAGTGACAGGCGTGCTACGTGTTGCAGACTCTGCTGCTGGCTTCAACCATTACTGGAGACCTTCAAATGGGACTTGGAGCCTGTAGAGATGTTTCTGAAGCAGGGTTTGTGCGTGCCCACTTAGATGACTACAAAAGTTCAGTAAGGTACTGTTGGAGGCCCCCCTGGTGCTTGCAACCTCGGCCACCTCTGCTATTAGCCACAGCTCCTGGACAGTGCTGTGGGGTTCAGATTCCCTTAGCCCCACACTAAGGGTCTTCTGCGTTCTTCCCCAGGGTCTTCTCTGAAGGCAGAGTTGTTCACACAGCCAGGGAGCAAGCACCCTGGTTTGCTGAGAGAGTTAATATCTCCAGGGCAACTCTCAGTCACAGAGGGCATAGGAACCAGTGGATAGATGCCTCGGACTCTATTTTTCTGGTGGATAATTCTAGGAGGTATTCTGTATGCTTCTCAGGAGAGTCCAGCAGTAGTAAGCAGCAACTTTGATAACGTGCCCCTTATATCAGCTTTTTCTTCTTCCCCATCTCACTTCCTCAGTCCCACACTCTTACTTCCCAGGTTCATCTCCCCCATTAACCACCTATGATCCTTGTCTCAGGCTCTGCTTTGTGGGGAATGCAAAATAAACCACATGCAAACACAGTCTTCCTTTATTACACAGCCTTTCCAGGCTTACACAGCTGACACCAGGGACATTCACTTTCCACCTTAGGGCCACAGAACTAGAACAGGGCCTAGCCATCCAGATGCCTCTGGGGATCCTGCCACAGGGCCTTTGGCCCTGCTATAGAGCTGGGCCTGCACCCTCACCCAACCAAGAAGTTCTCTCCGGTTGTCTTCAATGGATCGCCCTTTCTAGCAGGAACCAACTGGTGACATGTGATAGCAATGCCAATTAAATGAGTTTTGTGCTGCAGAAGCAGGGGAGATTTGTAGCATCTTATATAATTGAAAGAACGGTTGGAAAATCAAACCACAGGAAGGGCAGGGGAGCGGCTGGGCCTCAGAGGATAAGCCGTGACACTGGCTTCCTCACACAAACAGAAATGTGGCCCCAAACAGCTCAGGAAGCCCATTTTAAAGAAGACAAATGCATATACAAATATCATCATGTGAACAGGTTTCTGTAAGTTCCTGGAAGAAGTTTTTTCACTGTTTTTAACCGATTAACTCAAGTACCTAAAACATATCTGCATAAGATATACAGTTAACAGATATTTATTGAATGAATCAATGAATGAATAGGAGGAAGAGACAGCAAGAAAGAGAGGAGATGGGGTGGGGGAATGAGGCTTGGGGTGGGATTGAGGATAAAATGATCTAGCCCCTGACTTTGGACCTCTTTCCAGGGGTCATGACTGGTGATATTGTCCCATTTTTCCTTCTCTTAGAAGGCTGCTGTGGCTTCCCATTGGCTGGGACAAAAACTGAACTGCTAAGTGCTACATGCAATTCCCTCCCAGCCCGGACCTAACCACCTCTCCTTTGCACACCCTCCACTCAGGACACACTGGCCCACAAGCCAAAGGCAGCTGTCCTGAGCCACCATCACTGGCCCCTCTCCAGAGAAAATATTATTCATATTTTAAAAGAGATTTTAAATTGGTTTTATGCGAGAAACATATTATCTTGCCCCTATAATACTATGTAGCAGAACCTGGTGGGGAATAGTAAATTCTGAATATAAAGTAATGCTCTTCTAACTCTGGAGGGGAAAGTAGGATATCGTATAGCTAAATAGAAAAGTATTTCTATCAGTGAATATTGGAAATGGAAGGATTATAGGAGTAAACTATTTTAAATAAAAATTAGATGGAATAATTGTTTCTAATGAGTTGTATAGCCCATGGCTTGTAATTGCTAAGAAAACTAGAGACGTATGAAACAAGTATCTTCACAGTGTTTTTATTGTTATTGTTGCTACATAATCTATCATTATTTTACATCTTTCAGATTGCGGTGTTTCCTACATAAATGCGTTTGAACAATGGTAAATTTTAAATGAATTTGGAACTTGTGGGGGTGAAAGATATGTCTTCTATTCCAGCGACTACAGAAATGTCTCTGTGTGAGTGTGTGTGTGTGTGTGTGTGTGTGTGTGTGTGTGTAAGACACTGCTATATTGTACAGTGCTTGAGGACAAAGCCTTTGTGAGCCATAGCATAGAAACATGGACCAATAAATATGTATTGAATGAATGAATGAGACAAGAGAAGGGTAGTGATTACTGAGCATCGATTGTGTGTCTGACACTGTGCAGGATGCTTAACTCAAATCACCTCATTTAATCCTCACAACCACCCTGCAAGGTGATTTTTTATCACTCCTAGTTTACAGAAGGGGAAACCAGCTGGTCCAACGTCACAAAACTAACAAAGGATTCAAATCCCAGAATGTCCAGATCTCAAGGCTTTTTTGCTTTCTACATCGCGCTGCTGTTGCCTTGAAAAGTGAACTTGCGCCATCTAGTGGCAGAACTAGATAGAACAGGCACCAGGTCCACGTACAACAAACAATTTTAACTCCCTCGCTGCGTTAAAGCAGCAAGCTACACGCCCCAAAAGGGTTTTGTGAAAGCTGGAGAAGCAAATTGGCTCATCTGTGTTCCACCCTCACCCTAACCCCACGACCAAAAAAGGCAACAAGAGCTAAGAGCACAACAAATTAAAGAACAACAAATTAAACACCACTGGGCCGCTGTCCTGCCTTGATGGAGTGAAGTGATTCAGAGAGAGGAAACTCTTCCTTCCTCATAAGCATACCCACACTTGAGTAGTTCACTCCACCCACTGAAGAGTCCAGCTACCATTTTAAATACCCATTATGTGAAAGATGAGGTAAGCATAGGCATCGACCTGGGGTTGTTGTGAGCATCTAATCTCTTAACACTGAAACCTCTAGTATGGGGCTTATCACAATTTGTTTTAATTGTTAATTTAAGAAACAAACAAGCAAACAAACAATTTTTCTCTGGCCCAAATGTGAGTTCCTTGGGGTCAGTATCCACTTCCATTTCCCCTAAATTCAGTGCCCGGCACCAGGTAGACACTCAGTGAATAATAGGAGAATAGAATACACAGTTCCATGGGGAGACCTCAGGACCGTGTCATGCACACTCCACCACAAGCTGGCAACTAGATTGTCCATGTGTATTTTCAAAAAGTTAAAAAAAATATGACCCTCATTCAAATTACGGTGAGCATGTGCTGAAGATTTATTTAACTCATTAATGAGGAAATCAGCAGAATGGAAAAGCCAGCTCAAGGAGACACTGGTATACACAGTTAGTGAAAGAATATTGCCTTCCAGCTAAGAAAAACAAATAAATACAGCAAAATAAAGCACCTCTCCCCCTCCAGAAGAAGAAGAAATAAAGAGTGTTGAAATAAGATTGCAAAATTAAATGATGTCTTACAGGACAATGAAACCTTAGGGAGTTATGTTTTCAGGTGGATAGAAATTATTGGCATCTATAGCAGGCTAAAATCACTTGGAGCTTAGTTACTCTACTCTTCTACAAATTAACATCTAACTTCATAGAGTCTGAGCCCTGATCAATAATAAATTGTAACCCAAACAGAGGCACATTTCCATAGAGAGCTAGCTAATCCTTGGGCAGGTCCTGTTGGACAGTGCTCCAGTGTGATATTGAAAAGATATGCAGCCAACCTTTTGCCCTATTTCCATGGTTTAGATGATTTTTCTTAGCAGAACCATTGGCTGGACTAGTCCTGAGATGTTTCCAGAACAACCTGGAATCCTCACGCTGCAGGGATTCTCAGAAGGCACCTAAGACCTTTGATTTTATGGATGAGGAATCTGAGGATAAGAAAGTTGTCACCAGAGAATCAGTGCCATGCTAGGAGATGCCAGTTTAGAGCTTCTCTCCCTCAGCACAGGGCTTCGGGTTCCCAGGGGCCTCCCAGACATTCAGCCCAACCCCCTCAAGAATCCCAGCAGTGCCCCCACCCCAAGTCTATTCCTCATGTGGTGCCTACTCTCCTAGGCAAACCTCCCACTTCCTCTCTACCTTCCCTCATAGTCTCACCTCCACACACACCTGGCCCCATCACCAACTTCCCTACAAGCCCAGGGGTGTCCAGGTAGCTCAGCCCCCTAACCCGCCACTTCGCTTTCCAGCTGCCCCCTCCTCAGCCCTGGGAAAACTGTTGAAAGTTAACTCTCAAGAAACTGGTAAAATCATGACTCTCGTATAGATATAAAAATGAACACATGTTAAAGATTTTATTTTACTCATGAGGGAACCATTTTATTTAACCCAGGAGGGTCCAAGAGAATCCAAAGAACAGACACATTTATAGATGACGAATATTGAAATGAATATGTAAATGAGGTAAAACCCATCTTTTCACAGGGAGGGAGGGCAGATGATTGAACCTTTTACTGAAGTACAGAAAGTACACGCCTGTAGATAAGAATGATCTTGCATTGCTGTCACTTGCCTCCAAGGACAAAGTTGCAAAACAGCTCAAAGTCAAGAGAGGCTAGAATCAGATCATCTGGAGCGGTGTCCTGTAGATGAAGCATAGTTTTCTATTGAAATCCAATTCCATTGTCTCTAACTGGGAAGACAGAAGCCCCTCACCATCCCCCTGCCCCACCCAAATTTCCAGGGCTTTCCTTGACCCCAATCTGCTTTCTCACACTCCGATGATCCAGCACTGTTTTCACTGAAGATCTACCTTGTGTCCGCAGGCCTGGCATGGCAGCGACTCCTCACACAGCACGTGGGCACCCGTGGGAACCACATGGTAGGTGTACATGGTGCTGAGGCCTCCAGCTCACCTGTGAGCAGCCAGGGTTACTTGGGAGATTATAACTCTCCAACCCAGTCATTACCCACCAACCCATTCCCCTCCTAGCTGCAGTCCTGCCTTCTCTGTTTTTACTATTCTTGGAGGAAGGGTGGTATTCTGTTTTGTGCCATCTATTGAAAATATTCCGTGAGAAGGCATTGTTCAAGTGACTGTTTGCTGTCCCCTGCTCCCCCTCAAACTCTACCTCTATCTCTATCTCTACCTCTACCTCTATCTCTCTCTCCCCTCCCCTTGCTGAGTCTCTACATCTGTATCCCTCTCTTTCTCATACTTTTCATACATATAAACACACATACACACATCTCATATAAGAACACATATAATATTACGTTTAAGGAAATCAAAATACAATACAAAGTAAGTACCAACAAGTGCAGAGAATGGGCAGTGCAGACATGCTGGAGTCACCTGCGGAGAGGACGCCTGGGCCCACCGAGGACGAGCCCTTCCCTAAATTGCATCTGGAGCGGGCACAGTGATGAACGCTGATGATCCTAGGTCAGTGGTGCCTACAGCTCCGCGGAGACACAAGGGTAAGGAACCTGAACTCGCAGTGAGAGGAACAGAAATGGAAACGAGGCATCTCTCTGTTTTTATTTGAAATAGAGATGCATTTTTAAATGCTTTGATGAACTCTGATGAACCTCAAGGCCAGTTACCTCCACACACCTGTGGGTGGCATTACTGAGTGCTTTCTGATGGCAGAATGCATTTCCTCAGAGAGGCCATGATTACAGCCCAATCTCCCCAAGTGGGTAGCAGGCACCGTCTTTGGAATCAGTTTCCCTCCACTTGGGAATGAAGCAAAGGAAGTAAGGGAGCCCCAGCTGACCCCAAACAGAAACTGGGGATGGGGGTGGGGTGGCGGGCTATCCTTAGTGTGGTGGGCGGTGCCAGGACATAGTAGAACTTTCTGGCCACCTTAGAGAGTGTGGAAAGTAGAATGGTTAATAACAGGCACTGTTTTCCCAGCCTTTATCACCCTGCTTGGCACATGGTAGATGCTTAACAAATATTCATTAAGTGACTAGTAGCAGCAAACACTTACCTAGCACTTTCCACATAGGAGGCACCATTCTAAGTGCTTTGCTTACATTAATTCATTTCATTCTCTCAACAACCCTGTGTGACAGGTGCTGTTATTCTCCCCCATTTTACAGATGGAGAAACTGGGCAGAGACAGGTTAAAAAGTGCCTAAAATCAAACTAGAAGGAGACCCAGTGAGATTGTGTGACTGTGCAGCAGGTGCTGTGCTAAGTGCTAACGTTCATTATTTCTTTCAGTCTTCATAGCAACCCTGCGAAGGAATATCATTGTCTCCATTTTACAGGGGAAGAAACTGAAGCTCAGAGAGGTTAAACCATTTCCTAAAGTGACACAGCTAACAAGTGGCAGAGTCAGGATTCGAGCCAAGGACAGTAGACATAGGGGCTTAGTTCCACTGTGCTGTTTGCTCAAGTGAGTTGTTAGGCTATCAGGAAGCAGGCTGCCAGTGTCCAGGGTTGTCCTATATGCCAGCTGGGCCCAGGCTGACTGGTCCCTGGCAACCAGTATTTTAGGATTGGTTTGGGGTTCAGGGGCAGCCTAGGGAGAGGTGTAAAGGCTCCATCAGCCCTTCCTCAGTCATCAGGGGGTGTCCTCACATGGGCACAGACAGAAGTGCTCCCTTCCTTTGATTAGGGTCCACGGGTGAGAGGCCTGAAAAGGGAACATCGACTCCAAGAGGAGGCAGCAATGGAGTATCTCCAATCCTGGACCTGGGGAAGATGAAGGACCCCAGTGGGAGTGGGGGACTAGACGGGGGGGGGTTCAGGCCACTTTATCCTACGTGTGCTGGAACTCTGGGCCACGAGAGGGCCTCAGTCACCCAAAAATCAATTTTTTCTGGAATTTTGCAAG
>NW_017731836.1:399835-447102 GCF_001890085.2 Hipposideros armiger | reverse complement strand
TGTGTGTGTGTGTGTGTGTGTGTGTGTGTGTGTGTGTGTGTGTGTGTGTGGAGAGAGAGAGAAAGAGAGAGACAGACAGAAACAATTAGACAGATATACACCAAGGTATTACTATATATTGGCTGAGTTCTCAGGGAAGTTGGGATTATAGGAGCTCTTGTTCTTTTATTTTCTTTTGTTTGTCTGTGTTTCATGATTTTTCTGAAATGAGGATGCATTACTTATAGAATAAGACAAAGCAATAAAATTCTGTTGTTGAACATTTAATTTGTACTAGTTGAGCCCCTATTTTTCAATATTAATGTCCTTCCCTCATTTTGTAATTATAAACAACACGGAACCAGGGATATTGGCAGAAAATGAAGAAGAAATTAGAAAGAAGATAATGGAAAATGGTGCAAGTTGTCCAAAAGAGTATACATGTGCAAAGCAGTTGCCAAATGTCTCATGATGTCACAAAATTACTAAGACTTGCAGGAATATTGACTGAAATATATGTAGTTATTGTGTTTTACCCAATTCATCCTTGAATTTGTCAGCTGACTTGGTTTTGGATGCAGGGTAAGCCCCAGGTTCAGTGTCCCTCAGCCACCTTCGTTTGTACAGCCACTGGGCACCTTTCATCCCTACCATACTGTACTTGAGGGATCCAATATGGTAGCCACAAGCCACAGCCACTGTTAGGCACAGCCGGAGGAACGAGTCAAGGGAGACCAAAATCGGTCTATTAGAATTTATTTGGTGTGTTTGAGCAGCAGGAGGTCAGGGTAGAAAAGACCATAACCTCTCCGAGTAAGAGGGGTATGGAGTTTTATAGGGGGAGGTGAACAAGGCTGTTCCTCTTCAATGCACCACAAGCACGCAGGGAGCAGGACAAGATGGCTTCTAAGATAGCAACCTTTGCATATGTCATGTAGATTTAAGTTGGAGCCAGGAGTATATCCCATACAGATGCAAAACCTCGCCCAAGTCGTAGGACCAGCTCTGGGCTGAAGTAAATAGAAATACTGAAGCTGCTATGCATAGTAAATGTATAGGAAGCAGAGTCATTAAGAGGCAAAGAAAGAAAAGAAAGTTTTCAAAAAGTCTCAAGCTAAATTACACTTGTTAAATCAAATGACACCAGAGATCCAAATCTTAAAATAGAAGATTTAGTGTCACCATTGCAACCCCCTGTCTTAACAGCCACTTTTTACATTGGTACTTGAATGTGGTAGTGTGACTGAGAAATTGACTTCGTAATTTTACTTAATCTTAAATAATGTAAATGTAAACCTAAAAGCTACACATGGCTAGTGGCTACCACGTTGGACAGTGCAACTCCAGAATGCAAAAGTCCTGCTAGATGCATCTCGAGAGGTCCCCAAGGCCAGTGCCCCCTGGGCCGTGTTTGCCTTAGACCTTGGAGTGAAGGTCCCGGAGATGCAAGTTGCCCAGGCATTCACATCAAGTAGGCTGCTGCTTGGGAAAGAGAACACAGGGGCCCAGAGAGGTTTTGGGGGCACAGGCCCTTCAGCAAGCTGGCATGCACTGGGGCTGCCAACACTCTGTCCAGTGGGGCCCTGGCTCCCCTTGTAGGCCCTGGAGCTGTCCGTTCACAATCATTCTCTTGAGAGTGTTCAGTCCCCTTCACTCCTGTTCCTCCTCCTTCCCAGTCCACAGCCCAGAGCGCCCCCTTCAGGCAAGCCAGGACAACTTCAACAGATAATAGAAATAGTCATTTCCCTGCTCCGTATTATGTCAGAACAGAGCTGAGAGAGACCTTCAAAATCATTTCTACAATGTGGTGCATAGATACAATGGAATACTACTCAGCTGTAAGAAAAGATGAAACACTGCCATTTATGACAATATGGATGGATCTTGAAATTATCGTGTTAAGTGAAATAGGTCAGATGGGAAAAGTCAAGAACCACATGACTTCACTTATATGTGGGATATAAAACTGAAAGCAACAAAGGAACAAGAGAAACAAATGAAGAAACAAAAACTCATAGACAGACAACAGTTTAGTGGTTACCAGAGGGAAAGAGGGGACGGGGGTGGTAGAAGAGGGTAAAGGGGATCAAATATATGGTGATGAAAGGAGAGCTGACTCTGGGTGGTAAACACACAATGCAATATATAGATGATTATTATAGAATTGTACTCTTGAAACCGATATAATTTTACTAACCCAATAAATTTAATAAAAATTAAAAAAAATCATTTCTTCAATCCCTCCTGCTTTACAGTTGAGAGACCACAGCCTGGAGAGGTGACCAGTGCCGTCCTTGGCCTCTTTGCCCAGGGACCTGACCCACTGAGAACACAGATGGGGCAAGAACACGTGTGCAAGTGAGAAAAACTGGAGCCATCTGGCTGAGGTCAGGTACTCCTTCTGCTTTGTTACGTTCATGTAGTAATTCCTTAAAATTGATGATGAGTAAGGGGTATGTCTGGCAAAGAGAACAAAGTTTCCAATCATTTAACTGTCAACACATACATTTGGATCACTTATTGGTGTAAAAAAAAATCTGTCCTGTTCTTCCTGTTCTTAAAGATTCTCTGTAATACAATTCTATTCTTTTTAAATCCTCCCTTGCACATAGATCAGGCCCAGCTCTCACAGACAAAATATTGTTGGAGCATATGTATTGATCGAATGACACTGCTTATCTATCTTTGGGGAAACTACTAATAATCTCCATACTTCTCCAAGCATAAAGTCCTCTTGCATGTCTAACTTTCTTGATTTTTTCTCCGCTAACACAGCATGGTGTGGAGAGTGCTTAGCCAAGCCAGATGGACAAGTCATGAGTAGGCCACATTTTGCTAGAAGTGTATAAGCTATATTTGGCACACTTGTTAATGGTCCAAATTTGAAAGTTTCAGATATGACCATGCAAATCACATCAGACTTAAAGTGACAGCTGCTCACCTGATTTGAAGCAGTCTCGATAACAAACTGTTGGGTACCACTGAAATGTATCAGGAAATTAGTTGCAATAAAAACACTCAAAATGAATAATCTCAAAGTTTCTAGCAACCTGGAAACAGACGTGTCAGTAAGGTAGGTAGTTAAGGTTCCCCCGGGCATTATATCTCATTTTTAATGGCACCGTATGAGCATAGGCCCCCCTTTCTCTCTATAATTAGAGCTAATAAATATCTTGAAGTGGATATTTTTGGCAGACTTTGGAAATATTAACCTATTATTACTAGAGTTACGAGGTTCTGAATTTGAATATGAAAAACACAGCCAAAGTCTTGCTCATCTCAAAAAGCAAATGTAGCAAAAATTAGTCCCATGGGACTGTTGTCTGATGTCTGGCCAGCAAGATGAGAGAGGCTGACTTAATGTTTCCACTGCTTCCATTTTATCACTTGGAAAGTTTTTCAATTATTCAAACACTGCTGCAGAAGAAAAGAAAATGGGATTTGGAGAAAAAAATATTGGATTGAAACGCCAAGCCTGCCACTTAATCTTAGTGTGGTAGATTAGATTATTTTTCAGAAATATTCACTCCTTCCCTCCCACCACCTCCATGGGAGAATTGTATTTCCCTGCTCCATTGACTTTGGGCTTGGCCACGTGACTTCTTTTGGCCAATGGAACGTTGACAAACATGATGCAAGCGAAGACTTGAAATGTGCCCACGCAGTGGGAATTGGCTCTTGCACCTCTTGTCCGGGCTACCCCCTGGTCTGAGGAGGAAGGGAGATGTGGTACCAGATCCAGACTCGGCCTGCAGCTTAAAGCCACCCAGCCAAAATCAAGCCAGGATTGGCCAACCCCAGCTGACCGATAGGCACATCAGAGAGCGTTTAAAGGACTACTGTTTTAAATTTCCGGGTAGCTTGTAATGCAACGATACCTGGCTGACACATTGGCAAAGACATCATTTTAGTTAACATGGAAATAATAATGTCGACATTACAGTGTGACCTAAATGACATCATGCTATTATCACTTTACCTGTTTAGGAGAAAAGTGTCCCACCCCTGCCTTGGCTTCTCCAACACTGTATATGTTGACAATATAGCTAAGCTAGGACTACTACATTTTCCAGAATTCCCTTCCCTGTAAGGACCTGGGTTAGCATTGACCACCAGAGAAACTTCGTGCAAAATTGGAAGCCAGAAGTAAGGCAGCAGCTATATTTTTATGCTCTGATGTTTGGAGCAGGGCACTAGGAACAGTGGGTGCTTATGTATGTTGTTGCTGATCTGTTATCTTGCCTTGTGTTAGGCCAAGTAATTATGTAATTCCATGGAGAAGGGGACCATCTTCCTCTGAAAGTCACACACAGCATCAAGGTTGGAGGTGGTGAGAGACAGATGTACGTTCCAGTTTGTATTTTCTTTTGTTCACACCAAACTTTCTTTTCTTTTCGGCTGACCTGTAGCTACTTCAGGCTCAACATCAGAAGCAGAGATAACAGGCTTACCTTGATGCCACTGCTTGCTCCCACAAGCATGTAAAGTCAAGTCCCTATAACAAATCCTCCATTCTCCATCACTCACAGGTCTTCTCTAGATTGAATGCTGACATATTATGGCTGAGCCCATTGTTGTTTTAATCTGTAAATTCAGGAAAGTTCCCCAGACCACAGTCTTGAGTTGTTTCTGATGGAGCAAGAAATATGTGACATTAAACTAGGCTTCATTGAGCCCTTACTACATGCAAACACTCTGCTGCTTTGCATGTGTTATCTCATTCAATCTCATTAAATGGTCCAAATCCCCCATCCTAGCTAGTTCACTCTTGTCATCATCACCAATTGGTAGTTCAGAGATACCTGCTAGCTACAGTGATATTCCAAGTTCTGCCCTTTGGGATTGTAGACTGGGACCCAGTGCCCTCTGGGGTGACCCTAGGTAGCCTGTGCTGCCCTCATGTAAACAGCCTGGATCACAGGTGGCACCCATTAAGGGCTTATTTCCTCCTCTTCCCCACCCTCGACCTTGGCATTAATCTTTGTCCGAAGGTATATACCCTTTGACCCGACCCAAGAACTCAGTTTCCCTCTTAGAATAAAGTCTGGCCCCAAATTTTTGCGTAGTGACTTGATGCTGCTGCCAAGGTCAGGTCTCAAATGGGAACTGCTTGCCTCTGTCCTATGTGTTGACTCTCCTGGATTGAAGTAGTGCCTATGGCTCAAGGCCACTTATTGGGATGCCCCATCCCTTACTAGACATTCACCCCTAATTGGGACCACTTCATATTGAACCCCTTCCCCCATCCAAAAACCCCCAATTTGCTCTCTAGGACCGAGGTAGCTGCCGCCCCTGGATACAGGCTGCTGGGCCCACCTGTGTGTGCCTCTGCAGTCTGCATTGGTCACCAAGTCCGTTTCCCAGCGTTTGTCCTATCTCAGGAAGCAGGGGTTATGACAAGGTTTGCCAGGTTGTACAAAGATTACATTTAGTGGGGTTTCTAACCCAGATCCTCAAGTGGATTTGAGAGGTTTTTCAATATCAACGGCTATGGTAGTTTTGTGCTGTACCAACTTGGCTAAGCTGGAACAATGTTTCCAAGCATTCTCTTCTCTATATGGTTCTGGGTTACAGTTGGCTAAAAAAAAAAAAAAAAGAGCGATTTGTGCAAAATATGGAAGGCAGAAAGGAAGCAGCAGCTGTGACCTTGAAAATCACTGTGGTTAGAGGTGGTGAGAGACAGATGTGGAGGTGCCAGTGGTTAATTTGTCCTCTTTCCTGCTCCAAGTCAGCTCTTTTTCCTGTCTGCCAGCTCTATGGACCAACAGCAGCTCTCAGATCATGAACAATGCTTGGCTGCGAACTCATCAAGTGTAATAGCAACACTGAAGCAATGACCTTCCCAGACTTCTGCACCAGCCCCCTCCATGGTTCCCACTCCAGCAGCCAGATGCGCCTAACTTTCAGATTTCCCTGCAAGTTCAAACTTGTTCACCAGCACCATAGCTTGGGGAAGACTGGTTAGTGACTTTTCTTTCCTAATTTTGGGAGTAACCAGTTTTCCTTTGAAAAATGCCAACATGCTTTCCTAGAATATGACCAATATTCACTTAGAATTCTACTAAGATTTCTCTTTTCCCCCCCGAGTTCTAGAGCTCTTCTGCCATTCCACAGAGAAAGGTGGAGATTCCACTGTTCCTTCCCCATTGTAAGCACTTTGTGAGCTGGGAATAGTATATTTTAAGTGTGATTTCTTTTTCATGTATCCTGTTTTAAACGCTTAACAAGGAATAATTTGTAAAATGTTTTCCCAGTCGAATATGCAATCATGAGCAATTTGCTTTGTAGGAAGTCGGAAACGGCAGACATCCTCAGATGGAGTTAAAGAAATCCTAATTACTCACACCTGCAGAAGCTGTCATTTTCATAAGGTGTGTCATTAGCAGCCAGAAAGCGCGCTGGGAAAGTGTGTTTGCCTGTTTAAATAGGGGGCGCAGCCCAGAGGCTCCCATGTTGGGGCTCCCCCACTGTGTTCGTGAGCCCAGCCTGGGATCTTTGGTCACTTGTTAAGGCTGATTGCATGACTGAACACAAAGTGTGGCCAATGGAGCACACACACTAGTCCACATGCAAAGCAGGTGTGACCTTTTAAAAAAATTGAGTCTTTTACTTTGCGATTATGAATTTTCTGCTTTCTTAACTCAGTGATTCTCCGCTTCAGCTGCACGTTAGAATCACCAGGGAGATTCTAACCAGGGAGTCTGCCCAAGCTGCTCCCAGACTAATGGCACCACTCCCTCTGGGGTAGCAAGTTTTAAAGCTCCTCAGGCGATGCCAGCGTGCTGCCTGAGTTCTAGACCACTGGTTCTCAAAATTTAGCTGCATCAGTCATCTGGAGGACTTGCTAAAAACCCAACCCAGAGATATTCAGTAAGGTGTGGGCGTGCCCAATACTTCGCACTTCTCATATTCAATGCTCAAAACAATGTTGAATTCCTTTGGAATTAGAATCTTTTTCTGCACATAGGACATCGTGCTTAATGTTTTATCGTCATTAACTCATTTAATAATTTTTACAGGCTATCATTTTTCATCCTTCAGGTTTCAGAAAAAGTGCCAGACCTGAGACACTTGCTGTCCATCCTTTACAAGGCAGTTACTATCACATCACCTGGTTTGTTTCTTTCTGGGCCCTAACCACTCTGCAATCTTGTTTATTTCCTCTTTGAGTTGCACATAAGGTCCATCATGGCAGAAACTCTGCTTGTCTTCACCTAGTGCCCAGCATGTAACTGGCACTCCACAAACACTTGCTGAATGAATGAATGCACACAGCAACCTTAGGAAAGCATGGTTTGTATTTCCCAGACCAGGACATGGAGATACAAAAAGATTAAGTAATTTGTCTGAGGTCATAGTGGAGGAACTGAGACTCAAACTTATCAGGGCTGGGCTTTCAAACCACTGCAAGAATTGATCGTCAGCCTTACAATATAAGCCTTCTTTCCCAGCAATAAACTGAATTACTCACCTAAGCATGTGAACTATCTTTGCCTTACTGCCAATTAATTCAAAGCTGTATGTTTATTCAAATAACAATAAAAATCCAGAGCGCAAACTCATGTGGCCAGACTGTAGAAACAGTGGCACTTTCTTTCCTATTTAAAAACTACTGTTCATACTGAAACTTACCTACAATGCCCCAAAGCAGGTTAAATATTTGCACCTAATATGTAATACATCAAAACCTTTTAATAAAAAAAATGTTGGTATATAGGGGAAGAAAAACCACATGACAAATGGATTTAAATTATGACTTTATTGAGCATGCCAATACAATTATTCTGGTAATAAATTAATATGTACAGTTACAAAACATCAAGTGCTTTCTAAGAAAATGCTTCTGAATATGTACAGAAGGATATGCAGAATTCTTTAAATAGGTAACTGTAATTTTCAAACTCAGAAGTGTGGTAACATCAAGTTACTGAAGAATGGAATCTCTTTCTCTGTAACTCATGCTTTTAGACAGTTCTCAGTTTAAAAGGTTTCAATGATCACTTCAGCTCCTATAAGCTATGAACCCTAAAATTACAGAACTGACGGTTTAGAAATCTGATCCAGTCTCGTAAGTGTACAGATGAAGAATCCACTGGCCTTACCCAAGATTAGAAAGCTAGTAAGAGACAGGCTGGATTACAAATCAGTTCTCAGAGGTGCTCCAGAAATATCTGTTGAGCTAAATAAGGCACATGTATCACACACGACTCTAGTCATGTCTGAAAGACCCTGGTTTTACCTTCTGCTTAACAGAAATTTAAATTAAATCCTGATGCGCTCTTTTGTAGTTAATACATTTAGTGACTCACTTGCTTTGGAAACAAAATTGTTCCCATGATTGCAGCTTATCACTGATCACTGGTGGCTGTCTATGCTGCTTCTCTGCTGGATGTTTGGACTCGGGGCAACTTTCCTTCCTGCTCTTCTGTGCTCAGACCAATATCAAGTGTCTGTTCTTGTTTGAAATTCATTGCTACCTACAAAACCGTCAACATTTGTGTATGGGACAGTTCATTTCTCTCTGAAGCTTATTCCCACCAGTCAGCACCTGCTCTGTTCATGAGCCATCACTGGTTCCATAGCAACTGTGGATTACTTCTGGGATGTCAGTGTCCCCAACAGCAAGGAGATTTCTCATCACATCAAGAATATGTCATATGCTTCATGTAATGTACCAAGCACTTCTGGCACACATTTTTTGATGATTTGTCTCAGCCTAATGGCGGGACATAGCCACGCTGCTGGCAGGTAAAAAAAGGCCACTCATCTGCTATAATTTATACCCTGATGAATGCGTGCAGCATGTTTATCAATCAGTAATAGAATGTTCACATTCTGGCAAGCTATTTTTCTTTCTAATTGCAAGAGACATTCCCAAAACGACCTACCAGATTTCAGTTGTTTTTTTTTTTTAAACTTTATTATATACACACAGCAAAACTGTGTATTATAAAGGGAATTTCTGAATTTCCATGTAAGTGATTCTAATTTCTTGCTACTCTCAGCACTGCGGCAAAGGAAGTCTGATAGCCTATCTTTACATAGTTCCTTTTCCCCAGGGCAGCATTTCTCTGTAAGAGCAAATGTTTGGTTTGGTTGCAACTTGTAGAAGCTTATTAGATGTGCTCTCAGGGGCGTATTATTTAGAATACACATCTCACTTTCAAGTTCATCCTCAGCAAATACAAGAGTTGTAAAACATTTACCTTTTAGTAGTGACGTGATTTTGCAGTAACGCTAAAATCCCTGCCTCCAGCCATGAAGACTTGACATCAGCCCCCATCTACAATGCAATTTCATTAGCTGTATCTACAAAGTAACTAACAAGAATTCAGATACAGAAATACTATTTGCTCTGATCTGGTAACAACATTCAAACATTTAATTTACTAAGTTGGCATATTTTTCGCCTGTCATTCTGTTAGCAATTTCACTTCCTTTGGCTGTTTTTCTTTTTATCTTGTCCCGATTTTCAAGGAATGTGCAGAATATCAGTAAGGAAACAGCATGAAGTACAATGGGAAAGGCATGCTTAATAGAACAGGAACATTCTAACAGTGGCAGGACTGAGAAGACTGGGTTGGAGTGGAAACTGACTTTCTTAAGTTTAGAACAGCAATTCAAAAATAAAATCCCTTTTTAATTATGGAATCCTAATGACTCTGAGGTAGATGATACTGTTAATAGATAATAATTAGTTATAAGATAGAAAAATAACAAAACTGAGGGAAAGAAAGCACTGATTTGAAATTATCTTCCTTTAAATTCAGATGGAAAATTAAGAATACTTTTTCCAATCCAAAGTTCTAAGCACAAAATCCAGGTATGTCACATTATGGACCTGCTTCTTTAATTGGAGATGAACTCAGCAACCAATGGAAAGAATCCACACTCTAACGGAACAGCAAACTACAAAATGGTTGTCCTCATGAAGAAGCCAGTAATTCTGCATTTGATTTGTCCAGCTTGGCTCATTCCAAAATGTTCAAGATTTGGAGTCCTAGTCTTTTTTCAGCATTTAACTAATTCTTTGTTAGTGGAAGGGGCTGGGACTGTTTCTCCACATATAAACTGCTCCTA
Source organism: Hipposideros armiger (assembly GCF_001890085.2). Taxonomy (NCBI): domain Eukaryota; kingdom Metazoa; phylum Chordata; class Mammalia; order Chiroptera; family Hipposideridae; genus Hipposideros; species Hipposideros armiger. The sequence goes on along the minus strand of NW_017731836.1, from coordinate 437,043 downwards.
GGAAAGAACAAAAAATTAATCATTGAGTGTCTGGGTCACAAATGCATCAATATTAAACTTTCAACTTTTACAGAATCAATCCAGCTCTATGAGTTTTTTCATTGCTTTATCACTTCATCCTTGTTCAAAGAGTCAATCTCAGCTCCAGAATTATAAACTTAAAAATGTATCAGTTTTTAGTCCTGAATTCTATTTAATATTAAGCACCGTATCTTATAAAGAAACATGCTCATCTTTACCACAGAGCATCCACTTCTCAGAAATGACATTTATAAAGACATTGCCACACTTTTAAGTTTCTGTATTAATTACTACTTACACTAAAACTTCTCTACTTCAGTATTTGGTCATTCAAATACCTGTCCCCTTCAAAGTAATTACTTCTTCCAACTAAAAGGGAAGCTCTTTATTATAATCTGCCATGTTAGCTACTTTCTACATGAAGTTCACTCTCTGATTATTTATCCTGCTTATGTCAGCTAGCATAAGAAATCTCTGCCTCCCAGGTTACTGCAATCTGATCACCATAAGGATCAGCCTATATTCTGCCCCTGTCGCTGTCTCACTCCTACCCAGCACCTAGAACCCTCCCAGTATGCTCTTTGGAATTTATGGTCCATCATCCGCACAATGCTCCCTATTCTCAACCTCTTCCTTAAAACGTCCCTGTGTCTTTTTGCTCTAACACAGTGATTCTCAAGGTGCAGTGGGGGTGTGGGGGGGTAGTGTTGATTTTTGTCTCTAGGGGACATTTGGCAATGTAGAGGAACATTGTGGGTTGACACAACTGGGAAGGGGGTGCTACTGGCTAACAGGTAGAGGCCAGGGATGCTACTTAATACCCTCCAATGCACAGTAGAGCTCTGAACAACAACAAAGTTATTCAGCCCCAAATGCCCATAACGCTGAAGTTGAGGAGAGGCCAACCCACAAGGACACAGTTCCCCCTGGAACCTCTCAAGTGAGGCTCTGTGTTCTCTCGGAGCCCTAGTAACAGAGGCTGGTGGAGGGGCTGGTTTCTCCTTTCTGCCACTGTTCTCCTCCCCCCTCTAAAACCCACCAACTTTGCATCTTATGTCGTGAGACTACATCATCACTATTCCTCTGTTGCTGTCACCTACCCCTCTTGGATCCCTCATTCCAACCCCTCTGGGATCTCCAGTGTATTCATCCTACCACTTTTCACTGCCCCCTCACTCCCTTAACGCTATCTAGTTTAAATTCATGATCAATTAGGGTAATTGCTCTTCTCCCCCTTCTTCCTATTCACTCGGCAAAACCATTCCTCTGGTTAGATCTAACTTCCTTTATTTACATTCATGTAGCTGAATGTCTACCACCTTAAGCCCTCTCTTGTTCATCACCAGTTACTGCCCCATGTCTCTGCTCCCCTTTGGAGCAAACTCCCTGAAAGAAATGTCTACACTTGCTGCTTCCTGTTTTTCTCTCGTTCTCTCCAACAGGTTTTCCACCCATCAGGCTCTGTCTCCTTTACTCTATTGACACAGCTCCTATAACCATCACAAATGGCCTCCCTGTTAAAGCCAACTGTTAATTTTCAGTTATCTTTCTATCGGTGGCATTTGATAAGGCTGATCACTTCCTCCACCTTTCCTCATCTGGCTTCCAGGATATGACACCGGGAGCTTTCCTCCTTCCTCAGTGGTTGCTCCTTTTCAGCCGACTTGGTTGATTCTTCACCTCCCCTCTCTGACTTTTTAGTGTTGGAATGACCCCAAGGTACAGTCCTTTTTTTTGGTCCATCTCTACTATATTCATAGCCCTGGTGATCTCATCCAATCTCATGGCTCTAATGCTATCTATATGCCAATAACTCCCAAATTTAAGTGCTAGCTGAACACTCTTTTAATTCCATGCTTACATATCCAACTGCTTTCTCACCAGCTCCACTTGGATGAAAAATAGGCCTTTCAAACATAGCTATGTTCAACTCCTGCCCTGATATCTGCAGTCACCTCCCCCTCAGTTGATGGTAAATCCATCCTTCCAGTTATGAAGGCCACAAATGTTGAAATCATCCTTGACTCCTCTCATATCCTATATCTAATCAATCAAAAAAAAATTCTTATCTTTTAAAGTGTATCCAGAATTCAACCACTTCTCACTACCTCAATTGCTGCAGCCTGGTTCAAGCTACTCATCCCCTCCTTTGATGAGTCTAACAGTCTCCTACTGGTTTTCTTGCCTCTATCTTTGTTCCTTCATAGTCTACTCTGAACACAGCAGCCAGAATCCCTCTTTTAAAACTTGAGTTGGATCATGGCACTCCTTTGTTCAAGGATCCTCCAATGGGTCCCTATATCATTCACAGGAAAAGCCAAAGTCCTTGAAGTGGTCCCACAATCATGTCTGTGATCTCCCCCACTCCACTAATTCATCTTGGACGATTCTTACCCTCATTTGCTCTGCTCTGGTCACAATGGCCTCCTTGCATATCCCTGCCTTAGGAACTCTTCACTGAAAGTTCCCTTTGCCGGACTGCTCTTACCCACTGTCATGTGCAGAGCTCACACCCTCATTTCTCTCAATCTTTGTTCCGTAAGGCCTGCTGCGATTACCCCATTTAAAACTGCAGCCTCTTCTCATACCAGCACTCCTGCTCTCCCTTACTTCCCCTGTTCTCTTTTTGTTCCAGAACACATTTTGATACAAGAATAAATCAGTACACGTCTCAATTATACTCTAAATTATCGTCTGCTTCTCTCATGAAGCCAAGTGCCTTGTTCCCACCTTCTCTAATCTCATTTTAGGGTTCATCCTTAAGATGTTAAGTTCTGTTTTATTATTATGTCTCAAAAAAAGAAAAGAATGTTAACCTTCTTACTTAAGGCTTTATTCAAAGTACTAACCAAGGGCCGGCCGAATGGCCCAGTTGGTTAAGAACTTGTGCAAGAGTTTGAGCTCTGAGCAACAGTGGTTCGATGCCCGGCCCGAGCTGAGTTGCCGCTGAGCTGCCAACAGGTAGCAGGATGGCTCAGCTAAAAAAAAAAAAAGTACTAACCAAAAGTTGGGGTGGGGATGGGCAGTGATAACATTTACTTTGTTTTCTATTGTTAATATCCCTGGGTGAAAAACAAGAGGACAACTAAAGACTAATTGTAAAACTGCAACTATGACTATTTCTCAAACAATAAGTTGCAGATATTCTATGTATAAGCCAGGTAAAAAATACTATGCAATTTTCCCTTGAAAATAAGTCTAGGAGCTCTGAACAATTTTAATTACTTATTAAATAAAGGAGGAATAAAGACTGTCAATTAAATAACCTGTATAATTATTTTTCTTCTATTTAGTAAGTAAGCGGTAATTTTCATTAGATACAGAGCATTATTGCCCTGGCAAAGCTGAAATTAGTTAATTAGAGTTTTGAAAATTTTAATTTACAATGCTGCTGTTTATTAATGGTTTTTACATTTTGTTTTTAAAAACACAGCATTTACCTAACACACTGTTAGAAAACATCCTCCTGCACTTATATATCGACAGACTGCTCTAGGTTCTTGCATCGAAACCCTCCCCCCATCTTTTATAATTTGACCCCTTACTTTGTCATAAATCACTTTTATAACGAGAGAGCAGCTAGGACACGTTGCCACGTCTTCCCCATTCTCCAAATCTTCCTGTAACAAAATCAAACACCGTATGATCAGCACAGTCTTTCCTTTGCAATCTCCTCCTAAACCTTCCCATCCCTATGGGCAAGCTCCTTGTGGCCTGCCTCTCTGCAAGGTATATGAAGGCCAAAGGGGCCTTCCCAGAGTAACGCCAACCACACTTCTCCATGGAAGCGTCACTTGGGGGAAACACCCAGGAAGGCTAGTCAAGGTTCAGTCGCCTTAAAACCTATGGCAACACAAAAGCGCGTCCCTTCCGCCAAAGAAGTATCCCAGGAAGTGGGACCCGAAGTGGAACGCTAAGTGGGGAGGATGGCGACAAGTCTAATGCTCCCAGCCATCCATCCACTCCCTCCCTGCCCCCCACCCCCACCCCTCCGAGCCCGACTAAAGGCCAGATGATGGGCCCACTGACAGCTCAGAGTAACAACTTTGGGGAGATTCATAAACTGGATAAAAAGGGAGTGGGTAACTATGAGCTGGGTGGGCGACCGAACGGCGGAAAAAATATCGTAGAGCAAAAGCGCGGCTGCTCTCGTGAGTTGCCCGGAGGGTTCCTGAAGTTACCTTGGTGATGCAGAAGTTATCCCCACATGGGCAGGGGTAGAAATACGTCTCTAGGTCCTCGTCATATTGGAAGTCTTCGATTTCCACCTCGTCGTGAAACACCGCCATTGTCACTGGGGCCAGCAGAGGGCTTGTCGCCCCCGCCGTCCCACACGGACCCGGATCGGTCTAACTTCGCGGATGCGGGCCCCAGCCGGGCGTTGTCCCCGCGCACCCGGGGCCGGTACTATCGTTTCCGGCGCATAGACTCGACGCAACTGCGGGCTCGGAGGCCAAATGGGTGACCTGTAGCGGTCACCATGGAGATGGCTGAGCAAGGGGGTGGAGAAACTGGAAGACAGCGCTCGCGTCTCAGTGGTGTCCGGGCACTGCTTCACCCATTGGACGGGAGCGACCAATAGAATATGAGGATAGCTCGCCCTGCCGCTACGTCACATCGGGGACACCGGAAGCTTTCAGGCACCGGCGGCGGAGTTTGGCCCGGATCTGGAAGATCTGTACCCGTAGTGACGGCGGCGTGGAGAAGTTTCCCTGTGGCTGTTGTTGCGTGGGTTTTAGACCACGGACCTTAGAGAGGCCGTGACCGGGCCCCGCTGAAGGCCGCAGCAGGCCTAGGTAGCATAGTCCTGACACTCGGCGCCCCTGGGGAAAGAGCCGCAGCTTTGCTTGGTCTTCGGCCGCGGTGGCTGGAGCAGCTCAGCCTTCTCGATCTCCCTCCGTGACTCCCCGGTGACCGACGAAAAGCTCCCTTGGGATTTCGATTCATGAGGTCACCTTGAGCTCAGGGCGACGCGTAGCTTGTAGTTCGTGGCTGCACTCGGCTGTTCAGGTATACTCCCGCCTCTTTCTCGCCAAAGATTCAAATGCCCTAAGTTGTGTTGCTGAAAGGACCAAGACCTGGGCGGCAGATTGAGTTCTAGTCCTATGTTTTTCAAGCGTATATCATTATTTATTACAGTGATATGTAATGACATCGCCTTTTAGTATAAGGAGTTTGCTGTGTGCCAGGTATTGCGCTGAGTATAACTCTTCCATCGACCTTGGGAGTTTAGATGTCATTCCATAATATTAATCGTCAAACCAAGATATAGAAAATTGGGACTCTTGACCCAAATCATGTACCTAGGAAATGAAGAGCCTCTCTGTCCCCAAAGCCTGGGAACAAATTACTTATGTGAACCACAGTTTCTTCTTTGTAAAAGTGATGGCATCAGCAGCCAGTTATTACCATGAGGCCGCTTTATACTTTGAAGCGAAATGCAAATAAAAGGTGCTTTGTCTTGGAAGCAGTGATAGTGTGTATTTTGGTATAATCAGATTGTGGGGTATTGCTTCATTACTAGGCAGTAACTCAAATCTTGGTAGAGAAGGAATGCAGTGCAGTGAGAAAAGTGCTATTGAGAAGCAGATCTGGGCTCAGAATCTGACTATTGTGAATTAGCTCTGGGAGCTGGATATTTACATTTTTGGGCCTTATTTTTCTGACTAAAAAGGGTTGGATTAAAGATCATTTACAAGATCCTGTTCAAACCTAACATTCTATTTTTGATGGAAGTTATGAGTTTTACTTGGTTCACATGTACCAAGTTTAGTTTATATTCACATAATACGTATACAGAACACACATATGTACACATCCCAATGCTTATTTATGTACACACACTCAGATATTTGCATGAGGTTACCAATTTTATGCACACTTGAAAGTGAAGTTCCATCTGGCTTAGCTCTCTTAAGGCTTGAAAACCTAGAGGCAGTAGAGTCTTTGGGAGAAAATCCAGAAGTTACATTAAAGGAGTTTATAGAAGATCATTTCAAAAGCCTCACAAACATTCCATTTTGCATAATTAGAGATCTACCAAGCAGTTAGGAAAGGTTTTTAAATCTTTGGAGGGTTAACTGGGATGATCGTGCTCTGTTTAAGCAAAGGAGAAATTCCAGTAACGCCCACTTAGCCCCGTGGCTGCTCCCTATATTTCTGTAGACACAGATACTTCCCAGGTGCCTCTTGGGGTCAGGAGGACAGGGGAGAGTCTCCAGTGTCTATTCTGTAGTCCCAGTGAGCATTTTGAGGTTGGGAACCATCTTTAGTTCTCCAGTGCTTCTGAGAATAGGTATCTACAAATTAAAGATGAGCCAGCCATTTCTGAATGTACAGAAATGGGTGTAGTTATATTTGGTTCATGGAAGTATAAATTGGTAGACTTTTTAGAAAGCAATTTGGATCTATCAAAACAATTCGCTGGGCAATTTAAAATCTGTGGTTAGTCCTAAAAGTTATAGTTGTCGGGTAATTTTTCTGTATAATTTCTTTGTAATTTTCCAACTTTTTTTTTGAGTGTGTATTACCCAAAACGGAAGAAGAAAAATGAATGAAGCACTAATTAATACTAATTGACACTGTGTGCCAGGCACTGTACCAAATGGTTTACATGCCTTATGTCATTAAAACAGCCCAGTGAGGTATATGTATCATTAATCCCATCTTCAACATTGGGAAATTTGAGGTTTAGGGGCTAAGGAGACTTCCTAAAGAGAAAAAGCTGGTAAGTGGTAGTAAGTTATGGTGAGAATTCAGATCTGTCTGACTCCAGAACCCAGGCTATTCATAACTTTGATGCCATCTGTGATATGAGGGTGTTGAAGCAGAGCTAGATGAAACAGTAGCCCTGGAGCGCTGCAGACTGTTGAGATTTTCAATAGAGCAGTGCTGATTCCACTGAGACCTAGGTTTGGGGGTCTTCTTGGCCTTCCATACTGTTTTCATCCTGCCATCTGTTAAGCCACACCCCCGGTCTGCCAGAGGTGGTTCCCTGTATGGCTCTGCCTGGTCTGAGTTCATAGTGTGCTGAAGAAAATAAAACTATAGCCAAACATGTGATGTGGTTGTTTTATTCCACCCAGCATTTTTCAAAAAAACGTTACAGTGACTACTAAACTTTACATTTATTCCTGAAAGGTAATGGAAACATTCTATAATGTTTTGGACCCTGGAAATGTGACAAAAGCAGATTTACTAGTTGCTATAGGATCATTTGAAATCACAAATTTATGACTTGAAGGTTTTTTGTTTTTTTATTTAATCATAAAATGTTAACACTATTGATCTGGAAGATAACAGTGACCGAAGTTCTTAGTGTAAGATCCAGTTTAGAAATAGGTCATAATTATGTAACAAACCACTTTATGAGTACTGTTGTGTATAAGGCTAAGGGGAGTTGTGTATTAATAATATCAACCCGCTATCTCTCTAGATTCTGTGGCATGGAGGTGAGGGGTTAATGTATTTAGGTTAGTTTCTTTTTTGTAACACTCTTCTTGCTTGCCAGATACTTCCACAGACATTATTCCTCTCAGCAACCCAATGAGGTGATGTTGGCATCCCCATTTAAAAACAGTAAGAGGCACCTGGCCCAAGATCAAAAAGCAGAAAGGTGTCAGATCTGAGCCCAGTTCCACGGATTCCAAGCCAAGCACTCTTGAAATAACTTGTATACCACTAGGCTTCTCTTACCACATGCCAAATTCGGGGAAGCCCTTTGCTTCCTCAGTGGCACCTTGGATTCTAAATTAACAGGTGCCATGATATTTCTGTGAATTTACTGTATGTCAGTGTGTGAATGCTCTTTGAGGCATTCTTGGTTTTCCTTTTTCTCTCACTGCTCTCTCACACCTCATCCAATCTGTCAACAAGTCCTAGGGCTCTAGTTCCAAAATACATTGCATGCTCATCTACTTCGGTCATCTCGGTAGCTTTATGCTGCTCTAACCTTAGACGGGAGCCTCCTGACTGGACTTGCTGCTTAAACGCTTGCCCCTCTATGATCAGCTCTTCAAATAGCAGCCTGAGCATTCCTTTAATGTAAATTCAATCATGTCCCTCTCCTGGTTTATTCTGATTCTTCAGTTGCTTCCCATTGCCCTTAGAATCAAGTCTGTACCCTTACCATGGCCTGATGTGATCTGGCACGTGTCTACCTGCTCGACTTGGTGTCATATCACGTAGCTCACTGTTGTCCGGTCACACTGGCTATGGTTCCTCTAACACACCAGGCTTGTTCCTGCGATTGGGCCTCTGCCCCAGTGCTCTGCCCTTAACATCTGCTTAGCTGCTGCTTCCTCATTATTCAGGTCTCAGCCCAGATGCCTTGAGAGGGACCTTTCCTGATACTCCCCCACCCACCCCATCACTCTTATTTTCTTCATCATACTCATCGTAATCTGTAATTATCTCATTCATTATCTGTTTACTATTATCTGTCACACACACTATAATAAAAGCTTCATCATGGCAAGGACCTAATGTTTGATTTTTTTACTGTGTCTCCATGGCCTAAAAGAGCGCCTGGCATCCATTAATTGTTAAATACATTGAGTGTATTTGTTGAACAGAAACCAGTATAGTTCCTTTTAAATCCTAAATTTAATCTGTTGCTTGAAGCAATTTTTTTTTTTACTGCTTAAATGGGTATGTTTATGTAGCATTTATGACAATTTTTTCTGTTTTGGAAATAGAGCTAATTGAGAATGTTTTGGTGAGGGAAGTCCTATGAGGATACAAACATTTATGGAATATTCCTGTTTGTATGGTTTTAGAAATTAATATATGTTAATATTGTATAGTTAAATATTACATTAAATATATGAAACCATTGGATATATTTCAAAAAATAGGTAGTTTTGTTTTTTAAGTACTTTATTGCTTTGCAAATCACTTTGAACACAATTTGATAAAAATACCCTTTATTTACCAGTAGGTGGCACTCTTGGTCATGGTTACTATTACAAAACAAGATTTTAGAATTTTAAAGAGAACAACTTCTAAAAATTTACATATCTTTCTTTTCTAGTGTAGTTGAGTGGTAGATCATTCAAACAGCATAATCACTAGAAGCTGTATCTTATGTGAGGACAGTTTATTTTAGCAATAGTTTAGAACATTAAGCAGAACTGTGTTTCCATATTAAACTATATATAAGTTAAATTTTATCAGGCAACTTGGCCTTAAATGACACTAACTGTATCATGCCTACCATTGGTCTGGTCTTTCATGGGGTGGATATTCTAAGTAGCTTGTTAAAGACAAGCCAAGAAAGATGAAAAAGACAAGCAGTAAGAGAAATCAGAAAAGTGGGGAAAAAAAATCAGAAAAAGGAAAAGTAGAAACATGAGGAGGGAGAATTGATGGAAAGGGTATAATCAAGAGTAGACTTGCTATGAGGTGCCTGCTGATTATAATGAGCCTTTCATTTTGCAGCTAAGAGATAGTAGTGCTTTCTAAGTTTCCCAAAACATTGTTCTTATATATGTTGTCTCTGCCATTGCAGGAACTTTGTGAGAGTTTCAATATATGGAAACACTGTCTGTTCCAACTAGTGTGTATCCGAAAGTCTCAGTATAATTCCAGGACCAAAATAGTGCATGTCACTCAGTCAGCCAGCCATACACTTAATGACTCCTAAAATCTCATGGACTTCTAAAGTAAGTTTCTTTCTGTCAGTGATTAAGACGCCATTTTTGGTTTAGCACATTTGAAGGAGAGAAACTACATTTAGTAGTCTTATATGAGGTAAAGAGGCCTTATACCTTTTTCATTTACTAGAGAAAAAATAGCAAGCAGCATGTTTATCCACAACAATATGACATCATACTATGGAAAGAAAGAAATCTTTTACCTTATCTAAAGACATGTTATGAAACAGTGGGTTTTTGATATGATTTGGTCATAATTGAATAAATTACATAGGACATATCACCACCTGATTTATTTACTTTGATTTTCTGTCTCTGCCTTCTAAAATACAAGTTTCCTAAGAAGGTCTTTATTTCGTTCATGTCTGTATCCCTAGAGCCTGCCACATAATGGGCTCTTAATAAATATTTGTCAAATGAAGGGCTGAATGAATGAATATGGAGTAGGAGTGTAAACACACCTAGCTTGAATGTTTTTCTAACACTAAATTTATTACCATGAATTTATATAGTGCCTTCCAAAGAGCTTAGAAGAAAAGAGCGTTCACATACATCTTCATTTATCCTCAAGCTAACTAAGATAGGAAAGGACAGTTATGGCAATATAACATGTTAAAAGTGGCCATTTTAGGCAAAGAGATACCTAAATTAAAAATTGGGGAAAACAGAATGGTAGGAACCAGAAAAATACATCATCTGACTCCCAATCACTGCTTTTCCTGATAGGCTAGTAGTTTTTAGAATTTGAAATGTTGGGAACCTTTGTGGGGTTTTGTTTTTTAAACTTTTTATTGAAGTGTATAGCATACAAACAGAAAAGTGCATAAATCCTAAGAGGACTTCTTGATTTTTTTTTTTATTAAGACAGGTTTTTTGGAGCCGTTTTAGGTTCCCCTCAAATTGAGGGGAAAGTACACAGATTTCCCATATATTCCCTGCCCCGCAGATGTACAGCCTCCCCCATTATCAACATCCCCACCAGAGTGGCACAGTTGTCACAATTGATGAACCTACATTGACACATCATTATCACCCAAAGTCCATAGTTTACATTATGGCTCACTCTTGGTGTTGTATGTTCCGTTTTGGACAAATGTATAATGCCATGTATCCATCATTATGGTATCATACAGAGTATTTTTATTGCTCTAAGATTCCTCTGATTTGACAAGGATTTATAAAAAGAAGACCCATGCAGTCAGCATTCTGATTAAGAAACATCATTGTCACTACTACTTCCCCAAGGGTAACTGCCAACTTGATCTCCAGCTTCATAGATTAATTTTGTCTTTTTCTCTGCTTTATCTGACTGGTCCCACAGAATGGGAAATTTTGAGTCTGGCTGCTTTTCATTCAGGATGATATTTGTGATACTCGTCTGTGTTACTGCAGGTAGCTGCGGTTTGTTCTCATTGCTGTCAACCTGTTTGTCTGCCATTTGTACTTTAACTGGAAATATTAAAGACTCACGTGGTGCTCTTTGGGTAGAATACAGTTATCAGGCGGTTAGAAAGTCTACTCTCCTTTTCTGTAGTAGCTTAAGATTAGTCATGTGAACTTGGTCAGAGGCTTTGGAAACTAATAGAGAACATGAATATTTGATGGCACCAATAATGACATATGTGCATACTGTGGAGATCAGTTGAGTCAACTCTAAATAGTGGCAGAAATTTTGTCAGGGTGAAGTTAGGCCCTAAATTGCTCTGTTGTTAGGAGATAAGAACGTAAGCATATCTAACTTGAATATTGGCCCCTAAAGTAGTCTGATATTTCTCTACTTTTTCTTAAAATAGTTTAACTTGCAGTTTTATGTTTGCCCAGGAGGCACCATGGCCAGTGCTGCTGTTGTGATTCCTGGGTTGTTGCGAGGCTCTGCTGGAGCCATCTGCACTCCGGCTGCTGCGCTGACATCGGCACCCAGGGCCTTGCGTCACCTTACTCTAACCAGGTGAGTCATCGGCCCTCAGTGTCGTTTGAGGTTGATTTTCATGGAGACCTGACCTGCTGTTGGTCATGGGAGGCTTATCACACTTCTGAAGTCATAACTTATCACCCTGCTGACATCAGTAAATTGTTAAACTTTGGTTAGATGTGCAAATTTTCAATGACGATTTTCTAGGATCCATAATGTTAGATTGTGTTTTGGATAGTTATGATATTATAGGGGAAACTAATGTAATTATTTCTTATGAGGATAATACATAATAACCTAATTTTACTTTCTGTTAAAGCATAATGAAATCCAAAAGGAAAACTGATCACTTGGAGAGAACTGCAAATGTCGTTCGACAGGAGGTTTGTATCTTTGGGTTGTGGCAGGTTTTCCTAGGCCGAACAGTTTGCGCACAGTTATGACTGGCTGACAGAGAATGCATTCGGTTAGCTTGACCTTTGAAGGACAGTCAGAGAGTTTGTTATTATTCTATTCAGAACTTTTTTCTGAATAGGACATATGACAACTAATTTGAAAAGATGACAGTGAAATACTAAAATTTTTCCCTTTAAACTTGGAGTGAATGGATTAAATTTTTTTTTTTTTTTAGCTGAGCCATCCTGCCACCTGTTGGCAGCTCAGCTTGGGCCTGACATCGAACCGCTGTTGCTCAGAGCCTGTACTCTTGAGTGAGCTCTTAACCAACAAAGCCACTTGATTAATTTTTGATGAAGGAAGTATACCAGCAATTGAGGGAACTGTTCTTGCAGTTATGATATGTAGGGTTATATTTTAGGGTTAGGACTTCGTTTCGAGCCTACATTTATGAATAGCTTACCTTTTCTCTTTCTTTCATTCTTATTTATGTATTTTTTTGACACCATGTCCCAAAGTCCTTGTTCTTATCCCTACGTTAGAACAACTTATTTTATCAAGGGAAAAAGCACTGACATCCGAGAAACGAAGGTGAATGAGCTTGTTACCTTTCCCACGTGCAGACTTGTTTCTGCCATCTTCAGACTGTAGAAAGCAAATCCACCACCTGAAGGGATACCAAGGGCTGAGAAATAAGGATCTCACCCTTTACCTCTGAGTAACTGTATTTTCTTTTAAAAACATAAACTGGGTATTTGTTTTGCTTTTTGAGTGATTCTTCACATATTTGGATATATTTAGCTTAGTGTTATAAGTTATAAAAACGATTTCACATAAAGAAGGATTTATACGCTTCTGTAAACATGGTCAGAAATTTTGTTGTCGCAGTAGTTTAATTTTTTTTTTATTGTCAGGAAGAGTAGTTTAATTTTTAGTAGTAATAGTAGGATCCTATTTAATGTAAAAGAGGATTGTTTGGACCCACCTTTTCAAGCTAATTCTATTTTCAGAAAATTGCTTTGGGACTCAGGGTGGTACATTTGTGGATTTAGCTTTAAGTCGATGTTGTTTTGCGAAGTCTGTAAAATTAGTTCAGCATAGCATTTAGTGTGTGTGGGAAAATACACTTTCCCAGTGATAAATCTGAAAATACTTTTCTTTTGGTTTGTGCAACACACAAAAATGCTGACTCTGTAAGTGTGAGACTTAGAATTTCTTTTTTAAAAAGTGAAACCTTGCCAGTTTGAAGAAAAAGCGGTTTCACAGTCTTAGTCTACACTTTTTTTCTGTTATATTTTGAGGCAGGTAGAACTAGAGCAGAATTTGGCAGACCTTCTGGGAAGGGCCAGATATTAAGTATTTTGGGCTTCATGGGCTGTGCTGTCTTAGTTCCAACTACAAAACTCTGCCTTTATAGTGTGAAAACAGCTATAGACACATAAACAAATCGGTGTGGCTTTGTTCCAGTGAGATGTTCTTTACCAAAACACCCAGATTTGTCCTGCGGTCGTGGTTTGCCAATCCCTGAATTAGAGTAGTCATTTCAGAATTTTACAGGACAAAATTATTGAGACTTTTTTGGGGGTTATTTTAACCAAGTTTAAGAAAACTACACAGAAAGTTAATGTAAACTCTAAAACTGTGATTGAACGTTGAGAATTTTAATGCCCAGAAGTCAGAAAATTTCAAGGCTATTCCAACCATCATATTACCTTGGTGGGAGAATTTTCCAATTGCCACTCTTCTTTTCTTGTTTCTAATTTCTACTCCTCTCTCAAACAGAACAAGAGCTGGAAGCTGGGAGGAGCTGGAAAAAGCTAGATGGTATCTGGGGCTCAGATACCCAATCCCTCCAGAGGGCAGCTCCTAGCCATAGAGCGCAGGAGCTTGACTTTGGACTTGCTGAAATGAACAGCGCCTCGGGTTGGGCCATAACAGAACTATCCCACCTCATGGTCTCATCTGCCTCTTGCCTTTAATTTGTATTGCAAGTATGTTTACGAAACATGCCATTTGCTCTTCGGTGCAAGTCTGAGGTAGCCTAAGGATAGGATGGCACCTAAATTTTGCAAGAGGAAGTGTAGCCTAGGAGATGTAGTGGCTTCCCCCAGGGCCAGGGGAAAGCTCCAGCCGAGGTCTATGGTTCTTAGGCCAAAGGCCCCTGCTGCCCCTCCTGGAGTGGGTTGAAAATGGAGCATTCAGCCACCCAGAAATTTCGTTTCCTTATTAAACACTAGTTTTCCTATAGAGAACTTATTGAAGGACCGTATTATGATGGTAATGCTTCTTACTTGGGGCTATAAATAAATGTCTTAGGTCATGCCGATGCAGGAAACTGAACTCTGAAGTGAATGACATTTGAGTGTTTGTGTTGCGTTCACATTTTTTTCTGAAGGATCAAAGAATAAGCAGTCTGCTTAAACTTGGAAATGTCAAGGAGATAAGGGTAGACATAATGTAATGCAGCAACGATTGTTCGATTGTTCGGGATAAGACTGATTTCATTGCAGGGGTCACTCTGTGCTTGGTCTCTGTAGAGGGCTGGCCCACTGAGCAAGATAGACTCTATTCATCAATTTGAGGGGAGAGTTTGGTGTTGAGAGATTTTTTTTTTAATTACTAATTCTTATGCAGTCATTTGGAAGTATGCTAGACACTAGGCTAGGTCTTGGGGTTGCAGCATTGAAAATGATAAAGTCCCTGACCTTAGATGCTGGTAGGACTTTGATAAGAAGAAACTGATTTTGTGCACCTAATTCATTTTGGAAAACTACTAATCCTTTTTCAGTTGTGCTAGTTTCCTTCTTTGAGAAGTCTCTGCCTTATGCTGCAAGTGCTGTATGTGTATTGTTACCTTTTTGTTCACAAAGCACTCAATTATATGTTAAGCTGTTACTTGATTCTCACCGCCACCCTGGGAGGGAGATATAGGGATACTTATCCCCACTTCACAGATGAGGAAATGAAGACTTCAGAGATTTAGACAAGATGCCCTGCTTCCTGATTGGCCTGGGATAGTCCTGGCTTCCGCCTCTTGTCCTGGTGGAATGTCAGTAGCACGCCTTTCACTCTCACACATGCTCTGTTTTGGATGATAAATGACTTTTAAAGGACTTGTTCAAGTAAGTGGAGGACTTAGCCCTTGAACTCAGATCTTTGCTCTCAAATTGGTTTTTCTTTCTACCACAACAAAAGAACATGACACTGATTTAGACAAAGTTTAATTGAGCAACACAACGGGAGATAAATTTCACATATCCTCATCTCAGTTCCAAATCAAAACTTCCCTGAAGTGTTACTGGGTGTAAGGAAGGGGGCAGTTACTGTTATTAGCCATTTATAGTGAGCTAATAAAGTCAAATGGCTGGGATCCTGGGGCAGAGACCTTTGGGGATCCCATGGGTCCTGGTGCTGATTATCCAGTGCTGATAATCTGCTTGACTTGTGGTTTTGCTGAGGCCTGGGTTTGAGTGGGATGGGCTGCTTGGCCAGAGAGCTGGACCGTGTCCCAAGTTTAACCTGTCCAGTTCTGTTAGTCATTACCCACACATTTTGGGAAGATTGTGTGCTGTAGTGGCCTTCTTTAACTTGGTGGGGAAGGGGGCATCTCTTTAATATGGAATATTTCCCAACATTGGGACATCTAATTTGCTTTGATTATCGGAGTCTGTTGCTCAGAGAGCCTTTTAGAGATTATCCAGCCCGGGACAAGCAGTGCTCGGCATTCCAGCCTCATGATACTGTCAGCTCTGACAGAGCAGAGTGGTGGGAGGAACCTCAGGCCCCCACCACCCAGAGATAGCTGTGGGATGTGTAGTTTTTTAGAGAAACTCACAGGGAGGCGCAGCCTGATGGCCCTGGCAGCTGGCCTCTGGGCCTGCAGGGTGCACAGCTACCTGCTATGAGTGCAAGCCCACAACGAGGGAGCCTCCTCAGAGGAAGGCCCACTTCACCAACGCTGTCGCCACCGTATCTAGCGCAGTGCTGACATGCCACAGGCACTCGGTACCTGTTTCACTGAGCAGAATAAGCAAGCGAATCCCACCTCTGTCGCTGATTACCTGTACTGCCTTGGATGAGCCACTTTGTAAAGTAGCAGCAGTGAAGAGGAAGTGATGATGCAAGGGTACTCTGGTTCTATGCAGATGCGGAAAAGGAGGGCTTGCCTGTACTGAAGTGGGCGTTCCTCCAAGGAAGCTCCCTCTTAACTAGGCCCAGAACTTAACTTGTTCGTGTCTAAAATGTACAGTGTCAGTGCTTTTCACGGACACACTTTTGTTCAATAAATTAAGTGATTAAGAGGCAAGGCTTTTTTCCATTTTTTCTCTCCCAGGAGACCAAATAAAATGAAGTGGATTTTATTTTAAATTCTACAGACACATGTTGAGTGCCTGCTGTGTGCCTAGTCCTGTCCTAGGTGCAGGAGCCACTGCCGTGCATGAGGCAGGTAAAGCCCCTGCTGTATGTGGAGCTTATTATGGTACAGATAAGCCAGAGAATGTCGGATGTGATATACACTACAAAGGAAATAAACAGGGTCATGGCTGGGGGTACGGCTGCTGTTGTGAATGGGCGTGTAACATTTGAGCTGAGACTTGAGTAAGGAACAGAGCCGGCCAGGTGCACAGCATTCCTGGCGGAGGAGCTGGCGAGAGCCAAGGCTTTGAGGCAGGAGGGAGCTTGGCATGTTCAGAGGAAGGTGATGGGCTGAGAGGTAGGCATGGCCCAGGATGTATCAACTGCGGGCTTGGGAAAGGAGGGATTTTATTCTCAGGGCGCTGGGTGGTTTTAAGCAGGGAAATGACATGTGATTTACACTTTTGATGGGTCATCTATTTGCTTAGAGCAGTGGGGGGGATCTCGGACAGGTGGGGCCAGTGGGAGTCACAGATTGAGGGGACGGGTGTAGTCAGTGAAAGAAGGTGAGGAAACCAAGAGGTTTCTAGCTTTGGGATTTGAATAATCTGGGCAGATGATGGTGGTGGCATATATTTGCTAGTGTGGAGAAGAACAAGATTGGAAGAGGGGAAATGAAGAGCTCAATTTTGGAATAACCTGGGGTTGGAAGTGGATGGCAGTTACAGATGAAACAAGATTAGCCATGAGTTTTATCCACTCACGTCAACTGTTGAATGTGGGGCATGGGTTCGTGGAGGTTCATTATATGTATTGTATTTACTACTTTTATATATGTTTGAAATTTTCCATAATAATAAAAAGGAGGAAACTTGGGGAGATAAATTCTGTGTTGGATGTGTTGTTTGAAATGGAAATTCAAATTGGCAGTTGGATGTATGAGTTTGGAATTCATTGCTGGAAATAAAAAAGTTTAAGCCACAAAGAGAGTAAGGGAGGAGAGTCCAGGCCTCAGCCCTGGGCTGTGTCTAAATTCAGAGGTCAAACAGAAGAGGAAGGGCCAGGAGAGGAGGGCGAGAAGGAGTGGTCAGTGAGACCAGAGGGAAATCTGCAGGGTGTTGCTGCGGCCAGGAGGAAAGGGGTTGCACGGAGGGCGGGGCCGTCATTGGATTTAGCAAATGGGTAGCGGGTGACCAAAATGACTGACGTTAGTGCTGTACATGCCGAGAAAGCCTGACTGGATTGTGTTGGAGAGAGGACGGGAGATAGGAAAGGGGAGCCAGGACCATGTAGAACTCTTGAAAATGTTTCATGTGATTGAGAGCAGAGAAACGGGGCGATAGCAGGATGAAGGGAGAGGCTTGTTTGTTGTCCTTTGAGAAGCAGCAACGCCCAGTGGCCAGGTGCCTGGATTCCAGCCTCTGCTTTGCCACTTGCTGGCTCTGAGACCTCAGGTTTTCTCTTATGTAAAATGGGGATAATGTGAATTCTTGCCTCCTAGGGTTTTTGTGAAGAGTGAATGGGTTAATGTGTGTAAAGTGCGTGGCACATGGTAAGCTCTCTATACAGGTGTTTGCTGCTGATGTTATTTGAGGTGGCAGATCCGAGTGTCGCATGTATTGTGCAGAAGGGGAGAAAGGGCTGAGGCATGAGAGAGGATACTCGCTCCAGTAAAGGCTTGAGAAGGCAGAAGGGGCTCAGTCCCGGTGGACTGGTTAGCCTTCGGTGCGAGCAAGGAGAGTCCAAGTGCCAGGACGTAGTGTTGACGAGCATAAGCCTTTTAAGTTGTACACTTGACAGAATTTTGTGGTCTTTTCCTTGTCAGTAAATCACTTCAGTAAAACCCAGTTTCTTTCAATCAGGTTCCTACTCATCAGATTGGTACTCTGCCACAATTTAAATAATGTTTCTGGGCCTTGGTGTCCTTGTGTATTAAATGGCATACTCTTTTTGCTGATGACTGAATTTTCCTTCAGCTCTGAAACTCTCTGTGCCCTCTGTTGTTTCAGGTCATCTCTAACCTTGGCTTTGTCTAAATGTTTAAGCCAGCAAACGAATGAATGGGAATGAACAGAGGAAGCCAGTCAGGTTTCCCAAAAGAAAGGCCTATTTCCTGTACAGAGACTTTTGCAGCAGCAGTAACATCAAGATATCCTCCATAAAACTAGCTTTGTAAATCAGGATGATGGAATTTCCTCTTAGATGCTGACTTCGTCAAAGCACTGAAAATGTGTGCTAGTAAAAGTTGGCAAATGTATTGTTATTTTATCGAACAGTAGAAGAGTCTAAATGTTATTTTATGGTAAACTTCATTTCCTGCCATGTGTTTTAACTTAGGACATGGCTAGTTGAGATTTCAGTTGCGAAATCTTTTGATCCGTTAAGTATGAGAACAAGTAGAAATGTGAAATCATAAAGTCTCTCGATCATGTCTTACTTATTAAATAAAAGAGAGAAAGGCATACAACAAGGGCCATGATTATAAATCTTCATCATATGAAACTAGCTTCCGAATAAAATAAAGATGCGGCCTTCAAAAAGATTTTGCTAGTGTTTTTAATGCACATTGCTAGGGATCTTTATATAGTGTGCAGTCTTTGTATTAATTAAATAAAGTGTTAAGAGGGAGGCATGTCTTGATAAGTATTTTAAAAGTATTTTGTGTCACCAGTTCCAGCAGTTTTGCCCAGATTATTAGGACTAATAGCAACAGGGATATTACTGTTTGTGTTAATACCAGTAAGCATAAAGCGCCTGGGAATATTTTTAGTCGTGGAGACTATCCAAATGAAAATAAGACTTTTTGAATAGAACATGTAACTTCTTTCCCTTCTTCACTGACTTTTATATTTAGACAGTGGCAAAAGATTGGTGATTTCATTTCGCACAGATGGGCGTTTGATTTTGAAGCGTGCCTCCCACGTGTCAGCCACAGTTGCGTGCTGCTTTCCCCCCTCTCCCCAGTGACCAGGCATGGTGGGTTTTGTGCCACCGGGTGACTCTTGGGGATGCATTTAAAGCTTATATGCATCTAGTTGTTTTCATGAGTCTGACAGATGCCAGCTAAGCTGACAAATGAAATAATACGGCTCTTGGTTGTGTTTTTACAGACTATTATATTGAAAGAAAATAATGAATGTTTATAAAATACTTCTTTTTTTATAAACCTAAAAAAAAAAATGAGAGTAATACTGTAAAGGAGAGTCCTCTGATGATTCTTATGACTTGTCTTTGTAATAAGATATGTAGAGTGGAGTGTGCGGGAAGCGGAGAAGATGGCTGTCCTGCCAGCGAGGCCCTGCCTTCCCTGACCTCGCCCACCACTGGGAGCGTGAAGCTAGGCTTTCTGTAGTGGTTCCCCCCCCCCACCCCCATGCCAACTTTTTTAAAACAACAAAATGCTGCTGAACTTCTACTAACCTTCATTCTGGAAACCAATTTTAAATGACTTTAGGTCAGAGTTTTCATATATTCTGCAAATATTGACTGGATCTTACTGAGTGTTGGGCCCCATGCTTGATCTAGGGAGTTGGTAGAGATGTGAGTTCTGCTCAGTACCTGATCTCAGGAGCCTTGTGGTCTGTGTGGTCTAAAGGACACACTCAGGAGTATTTATAATTCCATTAATATGTGCTCAGTATGATGAGAAAGGCAGCTACATTTTATGGGCAGAGTGGAGAGGATGGGGAGAAGAGGGGAGGCCTCGGGGGTGGGGTGGGGGCTGGTATTTGAGCAGGGCCTGGAAGGTTGGGTCAGAGGTGGCTACACAGGACTGAGAGAGTGCGGCCTGCCGAGTGACCTTGGCAGGGTTGTGGAAGGCAGGCAAGTTCAGGTGCCTTTGAGGACCAGCAAGTTGTTGAGTTTGGCTGGTAAACCACTAGCTCAGGGATCCAGGAGGAGCTTAAGCTGGTATGAGTTACAAAGGCCTTTTAGCATTTCCTTTTCTTTCTTTTTTTGTAGTTGAGTTTGAGAGAGCCCTTGAAGGTTTTTGAGAGTAACTCAGTAAGGTTGGACCATTAGGAGTATTTATCTAACGTTGGCTGCTTTGAGAGAGACAAGGAGGAAAAGGCAGCAGTTCAAGTGAAAAGAAAGAAATTCTTGGCTCAGGAGGGTGGTGGGTGCACAAGGGGAGGAAAAGACACGAGCTGAATTTATGGAACTTGGTCATGTTAGGGACATAATGCCTGGAAGAGACAGTGTGTGTGTGTGTGTGTGTGTGTGTGTGTGTGTGTGTGTGTGTGTACACCAGCTGAAAATGGATTTGACTTGATTGAGTCCAAGATGGGTCTGGACTGGAAATCCTGGTGATGGAAATCAGCTGATTTTAGGGGGCTCTCTGAGGGCAGGAGTCACCTTCTCCATTTCTGCCTCTCTAGTGCCAGGCACCAGGCTCAAGAAATGTTTGTGAATGAATCTGGTGGGTTTAGTTGTACACATAAGTGAGTTTATCATTGGGACAAGACTATCTGATGATGAAGGGCCAAGTAGACCTGGGTTTGAATCCTGACTCAGCCATTCCAGAGTCATCTTGAGCGAGTTACTGAACCTTTCTATTTCCTCATCTGCAGGGTGGAGGATAATAACACTACCTGTTTATTCGTATTAGCTGAATGGACTTAGTGTGCATGAAACATTTAACCCAGCATCTGGTTTACACCTGAGATAAAGGATCCTCAGACCTTGGCTGTTGTTACTCCCGGGTGCAGTGTAGATGTGAGCCTGTGACTGGCAGTGCAGTAATGAGGCGTTGGGCTGGGGGTTAGTAGCTTTGGGAATGCTTGAGGCCTCAGCCTAGAGAGGGAGGAGGGGTGAGACAGCTTAGAGAAAGCTCCACTGAGGAAGCGGCAGGAGGAGTGGTAAAGGAGAAGCGGGAGGGGACCTAAGGAGTTCAGTGCCCGCTGTCCTGGACAAGGAAGATGCTTCAGGATGGAAAAGAGTTCAGAGAGGGCGAGAACTGAGAGTGGACATTGAATTCGCGCAGGAAACCGTCCAGCCACCTTGGAAGAAGTTGCAGGAAAGCAGAAGCCAGGTTACCTGTGGTTACAGAGAACATCAAGGAAAAAGGGAAGATTCTTTCGGAAAAGGAAGTATCAGTAGAGGCAGGGATTAAAGGCAAAACTTCTAAAATAGCTTAAAGACAGCATGGCTTTTAAATTTGTTCTGGCAAAATAATTTATAGGCTGTGGTACAAAGACCACCATACTTACGGGTTCTTACTGTCCTCCAGGAGAAGTCCCCGTGGGGGTGTGCAGTGCTCAGTCTGCGAGGTCCTGCATGGCAGCACTCGTGTGATGGCATACACAATTATAAATGAATAAAGTGTAATATATAATGTAATAACAAATAAGTACTAATAAATTTATAATTAATGCAACAAGAGACATTATAACTGATGCTTAATGAGTATGCACTTAACTCATACTGGCCAGCAATGTTTTAAATGCTTTGCTTCTATCATTTAATCCTCCCCCAACAACTGTATGAGGTATGGGTGCTGTTATTCTCATTTAAAGCTAAGGGGGGCTCCGTGACGTGCCCAGAGTCACTCAGCTGGTAAGTCAGTGGTGCAGCCAGGATTAAATAGCAGGCAATCTAGCCATAGAGCCCATGCTGTTAACAGCCGTGCGATGCTGCTTTGTTTTATTTTGTTGCTGAAATGTTTAGGACGAGCGAATGGCATTGGATATCATGTCTGGTGAAACGGAAGGTCTAAAGAGAGAAAAACTGAACGTGAGGAAAAGGGCTGATGGGAGCTGTTGAAGCGGTGTTTCAGAGAGGGGAGGCCAGACTAGGATCACAAGTGCAGGTAGAGGGTCAGTAGTGGAAAATCACCCCGCTTGCTCTCAGATTAGCTAGGAAGACTGGCAAATTACAGAGAAAGAAGCAAGGGATTTTATAGAAGCAGAGAAAGGTACAAGAGTTTAAGAGAGGTTTTGTAGTGGTGAGGGAGACCGTCATCCATGTTGAGAACTTTCCTGTGGATTATTAAGAATTGTCTCCCTCTGATAGTAGGATTGGACCCAGTCCTATTGGAGACGAGGGGCTGAATGAGCTAGCATTAGGGCGGGGGGTTCATTGACTGAACAGATGTCCAAGGCACCCTTTGGTGGAGGTGTGATAAGTAGCACTGTCCAAGGAGAATGACTGCATTTTGGTTTCCTGCTACTGATTTGATTTGCTGCTGGAAGCGGCGTTGAAGAGTAATAGGACATTGAAGAAAGACTCGTACTGTCTTTTTCCCCCCTGTTGTGAAGATATTCCAGGTTTAGGGAGGAAGAGAAACCCAAAGGCGGAAGAAACAAAGAATGAAGGAAGGAGAGGCATTTTGAATTTGAGGGTTGCTGAGGCGTGGATGGCACTTAACTGAAGGGTGCCTAATGCAGACCTCTTTAGGATTTTCTAGACACCAGGTATGTCGTCTAGAATAGTGCCTTTTAAACTACCCGTGGTGAAGGGCTGCTGCTTTAAGGTTGTGGACTGTTTATATTTTGTAAAATATAAAAATGGATTAGAAAAAATAAGTTAAAACAACAAAGACATAAGTACAAACCCAATTTGTTTTCTATTATTAGTCAACAGATACATAAGGTTTCTAAGTGCTTACTTTTAATTTCTGAAATTTGCTCGTCATGGACTTGTTGCAGGTTCAGAACAAACACAGGCTCATAGTTAGCAGTGGGTCTCACTTTGCATCCATAGTACTGACTGAATTTACACGCCAGGCCGGCTCCAGTTCTTGAGCTCTTCCCAGAGTGCTCAGCCTGGCTCGGGACACATGCTACAGACTCAACAAATAAATGCTTGTGAAATAGTACCTGTAAGAGATGGTTTTTGTATGCAGAATAAAATCCAATCAGTATTTAACAAGTCTCTGAAGAACAAGATAATTAAAATTTGTTCACCTGGGGGAAGGCAGAATGTTAAAGCAAAGTGTGCTTTACCTTGTTTTGCAATTTTCAAAAACCACATCTTCAAAAAACCTGAGTTACCAGAAAGCCACCGTTTATTCCTTGCGTTGTGTACACACTAACCTTAGCCACAGTTCATCTTTTGACTCAAGGTCGTGTCCGCGGCCAAGGTATGTGGAGCTGCTGATGAGTCCCCCTCCGTGAAGAGGCTCCGCCTGCTTGTTGCTGATAAAGATTTCTCTTTTAAAGCTGGCCAGTGGTAAGTGGCTTTTCTGTTTCCTGTGTTGTGTGTGTTTAAGAAGGTGCCATCAGGTAGAGGGCTCGTTTTTCCTTCTGGAAAGGACTCCTGTGGCCAGCAGTTTCTCCTTAGGATGTGAGTATTCTAGACCATCTCCCTTCAAGGTGAGCCTGTTTGGCATGGAGAATATGATTTCTTTCCCAGCCTCGGAGCTTCCCTTCGTTTTTTGAGCCCATGGCCCCCTTAATCATATGTAAAAATTGCTGCCCTGAGTTTTCCAGTTTGAAACAAAGCAGCTAGTTCTGGTCTGTGGACCTGACAACTCTGATAATTCCTCTCTGCAAGAATGGTTGCTAATAGAATGCCCTGCAGTAATCTGCTCTCCTAGAGTTATGTGTTGCTGGGGATTGATACATTTTAAAAATTAGCCTTCTTTATGTCAAATACAAAGAAAACAGCAGTCTGAAAAGAAGAATAACCAGTTATGTCACGGAGCTAGCCACACTCTCGACTGAATTCCTGCATCACTCATACCTTGTCTGGGTTGGGTTTATTATTAGTGTTGCCTTTATTATCAGGAGGCCCCCCCCGTCAGGCCCAGCTCACACCACGCTTGAGAGTCTGCCCCATTCAGCTCTGAGGACTAGTCAGCACTCTGACAGGGAAACGGCCCTGCTAGCCCCTGTTCCTGTGAATGGCCTCACTGAGCTGCAATTCAAGGTGATTTGTAAATAAAGCCACTTGTATTTCCTTAGGAAAGGTGTGTTTGGGTGTATGTTTCCTTTATTTAAATAAAGCATTCATTTCTAAATGAATTTCTGGCATGTCAGTTCTGGTTGTATTTCTTAGGAGTCACTTGACTAATTTTGGCAGTCCATCTGGAAATGCGGTTTTGTTAGAAGGAGGATGTGTGATAATAGCAAGTGTGATAATAGCAAGAGTTAGCAGTCTTGTGTTAATAGTTTGCTTTTGAATTTAGAACTAGAAAACAAGATGCTGATTGCAATAATTTGCGTTTGTGAAGCAATTTACTGCAATCTTTGCACATGTTCAGTGATACATATTAAATGCATTTGGGCTGTTTTAGGGGGGCGGGCAACGTTTTTACCCTTCAGAAATAGTTTAGCAGTTATTACATTGAAAAGTGGAAACTTTCATTGTAATGATCTGTCTTTCCATATTTCCCTTCTGTGGATGTGTTTGTGTCCTGTGCACGCATTGCTCTGCCTCCAGCTCTGAATTGGGCCCAGACTCTGACCCCAGTCCCCAGTCTATTGATTAGAAAAAGCCTGTGCATTGGTTTATAATGCTGCCACCCCAGTGTGCCTGCAGGTGTATTAGCACTTGCAAATCTGTAGTTACCTGATGAGAAAAATGTCATCATTCTCTAGTGATACATACAGAAATAGGTCCCGCTGTGATCCTCAAGATAAAACTAGTCAGGTTGGTGTCATGTAGCCCATATCAGTGAATGAGTGAATGGCCTTAGTCATGTTACTGATGTTAGGACTGGTTTTAGTGTGTGCCTGACAGACGCCTGCTTCCGAGGGCAGACGTGGGGGTGGTCATCTCTGGCAGGTTAGCGAAGACTCCTTCCCTCAGGAACCATTTCTGCCAGTGGGCCCTCCCCTCCCCTTAGCACTGACTTGCTGCGTGGCTCTAGACCAGCAGTTCTCAACCTTTCACAGGGTCGCCTAAGACCATCGGAAAACACATATTTTTGATGGTCTTAGGAACCGAGACACTGCTCCTCTATCCGTCTCCAGGCCCACATGCAGATACGGCCACATAATGAGTACCCGGTGACCCCTGTAAAAGGGTCGTTCGACCCCCAAAGGGGTTGCGACCCACAGGTTGAGAACCGCTGCTCTAGACACTGACCCTTTGCTCACTTGACTCCATGGTGCAGAGTGGCCATTTGCTTAGGGGGGTGGTGTCCGCTCCTTCAGTGCTGTTGCTGGATGGCGTGCGGTCTAGGCTCTTAGATCACCAGCTCGGCAACAACCTCCATGTGGCGTTTTGGAGAAGAGGGCAAGGCTTAGGGCGTGTGGATGTGGCTGCTGTGCAGTTTGTGTCCCTAGGGTTATCAGAGTGGAGTGCTCCTTAGCCATAAAGGAGAGGATTGCCGTTGAGCTTAGCTTTGGGGTGGGAGATTGGGCCACCATGATCCCATATCACTGAATTCCTGACCGGTAGCCCCCTCTGACACCTGCCAAACCATGAGGGGAAGACTCCAGACCCACCTCAGTGCTCTGAGGTTTGGGGCACAGATCCCAAGTGGAAGATACCTTCAACGCAGACCAGAGATTGGCCTTCAGGACTCTTCCTGTGCTGCGCTGTCCTTCCTGGGCCCTCCCAGAAAGGGGGGACCGGTTTCTGTACTGGGAACCCAGCCCCAGGAACTCAAATAATCCAATTCAGAGAGAAAGGCCAAAAGGGGAAACTGCCTAAAACCACTTCTCACGTGAGCAGGGCCAAACCTTTAGGGCTCCTCTTACCAGTAGGTCCATCACTGAGCTCCTAGCTGCTTGGTGAGTCCTGCAGGCCCTTGACTTCTTCAGAATTCCTCCTTCCTGAGGGTGGAAAGGCTGGGGCTCCCTCTCAGGGCTGGCGTGTGCCACCAACAGTCCTCATGCAGTGTGAGTGCCTGGGGGTGCCAGAGTCCGTGTTCTTTGTGGTGCTCGCTGCTGTGGGCTGGGCCCATCCCCGAGGGAGGCTGTATCACAGAGCCACACGCCTAGTGCTCTGGGACTGCCCAGCTCACATGTTCGCTCTCCTGCCTGCCAGCTCTGTGACATGGGCAGCTTCTGCCTTTCTCTGGGCTTCAACTTCCATGTGTTTAAAGAAGGAATAGTAATATTCCTATGTCTCAGGACATGGCAGGCATTTAGCGCAGTGCCTAATACTTAACTTTATTAGTTTGTTTTTTGTTATAGCCAATGTTCCACTCAGTCAGTCAGATCACTTGTGCTGGTGAGGCCCAGGGGACAGATTCCAATTCTTAGTCCCTTGGCCAGTTCTCCTGCAGTGACACTGTCGGTTGGAAGAGCAGCAGACCCAGTAGGAGTGCGTGAGCACACGTCTCCACTATTAGGATGCCCTGTGTGCCGCACGCAGCTGTCACTCCACTGGGGCTGCGCACAGGACGCCACCCAAGGGGAAGCAAGGGCTACATGATTTTGGAGAGAGAGAGGCCTATCACTGCTTCATGCCAGATAACGGAAGTTTTTATGCTTGAAAGCGACTGGGCTGTACCAGGAGGACATCAGGAAGAAACAGCTTAGAGGAGCAGAACTAGAGAAAAAAGCCTACCCCTACCCTCTAGCACAGCCTCTGTGGTGTGGACAGTATACAACCTACACCGCCATGTCCGACAGCCTGACGCTCGCATGACCACACGTGGAGAGTGCTGCATTTTTTTGGTGTCATTGTTCAGACTGTCCCATTGCTTGTCTGGTGAGTGCTATGTATTAATATCTTTTAAGACGCCTCTGTGAAATCGCTTAATTCCTCTACCTCTGGTAGAATTAATGACTTCTGCTCTCCTCCTCACCCCCAATTGACTTCCCCTAAGCAGGTTTTTTTTTTTAATAAAACAGTGGCTTTATTAGTATTTTTCTGATAAAACCAGGATCGCATATGGTGGAACTAAGATATCTCTACTAAGTACAGGTACTTCCAGACAGATCTCAAATGATGAGCACTTTTTTCTCCCATTTAATTATACTTCTTTGTTGATTTCCTTCCCATTAGGGTGAGTTTATTGAAGGCAGGAACCAAGACATAGCTTGTGTCTTTACTTCTGACACGAACCACAGTGCCTGTACATTGTAGGCAGGTGCCATCCATAGTGTTTGCACAGGGAATGTGAGGCTCCGAGTACGACAATTGAGGACTAAAGAGCTTTGGGATCTCATAATAAAGCCTCGCCATTCGGCCACGGTTTTCGTGCCTGCTGTGTGCTGGGCACTGGGGCTGCCGGGGGGGTCACAGTTAGATATGCCTATGTGTGCCTTACCACAGAATTAGGCTCTTTCTCTCAGTTCTTCATACACTCACGCATCTGGGAGTGCAACATATGCCTTAATTGTTGGCCCCAAGACTGCTACCCCTGCGAAGGCTATTTTTAAAGGTATATGTGTGTGTAAATTCTTTCTTGGACAGATGTTTTATTCAATATGTATTGTGAATATTTTCTTAAATCCATTCAGATGAGGTTTTTATGTCACTTGAATTCTTCTGTAGCATTTAATGAAGGAGTCCTGTTATCTAAAGGTACCTTTCCAGAGTTTCTATAGGATTCCCTTTCGCTCACCTGAGAATGGTCTTTATCAGCATCAAGCAGCAGAGGGCGCTGGAGTTCAGGAGATGAAGCAACAAAAGTGGTTATTTTTTTTTTTTATCATGGAAGCTGTGGTGATGCTATTATACGTCTTCTCTGAAAGCATATAGCAGCTATGTTAATAAATGTTAACTATAGTCTTTTAAAATTTGTATCTTGTCTGAAATGAAAAGGAGATTAAGCTACTCATGGGAAATAGTCACATGAATATAGGAGAAAGTACGCTAGAAATCTTTTCTGGAACACTTTTGATCCAGAACAGTTTTTTTTTAAGACTATAAAAAAATAACCAGATATTTAAGGCCATAGATCAAAAGAGAACATCTTTTAAGGTCATAGATCAAATCAGTAGAGAACATTGCGTGCTTTTCATGTAAGGCTGCTAGTAAGAAAACAACTGAGGGAAAATGATACTTTTGATCTTTGATGGCAGAGAAACATGTCAATTGGATGTTTGATTTTCCTAGACATGGAGATGAGGATTTTTTGTGGTCCCAGGTGCTAATGAATTTTTCTTTCTTTGGTATGTGACTAGGTTTGTTGCATTACCTAGAATCCCCACCAACAAAAGGGTTTCTGTGGTATAAAACTATTGAAGACTTGAAACTTGAAAGAGTTCTAGACTGTAGAGTACGGTTAGAAGGAAAGAAAGAAAAATAAGACTTTTGGAGCTTAGAAGGCCATATCGGCTTATTTAGTTTGTCAAATGCCAGTGAAAGAGCTTCTGTTGCCTTCTGTTTTTTCACCTTGTAAAACTTTTATTGAGATCTACTTTACATATCATAAAACTCACCCATTTAATGTATAATATTTACCCCAAGTGGTTTTTAGTATATTCACAGAATTGTACAGCCATCAGCACAATCAACTTTAGAACATTCTCTCATCCCAAGAAGAAACCCTATACCAATTATTATTCATTCCTCATCCTTACCCCCTTAGACAACCACTGTTCTCTTTCTGTATTTATGGATTTGCCTATTCTGAACATTTCATATCAATGGAATTATACAACATGTGGTCTTTTCTGTTACTGACTTCTTGCACTTAACGTAATTTCAGTGTTGATCTATGTTGTAGCATGTCTTAGTACTTCATTCCATTGTATGGATACACACATTTTGTTCATCCATTTCATCAGTTGAACGTTTAGATTGTTTTCACTTTTAGGCTATTATCAATACTACTACTGTGAACATTCATTTGTATGTTTTTGAGTGGACATGTATTTTCCTTTCTCTTGCGTATGTACGTAGGCGTAGAGTTGTTGGTCATATGGTAACTCTGTTTAACATTTTCAGACCCTACCGAACTGTTTTCCAGAGTGGCTGCTCCATGTTACAGTCCTGCTCCAATGCATAAGAGTCCCAATTTCCCCAGATCCTCACTAACACTTGCTATTGTGTTTTGTTTTGTTTTTAATTTTTTTTTTTTTTTTTGGCTGAGCCATCCTGCCACCGGTTGGCAGTTCAGCGGCAGCTCAGCTCGGGCCGTGAATCAAACCAGGGACCCTGTTGCTCAGAGCTCACACTCTTGAGTGAGCTCTTAACCAACTGAGCCACTCGGCCAGCCCTTGCTATTGTGTTTTTGACTAGCCACCCATCCCAGTGCTTGTGAAGTGATAGCTCATTTTGATTTTGATTTGCATTTCCCTAATAACTTAAAATGTTGAACATCTTTTCATGTGTTTATTGGCCATTTATGTATCTTCTTCGGAGAAATATAAATGTAAATCCTTTGCCCACTTTTTAAATTTGTCTTTTCATTACTGAGTTGTAACAGTTCTTTATATATTCTGCATACAAGTCCCTTATCAGATATATGATTTGAAAATATTTACTCCCATTCCTCTGGTTGGTTGTCTTAACTTTCCTGATGGTATTATTTGTAGCACAAAATTTTTAATTGATGCAGTCTAGTTTCTGTATTTTTTCTTTGACCTTTGTGTTTTGGAGCCTAAGTAACCATTGCCATGAAGAATTACTCCTGTGTAAGTTTTCTAAGAGTTTATAATTTTAACATTTACATTTACATCTTTGATCCATTTTGAGTTAATTTTTATATATGGTGTAAGGTAAGGGTCAAATTTCATTCTTTTTACAGGTTGATATTCAGTTGTCCCAGCACCATTTATTGAAAAGACTAGTCTTTTGCCATTGAATTGTGTTGGAACCCTTGTTGACAATCAACTGACCATAAATTTAAGCATTTATTTTTGAGCTCTCAGTCCTTTTTCATTGATCTATATGTCTGTTCTTATGCCAGTACACAGTGTCTTCATTACTGTAGCTTTATAGTAAATTTTGAAATCAGAAGGTATACATCTTCCAAATTTGTTCTTCTTTTTCAGGATTGTTTTAATGATTCTGGGTCCCTTGAATTTCCATATTAATTTTATGATCAACTTGTCAATTTCTGCAAAGAAACCAGCTGGGTTTTAATAAGTATTGCACTGAATCTGGAGATCAGTTTGGGGAATATTGCTATCTTAACAATATTAAGTTTTTCCATCCATTATCATGACATGTCTTTCCATTTATTTAGATATTTGATTTTTGTTTTCAACAATGTTGTGGTTTTCATTGTGCAAATATTATGCTGCTTTTGTAAAATTGATTCTCATTTATGCTATTCTTTTTATGGTATTACAAATAAATTTTTCTTAGTTTCACTTTTAGATTGCTGGTGTGTAGAAATACAATTGATTTTTTTCATTGACCTTGTATCCTGCAACCTTATTTGACTTGTTAATTAGTTCTAATGTCTTTATAGTAGATTCCTTAGGATTTTCTGTATACAATATCATGCCATCTATAACTTCTCTCTCCAATCCAGATGCCATTTATTTCATTTTCTTGCTTAATTGCCTTGGTTAGAATCTCTAGTATAATGTTGAATAAGAGTGGTGGGAGTGGACATCCTTGTTTTGTTTCTATTCCTAGAGGAGGAACTTTAAGCCTTTCATCATTAAATATGGTTCTGTAGATTCCTTCATCAGGTCAAGGAAGTTCCTATTTAGTCCTAGTTTGTTGAGTATTTTTATTATGTAAGGGTGTTGAATTTTATCAAGTGCCTTTTCTGCATCTGTTGAGATGATTATATGGGTTTTGTCCTTTATTTTATTAAGTGGTGTATTTCACTGAATGATTTTCAGGTGTTAAACCAGCCTTGTATTCTTGGGATATTTGCATCTGTATTTACAAGGGATATTGATATGTATAGTTCAATTGTTAATTAGTTCTAATGTCTTTTGTTCTATTTTCTTGTGATATCTTTCTCTGGTTTTGGTATCAGGGTAATAGTAATACTGGCCTCATAGAATGAGTTGGAAAGTGTTATTTTCTGTTTTGTTTGGAAGAGATTGTGAAAGATTAATATTAATTCTTCTTTAAATGTTTGGTAGAATTCAAGAGTGATGCCACCTGAACCTATCCTTTTCTCTGTGGGAGGTTGTAAAATTACTAATTCAGTCCATTTGCTTGTTATAGTTCTGTTTAGATTTTCTGTTTCTCCTTGAGTCCAGTTGGTCAGTTTTTGTCTTTCTGGGAATGTGTCCATTTCATCTAAGTTATCTATTTTTTTTGTCAAACAGTTGTTCATAGAGTTCCTTTATAATCTTTTATTTTTGTAAGGTTGGTGATGATGTCTCCTCTTTCATTCTTGCTTTTAGTAATTTTATCTTTTCTCTCTTTTTTTAAATCAGTCTAGTTAAAAGTCTGTCAGTTTTGTTTACCTTGTTGCCCACTTTTAACATTACTTCCACAGTAATAATTTATTTGCCTTCCTTTTAGGGTTGATTTCTTTATCCCAGGAGTCTCTGTGGTTGGTGGGTTCTCAATATGCTCTAGCCCCAGACTGCTAGAACAAGAGAGAATGATAGAATTGGCAGTGAAATACACGAACCACCCTCCTGCTCTCTGGATTCACAATCAGGTGAGCAAACCTCTGTTTAAACTTGCAGATTAGGGCACCTCTGCCACCCACAAAATTTCTGTTAGCTCACTGAATCTCTCTAAGAAACCTAGGCTTGAGTGAAAAAGGCACATGCTCACAGAGAGCTCTCTTACATCCAGAATTCAGACTCCAAAAGGTCAAAGAAGCAGAATCTTTGGTGCATTAAGGATGACTCAAAGGTACTTTGGAATCTGGAAATACCGTTTGGGTCACCCAGCAGTATTCAGTTGAAGACTACTTTAGGAGTAAAGCATTATACTTTATATGTAAGTTTCTGAAAATTGGCTCTTTGTATGTCTTGTAAATGGTAAATCTACAAAATCAGATTATTTTGTCCCAACCATCTTAATGAAGGGAATTATTTGGACGGGAAATGGTCTCTGATTACATACTGCTCAAGCCCAGAGCTGAGCACTGCTAAATCTGAGGTGCCATTGCCCTCCATTTCAGTCTCTAGAGACTCTGCACACTGGATTCTGTGAGGGAATCCACATTTGCTGCTAATAACTCACGCTTCCTCGTGGGACTCAAACACAGTCCTACATAAGCTGCCTGCACATTCCTTACTAGAACTCTGATACCAAAGAATGAGCCGAGAGCAGATCAGTTATTTGTCTACTTAATTTTGACCCTTGTCTTTTTTTGTTTTTTCTTTTTAATTTTTTTTTACTGCCATCCCCTTTACTTCTAGAGTGTGCCTACTTTACTTACCAACAGCGCATTTCATCCTAGTCATTTTCTTATCCTCTTTAACAAAAAGGAATGCACCAGTACAAACATTGTAGATAGATACACTGATTTTAAAATTCATATGGAATGGCAGAGGAACTCGAATAGCTAAAACAGTTTTGAAAAATAAGACTAAAGTGGGAGGAATCACATTCCTCATTTAAGATTAAAATACAATGACAGTAACCAAAACAGTGTGTTATTGGTGAAGAGATGGACAGGACATGCAGATCAATTGAACAGAATAAAGAGTTCAGGAATAGCCTGACATACATATGGACATTTGATTTTTGACAAGGATGCTAAAGAAATTCAGTGGAAAAAGGATAACCTTTTCAACAAATAGTTGTTGGAACAATTGTCTATCCATATCCATATGCAAAAAAAAAAAAAGAATCTTGACCTATATCTCATACTTTATATTCAAGATTAACTCAAAATAGGTTGTAGATCTAAGTATAAAACATGAAACTATAGAAGTTTTAGAAGAAAACATAGGAAATATTCTGAACTTCAGGGTGGGCAAAGAGTTCTTAGACATGACACCAAAATCAAGATCCATAAAAGATTTATATGTAGGACTTAATCAAAATTAAAAATTTTTTTCTGCAAAAGACACTATTAACAGAATTTAAGAAAACAAGCTACAGATTAGGAGAAATTATTTGCAAATTAGATATCCAACAAAGGACTGTATCCAGAATATATAAATAACTCAAAAATCAGCAAAAAAGAAAACAAACATAATTTTAAAATGGTTAGAGAATTGAACAGGTACTTTACTAAGAAGGATATAAGGATGGCAAATAAGCAATGAAAAGATGTTTAACAT
Organism: Hipposideros armiger; assembly: GCF_001890085.2. Lineage (NCBI taxonomy): Eukaryota > Metazoa > Chordata > Mammalia > Chiroptera > Hipposideridae > Hipposideros > Hipposideros armiger. The sequence goes on along the minus strand of NW_017731836.1, from coordinate 403,702 downwards.
CTTTTACTATTAACCATTAGGGAAATGCAGAGTAAAACCATATATAATGTGAGATCTACAGACCTGTTAGAATGACTAAAATTAAAAATATTGACACTGCCAAGTGCTAACGAGGTTGTGGAGCAACTGGAACTTTCTTGTATAATGCTTATATTGCCAATAGGGATGCAAGATACTAGAGCCACTCTGTAAAACATTTTGGCAGTTTCATATAAAATTAAACATACACTGACCATAAGACCATAAGGTATTTATGCTAGAGAAATGAAGGCTCTGTTCATATTAAAACCTGTGAATGAATGTTTATAGTGGCTGTATTCACAGTTATCAAAAACTGGAAACACCCCATAAGTGTTTAGGTGAATGGATAAACAAACTGTGATATAGTCATACAGTGTATTGTTATTCAGCAATAAAAACAGATTTACTATTTATTGATGGCACACAACAACTTGGGTGAATCTCAGAGGCATTATGTTGCGTGGAACAAGCCAGTCTCAAAAGGTTATATACTGTATAATCCCATTTATGTCACATTCTGGAAGGCAGCTACAGTGATGGAAAACAGATCAGTGGTTGACAGGTTAGGGGTGGGGAAGGGTGTGGGCACAAAGGGATAGTCGCACAAGGGACTTCTCTGGAGCGAGGGAACTGTTTTATATTTTGATTCAGGTGGTAGTTACACAGATCTGTGTATGTGTAAAATTCATAGAACTGTACACCAAAAAAAAGTTTTACTGTAAGATATTTTTAAAAATAAAGGATTTTTAAATCTCTGGGGGCATAAAAAGTACATGTTCTTACAGTTTACATGTCAAGCTGTGTCTGTTCAGAATAACCCTGGGCTGCTTGCCTTAGCGCTGCCATTGTAAATGTGTCCTGTCACATTTTTACCCTCCAACCTTCCGAGTTCTGCCTTTGGTGTGGCCTTAGCTGCATCACTCCCGTGTAGATTCTCTTTGGATTTTCCACCCATTACTGCCTCTAGGCTACATCCCGAGTCTCTGAGATGTGCCTCGGGGCTGGGACCAGCAAGGTGTTTATGTGCCCTGGGCTCACTGTTAAAATGAGATTAGCCATTCCCTCTCCTACTGCTGTGAGCCCCCTCCAGTTGTCAGTCTCCCACGTGACCTGACCTGGTCCTGGTCCATAGCACCCTGCTTGGTTTCATGCCTCATTGGCATTTCAATGAAGGAACTCGTTCTTGGAGGCTGTAGAAAATCTCCAAGTGGCATTGCTTCAGTGCACATCCTAATTGTAGTGCCTGCTCCACTCTGCCCAGTGGGAGTTGCAAACAGCCTTTATGAAGTCAGATTTTTCTTGGAACCATTCTCAGGTGGCTGTATTCCTCCCGAGGATTTGTCTTATTAAGCTATTAGAGTGGACAGTGGAGGCACATGAGTGTCTGTCTGGGTGGCAGTAGGCTGCTCTGTTGGGACACAGGATAAAAATGCCGTAATGTCTTCCTTTATTTCATCTGCTTTGGCTCAAGCTCCTGGCAGGGTAAAGGGTTCTAGACAGCTATTGTGTGCCTGCTCCAGTTGCTGTGGAAAAGTAGTTTATTTCACAAGTAGAAAATCCATACCCAAATTAGACACATTGCTATGTAATTGACGGTAATATCCTTTACTCACTTCCATATTGTACTGTACAGTACTTTGAGCCTTATTGTTCATGCTACCCTGGCAGTTTTTATTGATCAACAAAAGACAAAGATGGCTTTTGATTCTTTCCAGATGCTGCAAATTAGAAGATAGATCTACCGCAGATTATTTTGTCACTAAGGAGACGACAGGCTTCTTGAGTATTAGCTTTCCCTGGGGCACGTTTTCTTGCCAACCTTAGGGTTGAAAATACTGTGGTTTTTAAAAACAATAACCTGCAGGCATTTTTGTTGTCATTACTAAGCATGCTGAAGATGACCACTGGAGAAAATTATTTCTCTTTCAGTTCTTCGTCTCTTTTACCCTTAGATTCTTAGAGATAAAGAGAGAAGTGTACAGGCAAGCAAATGGGGGAGGCAGGGCATAAAGAGATTAAATCCATTGTCACCGTTAGGCAGAGCCTCTCCTATCATAAATCCTGTTTTTGAGACTTGAAAGGAAGGAGCATTTTAAAGCACTTTGGTAGCCAGTGTGTAGTGATTCCTAGATTTTAGTTATTACCAACAGAATGCTCCCTTGCTGCTAATTTCTTTTGTCAAAAATGGAAACCCACTTACCGTTTCATGTAAAAATCTCCTACATATTTAAAATAGTTAGGTTCAGATATATTTTCCCCCTCAGAGAAAGGATTTCCATTCATTTACCAAAAAAGACCTGTTTTGTGAATTCAAATAATTTTCATTTTTTCTTAGATTTTCTCTAAGATTAGCTTTTCTTTTAAGTTATAGAGCCTCAAATTAAATTCATGTTCAAAAGGACTTACTGCCTATCTGCCACGCAAGGTGCTAGAGTGTGAATGCTAAAGGTTCAGTCTTCAAAGGGCGTGTGGTACTTTAATACTTCTTACGAGTGAGTTCATTTAGTTGATTTATGTCAGGAATGTGTAATGAAAACCGGCCTATGCTCTTCATATAAATTCCTTTATTTCCAGATTCTGTTTTTTAGTGACAGAGAAGAAGGAAGCAGGCACCCCCAGTACTTTTTCTTCCAGACAGCTGCAATAACCAAAATACCCTATTATATGGCACTTGATGCCAGAAGGGCGTTTTCCCCCACAGCGTGTCATGTGATGCCCCCACAGCCCTGTGGGGTGAGCAGGGCAGCTGCTGATACCCATGTTCCAGATGTGGCAGCAGAGGCTCAGAGAAGTGAAGAGACTTGCTGTGTATCATAGAGGCTGTTATTAAAACTAAGTCTTCTGACTCCTAGATCAGTGCATTTTTCTCCAAACTAGGTGTCCTCAACCTTGTCAGATCCAATGGCTCTCTCTAGAACTATCCTGAAGTGAAAATCAAAGTTAATGTAATCAACACATAAATTTTTAGAGGTAACATAATTCTCTAAGTGTACTACAAAAGAGAAATAAAGGGAAAAAAGAAAATGATTCAGTATATGTGTACTTCATGTAAATGGGTGGGCATATCTACACGAGAATGGAGAAAGAAGTAGTCGGATGGCTGTTCCTCACTGTAGCATTGCCACGACACACTGTGCACAGATGCAGGTGGTGCAGGCAGTTGTGTGATGACAGAAGGACCACATCCACATGTTCCCAACTGAGACGTGGTTTTCCAGACCAGTGAATGTGCTTGGTAAAGTTCTGAGCACAACGAAGTACAATCTACATGGTGGTTACATCCTGGAAACTCAGACTACATTAGATCTGTGCAAAAAATACTTTGAGTTTTTTTGTAAAATGAGTTAGGGTCTAGTCTCAGATCATTAAAAACCGGTTCCCACCTACATGTATGTCCCATGGGTCATTGAGATAATGGTGTGCTGCTAAACCAGCTCTCTGAGTAAAAAGTGCCCCAGTTTGCAGCATTTGCTGATTTCTGTGCTGTAAATATCCTCATAATGGCTGATTTCAAACTACCAGAAGATACTAGCTCACAAAACTTGTGCAGATTTAACCATTAGTGTAGCAGGAGCCAGCTCCAGGACACTACCAACTCCACAGGACATCTAGCATCTCTGGCCCTGCCCTCTAAATGCCAGTTGGGTTCCCCAAATCATTATGACAGTAAAGTGTCATCACAAGTTTCCAAAACAGCCCCTTCAGGGACAGTATTGCCCCCATGAAGAACCAGTGCATTCAGCTCTGATGGTATTTCTAGTGTGACCTCACCAAATAGCAGATGCTTTATGTGGTACTCACCCCCAGTGTATGTGGTACTCACCCCCTACTGTATGTGGTACTCAC
>NW_017731836.1:295267-399194 GCF_001890085.2 Hipposideros armiger | reverse complement strand
CCCCCTACTGTATGTGGTACTCCCTCAGCCTTCCTGTTCTTGCTCCAGGGAGACATGGAAAGTACTGAATGGTGCTGCAGTGCTGGCCTCAGTCTATGGAGCAGGTTTGGCTGTGCCCTGCTGGCGACTAGGAGGAAACCCCTGGTATCCACACTCCTGATTAAGTCCAGAGCAGCCACAGTCAGTGGCACTTACCCTGTCCTGCTTCTAGCTCCGTAGCTTTGATCAGAACAGGAGCAGCACTCAGAAAAGGAAACTCGTGCTTCAGAGCTGTCTCCCGAGCCCAATGCCTCTCCACAACCCAGTTCCTCACCTAAGAAGTTACCAAATGGCAAAGTTACTCAAGCGAGTACTGGCGTGGCTGCGCAGTGTGGATCACGGAGGCAGAGTAGCAAATAACCTATATAATGGACAAGTAGGATCGATTCGCAGGGCCCTGGGAAACTTGAGAGCAAGCTGCAAACGTAGTCCTAAATACTGATAAAAATGCAGGAGATAGATGCAGTCAGTTTTAGTAAAGAAGAACATCTGGTTTAAGACCTGTGCTTCAAAAGAGTAAAAGATCTTTTCTTTCCTGCCATAGTGTACACTTGACTCTGAAGTGGCAGTGAGAGTGGGTGGAGAGTTCTTCTTTGACCCTCAGCCTGCAGATGCCTCTAGAAACCTCGTGTTGATTGCAGGAGGAGTCGGAATTAACCCTCTGCTTTCCATCCTGCTGCACTCGGCAGATCTCCTCAGAGAACGAGCAAACAAAGGGAGTGGATACGATATAGGAACAATAAAACTATTCTACAGTGCAAAAAATACCAGCGAACTCCTGTTTAAGGTAAGGGAGATAGGTATGTTTCATAGCTTGCTGTGAGCAAGCTTGTATCATGATATTAATTGTCCACAGAACTTTTCCTCTCTCAGTTCTGTCTTCTCTGTAACTGTTCAACCAAAAGGCCTGACGAAGCTTAGCCATGTTTGAATGAGAATTAAACCAACACATCTCACCCAGGACAATTAAAATAGCTAGTGTCGAGGAGGCTCCCAGTGACACGACAGATTAGGGCGTGGCTGGTGGGCCTCAGTCTGCAAGTGGATGAACAGAAATGTCACCATGGCCGTGAGACTCTGTAAAGAGTCAAGCGACTTACAAGTGGGCTCATGTGTTAACAGGAGTAGGTGAGACCTACATAGTGTGGGCCCAGCTGGGTAAATGAAACCCCCATCAGTTGCATCTGTTGAAACTAAGCTTTTATTCTGGATTGTTTTGCAGCTGGAAGGATGAACAAAAGAACAGAAACAGTTAAAAGACACAACTGTGGTCAATGAAACTGCGGCTTAATTGCTAAGGCTTGAGAAAAAGGGAAAAGAAAAAAACTCCCGGAGACTTAGTAATATGCTTGTTAGCATGTTCAGATTTCAATTAAAGCCAAATAGCCCTGTGTACTCCAAATGCTCCGGCCGGCTCGGCTGCAAACAGTATCTCTCTAAGTGGAGAGCAAGAGCAGCCGACGTGTGCAGAATGGGAGGCGAGGTTCGACTTCAGTGGTTATGCACACCTGTTTTGATTTTTTAAAATTGTAGTGTGACCAAATATGTTTGACATTCCAGAAAAATATCCTCGATCTAGTAAATGAATTTCCTGAGAAGATTGCATGCAGTTTGCATGTTACAAAACAGACTACACAAATCAGCGCAGCGCTGAAGCCATACATCACGGGTGAGTCCCCTACAGATATTTTGACTATCTCCACGGAGTTACATGGTGGACATAACCAATTGGTTGAATGTAGATGCTTTGTTGTTGGGACTTGCTGGCTGGGAATGTCAGTACTTGAGGAATTGAGAGATGATTCATGATGGAAAAATGAGAGAGTTAGTTGGATTTACTTACTACATACAGGTTTCCTACTGCTTAAATTAAAATTTTATTTTCCACATTTTTTAGGGGACATTAGTATCTTCACTGTAGTATATATAGTACATACAAAGAATTTCTATTCCAGCTTTGACTGAATCAATGCCGTTTGCCGTTAAATTACTTGTGGTTTCCCCTGCCTGTAGGATTTTGCACAAAACAGTTTGTTCTTTGCTTTGAATCTCTCCCAAAAGATCAGTAAACCAACTGGCCCTGTCTGAAGAAGGCATTGTGATTCATTTCCCACTTTACTTGCCATAAGTTGAGGAAACCTGGAGATGCCCTCTGCTAGGATCGGGCCCCAGATGCCAACAGGAGGCATCATGTGCATGACTCAAGACTAGATTCACTAACCTTGAGTTACTGAAAATAAAAACACTGTTGCTGAATTGTCGTTAGACCTTCCTCATTTCAATACAAACATGTCGGGCTTCACTTGGTGTTTATTCTGTTTCTTGATAGAAGGAAGACTAACGGAGAAGGAGATAAGAGATCATATTTCAGAAGAGACTTTGTTCTATATCTGTGGCCCACCTCCAATGACAGATTTTTTCTCCAAGCAACTGGAAAACAGCCATGTTCCCAAAGAACACATTTGCTTTGAGAAGTGGTGGTAGCGAGCGGGCAGAGGTAGACAAGAGAAAGCTCCGAGAGCCACCCAGAACAATCACAGATATTCTGTTATATGACTTGTGGCCAGATGAATTTACGTCTATTCAGTCTTATTTTCTAAGGCTGTGAACTAAGTGACCCACTGGAGAATAACAGAAAAACCAACTGACAGACCTAAATGATAAAACTTTTTGCAAAGACTCCATTGATTAGACTATTTTTTACTATATTGACTTTCTTTGATTAATAACTGATTATCTCATGCTGCACTTGAATTGGTCAATATAGATTTTCTTTCCCCTGAGGGAAGGAAAAAGAAAAGGAAACTTACATTGAATCATATGAAAATGTGGTTTTGCCTGTGAAATGCAGGCTGTCTTTACATTATTTGACAGCAGCCTACTATCTTATGTTCAATAAACTTATAATTTAAACATGTTCTTAATACTGTTACTGTGGAAATTCTTTCTACTTAACGTCTTAGTTGACCGCACTGTGGCCTGCAGCCTTGCTGCTTCAGACCATCAGAGTCGGGTTTGGAAACAGAAAATTGTTAGGAAAGCTGCTTTAGGGAATTGAATGACCAGCATATTTGCTTAATGTTAATGAATATCCTCAGTATGTGTCCCGACTAATTGTTAGTTCCTTCTCAAATGAAACCCTTTGTGTGTTCTGTGTCTTGGCTGCCTGCCATCACACTACATGTAGGAGGCGGCTTCTTGGTGGGGACAAAGGCGTTGGTGGCTGCCGTGTTCCACGTTGAATCTGCCTTCAGCAGCCGTGGTCGCTGGCTGTGGAAATGTGCTCAGGATTGATTAGGGGGAATAGAGCTGCTCTGCCTTTGATTTCATCCTTTCACCAGGGTCGTTCCTGGCAGCAGCAGTGCTTCAGCACATACTTGTTGAATGACTGAAAGAAAGCAAAAGAGCTTAGCAAAACACTCCTTCCTAAGCTTGAGTGGGGAGGCAGTCCCCAGCATGGGAGAGAGTGGAGGAGCCTCGGCCCAAGGCTGCCCTGGTGAGGTCAGGCCGTTCATTCTGTGATAGCCTCTGGCTGAAGGCTGCCTGCTTAGAGGACACTGAGGACACAGGGAGTCTGGGAAGAAGGCAGCTCAGTGCTGGACACCCAGGAGCTCCAGTCGAGACGATTCCGTTCTGGAGAGAAGACGGTTGGCACCTCTGATCTCTCTGGCTCTAGGCCTCAGAGGGACGTCAGGGCTTAAACACAGCATTGCTTTACGGACCCGATGATGGCTGGCATCACCATCCTAGCCTCTACCCTGTTTTGAATTTGGTCAAGTTTTAAGCAGAGATCAGTTGTCAGCCCCTTCGATCCCAAATATGAATTCAGTGGGGAGAAAAAGGGACCATTGACCTGATGGGAATATCAGAATCCATTCAAGGCAATGATCATTGGTGTTTCAGAGGTGAGGGGCATGTGAGATGCCCTTGCCGCCATAAGACTCCTCAGGGGGCGCCAAAGTGTCCAGGCTGAGGGCTGGGCTTTAGGACTGAGTCCTCGAGAGCATCACAGCACGATGAGCTTCAGGGATGTGAGAGAGCAAGGGGCTCTTCTGCCAACTGGAGCCACAAAGGTATGGAGGAAGCAGTCACCCCCGGCCTCTCTGTGCAGGGACTGGAGGTGCAGGATGGGCATCTGCATGTAGCTTGGGAGGGGTGTTGCCCACTGCCTCCATCCAACCAACACCACAGCCCATGGGCCTATTGTTATAGAGCAAGGGCCACCTGTCCTGGAGACCCCAGCTCTGTTGGCCACCCTGCTAGTGATGCACTGTCATCGTCTGTAACCTGCTGAGATGGGCCAGGTCGTGACCTGACCTTTGCCTGGACTCTGGTTCCTCCCAGCTCTCATTCCTGGTGCTGAGAGGTGAAGAGTATGTCTGCTCAGCTGGCCAAGAATTTCTTGTTGCCCTTGCTTGCCAGGCCAGCCAGGATCTCTTTGGTACTCACACTGAGCTAACTCCAGTCAGGACACCTTGGGGTTTAGAGTGTGGTGCCTGAGAATGCAGGCTGGAGAGAGCGCTTGAGCCAGACTGCCTGGGTTCAAATCCCAGCCATGCCACTTACTAGGGAAATGACCTTGAGCAAGATATTTAACTGTACGATGCCTCAGTTTGTGATTATACACAGGTGTGCGCATACTGGCACCTGCATATACAGATAATAACTACCTACCTCATAGGGCTGTTAATTTCATCCGTATAGGATGAAATGAGATAACGGAAATAAAATACTTGGCAGAGTACTTCATGTGCGTGTTACTAATCTGCTATTGCTTGTCCTGTTCAGAAAGGATTTCAAGAGGCTGGGTGGCTTAGGTGTAGTTCACTAACCTATAACCTTCATGTGGGTAGGACCCTGTCTTGTTCAGCACTGTGCTTGGTACATAATAGGTACTTAATAAACATTTCTTACGTGGGTGAAAGGGCCTGCCCAGAGCTGATGAGGTGTATTAAAGGAATTCTTAAGGATTCTTCTGAGTCTATGAAAAGATGTTTCTTGTGACATGAGACCCTTCCACAATCTACTCAAGAGATAGGTTAAGCTGATGCATGAATCTTTCCCAAATTTTAAGTGTTAGTATGAGTACCAATGCTCACCAGAAAATGGGTCAAATAGTCCCAAATAGTCCACCATCAAAGGGGCTTTCTATGAGGCACAGAGCACTTACTTCCAACCAAAAAGATGTCTGCAGGTAGACGTCACGCTCTGCGAGAAGAAATGTCCCCTGGAACCCTGGTTTTAGTCAGTAGCCTCTACTTAAAAAAGAAATCTTAGGAAAGTTTTCAAAGATACCGAAGTAAAGAAGGCAGTAAAATGAACTCCTATGCATCCATTACCCAACATCAGCGATTATCAACATTCGGCTATTTATTTTTGTGTTGTGTTGTTGCCTGGTGTATTTTGAAGCAAATCTTAGCAATTATGTCATGTCACCTGTAAATTCTTCAGTATGGATCTCTTAACAGACACATCCAGGGCCATAATCCTACTCAACACAAGTAACAGCGATTCCTTAATATCATCTGAAACCTTTCTGTAGTTCTCTTCCATCGTCGCGATGTCCACACATTGCATTCAGTTGATATGTCTTTGTTTCTTTTAAACTATGGCACCCACACCCCCACCATCACCACCACACAGACACTTTTTACCCCTCTCATTCATTTGTTGAAACTGGGTCAGTTGTCCTATATACTGTCCAACATTTTGAACCCAGATTACTGTATTCTCAAAAACGTCATTTAACATGATCCTCTATCTGTATTTCATGTAAACTGGTGATCAGATCTAGAGCTTATTTAGATTCAGATTCAAGGTGTTTGTTGTTTTTTTTGCAAGACTACATTATAAGTGGTAGTGTGTACTTCCTATTTCGCACATGAGGAGGCACATAATGTCTGATTGCCTCACACTTAGTGTTATTAAGATTGACCGGTGGGTTCAGCTTTTGTCAGCCTGATCCATCCAATAAAGTTCTCTATCAACCTTTCACCTAATTATCTTAGTAGCTGTTGAGCATTGCCTATACCGATTGAATACTATTTCATTAAGGATTAATTGTCCACTTCTATCATTTTTCCTGCATTTATTACCTGTGATTCTTCTATAAAGAACTTTCCCTCATTGCCTTTGCCCTGAAATGAGTCTGAACAGGGAAGACAGTGCTTGATTCTTTCCCTTTATTTATCAAGTAGCCTGCTCTGAGTTGGTGCCCTAGCAACCGCCAGAGATGACCAGTGAGATCTTTTAAAGTATCATTATGAACTTACAGCTTTTTATATATTGATTGTTTTCATCCATTACAGTCAGTGTTTCTATGTTCAACTTGTTTCAGGTGGCCTCTGCTGTGTTGGTCATCCACACTAGATCCTGGGCGTTGGTGATGTTTGGGGCTTGTAGAGTCACAAAAACATGCTCTGATAAACAGGAAGGAGTAAAAGGAGATGAGTGGTGCCAGGAAGCCACAAGAAAGTGTCTCGAGTGTCATGCTGCTGATACGACAGGAAAGATGAGTTCTGATAAGCAGCCATTGATTTAGCAACTGGAAGGTCACTGGTGATCTTGATAAGATGGATATGAAGAGTGAAAACATTGGAGTGGGTTTAAGAACAACTGGGAGGAAATATTGGGTTATCGGAAAAGTCATGATGTATTTTGTCTATGTTTTTTAAAGGTCATTTATTTATATAAACAACAAAGATCAATCAATATGTTGCCCGTTTTGTTTGATAACCTTTTGACATCTTTCAGTGAGCTTCATAATTCCTTGTTCATAGAAGGACCTGTCTTTATTTGCGAAAAACTGAACAAGGTGCTGATTTACAGCCTCATCTGAATTGAATGTTATACCGCACAAGGAGTTTTGAAGAGAGAGAAACAAGTGGAAGTCTGACGGCACAAGGTCAGGGGAGTATGGTGGGTGTGGCAACACATCCCATCCAAGCTCCAATAATTTTTCACGGGTGATCAAACTTGTGTGTGGTCTCGCACTGTCGCGATGGAACACAACTCCTTTACAATTAACAAGCTCTGGACGTTTCTGGATGATGGATTCATTCAAACTGTCCAATTGCTGACAGTACGCATTCAAATTGGTTGGTTCCTTGGTAGGAGCTTGAAAAACACGATGCCTTTAAAATCTCACCACACTGAGAGCATAACCTTCCTCTGATGAATGTCTGCTTTTGATGTCATTTGAGGCGAGTCATCATGTTGGGACCAAGACCGTTTGCGCACCACATTGTTGCAAACAATCCACTGCTCATCACCAGTTATCATTTGCTTCAAAAAAGGATCGTTTTCCTCATATTTAATGAGCATATCAAAGATGTTTATATGTGTTGTCAAATGAACTTCTTTGAGTTCATGCAGAACCCAAATATCAAGCTTGCTTACCGTATTTGCCGGCGTATAAGACGACTTTTTGGCCCTGAAAAATATGCCTCCAAGTGGGGGATCGTCTTATACGCCAGGTACACTTCAGATAGACTGCCCATAGTGCTTGCCCCGGCCATAGTGGCCTCCCGATGCCCGCCCACTTCATTCCACATACCGTTCAGGCATCAGCAGCGCTGCTGGGTGTATGCTCGGCTGTTATGCGATTTTGCTGTTATGCGATTTTACCACACTCGCAAAATCGCACACAGCCGACCATATAACAAACTCTGTATTTTGAGTGGAAATGTTAGGGGGTTGTCTTATACGCCCAGTCGTCTTATACGCCGGCAAATACGGTATGTATCCCAACTTCTTCAGGTGGTCGTGAATGCTTGAATGATGGATGTTCAATGTTTATGCAATCTCTCGTATCGTGTAATGTGGGTTTGACTCAATCAATGCCTTTATTTTGTTGTCATCAACCTCAGTGGGCCTCCTTGACCAAGAAGCGTCGTTGAGATCAGAATCACCAGCACTGAATTTCGTGAACCATTGTTGGCAGTGATGTTCTTGTAGAGCATTGTTACCATAAACTTTATGCAACTTTTCACAAGCTTGACACGTGTTGTTCCCTTTATGGAAGTAAAACAGTAAAATATGGCAAAAATGCACAGTTTGGTCTTCCATCTTCAACTTATTGTAAAATCTCCAAAACTCAACTAAATCGGTCAATTTTTTTTAAATGAAGCTATAACTGTCAGCTGTCAAATGACATAGCAATAACAGACACGAATGACTCTAGTACTTCCAAAAATGAATTGGTGCCATCTGTTGCAAACATGCGTCATGACTTTCCAATAACCCAATAAATTGTAATGAGTGAATATAAGTCATAGTTTCAAATAATTTATAATGGGAAGAAGAAAGATGGGATGATAGCTGGAAAGGGAGCTCCATTTCTTTTACTCATTTTAAAAATTTTGTTTTGTTTTTAAAACTATTTTGAAATATTTTAGATTTATAGAAGAGTTGCAAAGAGAGCACAGGGTTCCCATATACCCTTTACCCAGTTCCCCTGAATGTCAACATCTTATATAACCATGGAATATTTATGAAAACTAAGAAATTAACAGTATAAATTAGTACAGTGCTATTACCTAAACCAGATTTTTTTTTTTTTAAGATGAGGGAAATCACAGTTTGATTGTATGAAAAACTATGAAAGTCATTCAGTGGGACTCCAGTTGGGGAGGTGATGACTTTTTGTAGAGGATCATAAATTTGTTAACTGACATTTATTGAGCATCTACGATGTGTAGTCACCATGCTAGAAATTGAAGATAGGAAAGTATAAGACAAAGGTTATCTTGAAGAGCAAGTTAAATACTTTGGGGAGCTATTTTTTTATGAGGCTAAAAAGTGATAAAAGCTATCTGCTACAAAGAAATATATTGAGTACTGAGAACATTTCAACAAGATTGAAAGTAAAAATGCTCTGGGGAAAATATGTTTTTTTGCAGCTATCACTGGTTGAAAGAGAAGCTGTGGAAGATGGATGTCTGGGCAAGTCATTAGAGTGATAGAATCCTGTGGGTGGAGGGTGGAAGGGGGTGGTGGGAAAGGCGCCCACGCTCTGGAGACAGTGCTCAGGAGAATTATTATGGGATGCATAGCTGCATATGTGTATGCACGCGCATGTGCAAATACAAATATGAGCGTGCATGCAGTGATTGTCAATCAGTGCCCAATGTTATGTGCCTCTGCCTGAGGTTTTTTTTTTTCTTTCTGAATGGAAAACAGCAATTTCCTTTATTCCTGGGTATTGCAGATGATCATATGCTGATAATTTAACCCGAGAGCGGTTATTTCATTTTATTTTAAGTGAAACTCAAAGAAGTTTACCGTTCTCATCTTAGAGAAATAGTGAGATGTCTCATCTTTAATATTTCTCTTTGCTAATATGTGCACACGTGGCACATGTGGTGATGACAGATACAGATACCTATTTACCCATCATCAAATCGAGGCAAGCGTTTTAAAATGGTTTGTGCTCAGGAACCTGGACTTTCCTACTTGGTGGGAGCTATCTTGGTCAGTCTGTTCTGAGTTATTAAAAACCTTGCAGATGTCCATTAGCCTAACCTAGTCTCTTCCATCTCATCCCCATGTCCCATTTTGCTATGCTTGAGCCTACCAACATTTTTGTCTCTTCCTTTGTTCTTTTTAAAAATTATCTGATAAATACGATTGTAAAAAATCAAATAACATAAAAGTATGTACACTAAACGCTCAAGTCCTCTGATGCCCCACCCCACTCCCTCCCCTAGGATGACTGTATAAAGAGCTTGCTAGGTATCCTTTTAGACATTTCACAGTGTATTAACCTTGTACACATATGCAGGTATGTGTGCTTGTGGGTTTCTTTAACACTCCAAATTATGGCTATATATACCATAATGTACTTAACCATATCTCTATGACAGACATTTAGATTGCTCCCAGTTTGGGGCTATTACAAACAATATTGCAGCAAACTCACTTATTCATATAATTTTTGTGTACATATTCCTGTAGAGTTTCTAGAAGTGTCATTTCTGGATCAAAAATTGACTAGTATTGCCAAATTACTCTATAAAATGCCTAATTGATTTATATTCCAATAGAGTATGAAAGTACTCATTTCCTTACCTTCTAGCAACACTAGAGATTCTAAATCCTTAAACTGTTTTTACTTGTCTGTTAGGTAAAAAGATGATTTAAAAAAAAATTAATTTCCTGTTTGCTCCCTAGCATTTTTTTTTCTAAAGTGTTTTAGCCATTTCTCTTTCTTTTGAGAATAGTGTTTTTGTTCACATTTTATATCCATTTTGATGTCTGACTGATTTGTAACTCTTTATAAAATAGAATGAATGCTAATCCTTTGTCTGTTATATGTAATGCAAATATTTTTTCCCATTCTGTTTTCACTGAGTTCTGTTCATTCTAACTTATATCAGAGTTTAAATTTATATATAATCAAGTATGTCAGAGTTTTTCCTGGGCCTTTATGGATATATTTTCTTCTAATACTTTTACAGGTCTTTAATCCATTGGGGATTTATTTTTGTGCTTGATGGGAGACAAGGATCTGTTTTTTTTCTGTATAGCTCTCCAGTTGCCCAACACCATTTATCAAATATTCCACACGTTCCCTATTGATTTGAAATGCCTCCTTTATCACATAATAAGTTCCCACCTACAGATGGATTTTTTTCCCCCTAGACCAGCGGTTCTCAACCTTCCTAATGCCGTGACCCCTTAATACAGTTCCTCATGTTGTGGTGACCCCCAACCATAAAATTATTTTTATTGCTACTCTATAACTGTAATTTTGCTACTGTTATGAATCATAATGTAAATATCTTTTTGTTTTCCGATGGTCTTAGGCGACCCCTGTGAAAGGGTCATTTGACCCCCAAAGGGGTCAGGACGCACAGGTTGAGAACCACTGCCCTAGACTCTCTACTCTGTTCCATAGGTCTCCTTATTTGCTCCAGCTCTGATATCACATTCTTTTAATTACTCTAGCTTTTTAGTATAGTCTGTATTTTCTACACTCCTCACCCTCCACCCCCCACTTTTTTTTTCATATCCAGGTTATTTAAACACAAACAGATCTTACGCTTAGTGATATAACTCCCCTTTTACAAGCAAAGTTATAAAGGAAAACATAGGAAATAATGACTCTGGGGTTACCTGAATTCATTGGTCATCTACAGTTTGGTTTGGGCTTCTATTATCAATTGAACATTACAGTAGTACTTGGCATTTGGCGAGTACTTTGTTTTGTGTCATTAAATTACTCCACAACAATTACATGAAGTAGGCAGAGTGAATGATGCTGTCTATTAAGGGAATTGAAACAGAGTGGTTAGTTTGCCCAATCTCACATGGCTGGGAAGTGACAAAGTCAGACCTATGGAATCTGGTCTCTTTGTGGTCTTCTTGGAGGACTTTCCTCTCCACAGACTCAGACTTGGGTTTGTTCCAAAATCCTCCCACCACTGACGGGATGGGTTCACCTCCATTTTTTTTAGGAAGACTCAACCAAAACTCCCTATCGCCAGAACATTCCAGTTAGTGAGAATTTTTGAAACTCCAGCTAAGCTTCTCTGTTTTTAGAGATTGTAGGAGTTTAGAGAACAGAAACAAAGAATGGGACAGAGTTTGGTTGGTTGTGTGACATGATGGAAGAAAATGGCGCCAGGCATCAAGATACCTGAACCGGCCCTATTCTACAACTGCTTCTTTCATGACTCCGTCTACCTCTCTCTGTAACTGGATTTCCTTGTCTGTCAAGTGGGTAAGGCTAGAGAATTTAAAACCCCTTTCAGCTTTATTATTCTGCAATGTCATGATGGAAAAGTGGGCCTTAGAGATCAAAGGGAGTTGAGATTGACCGTTCGGATGAGAGATGATGGAATATCTTAACTGTCTTCAAATATTTGATTAATTGTTGCAGTGACTGTTGTTTGCATCTTGAATGTTGACATAATAAGACATTGCCTTGGACTGAAGCAAGGGAAAAATTAGGATTCATAGAGAGAACTTTTGGATTGCTGATTAAATTCTGGAGTTGGGGCCCAAAAGAAATGGTGGATTCACCATTAATAAGAAAGAAAACTGACAACATTTGTCTATGGGGTTTGAAGTGGGATAGTCTGAAACAGGGGCTGAATTGAGGGTTTCCTGGCTTCATGAAAAGGAAGAGTTATGGGCTGTTATTAGGCATTTTGTGGATACAGAAACTGGTGAGTTTGCTGGTTGTCCTTCCTTCCAAGATGACCTTCTTATTCTTTTTTTATTTAAGAATCAACAAGATATGAAATATCCAGGACTGAAAGTTCACAGACACAGAGGTCCATTACAGGAAGCATTTTGACATTCACCCTGATGAGGGAAATATATTTCTTATCAACATTAAGCCTTTATATTATCTAGAGGCAGCAGAAAAATCCAGAGCCATACTGAACTTAATGACTAGTGAGCAACACATTTAAATACATTAGTGTAAAGTTTTACTGCATTCATTATAGGATGAAAACCTTTTGTTCCTTTTTTCACAAGTCAACCAAAATGGGATCTGTGTTTTTAAACCATCTCTGGGCTGAATGAATCCCTTTAGCCCATTTTCAAGACATGGTCCTGTCTTTGACAGCCATAGCTATAATTGCCAGCATCACCATTAAAAATCATTTTGGGGGCAGAACTCAGGCTCTGGCCCTCAGACCCAAGGCAGTTCCTTTTGTACAACCACACGCCTTACCCATGGAATCTCCACACCAGCTGCTTCTATTTCCCAGCTCCCTCCAACAATTAAAGATATCGTTCTTTGGGTATGAAGGAAGGTATCAAGACTTATGTTTTAGGGATTTTGTGAAATAATGTTAAAGTAGTCATTCAAGTCCTGAGAAATAATCCATGAGACTGGTTCTAGAAATGTTCCAAGCAACAGCAATATCACTGGAGTACTTAGTACTCTGAGGAAATGCCTTTGATAAGGACAGTACTCACCTGTTTCTGGTATGGCTGGTAAAGTCAATACCGCCTTCACTCTCCAGTCAATGGTAAAATTCAGTCAATTTTCACTCCTCAATTACTACCAAATCTGACCCCTTCTCTCCCTCTCCACTGAGGTGCAAACCGCCAGCAGTCTCACCTGGACTAAAGCCCTGGCCTCTTAACTTGTACCTCTTCATCCTCTCTGCCCCCCCTACATACCAACTTCCTCATTTAGCGGCAGAGATCTTTTATAAATACAAATCTTATGTCATTTCCCTGTTTAAAACGGATCAATGGCCTCCCATGAGGACTGACCCTGCTGCATCTGGCCCCTTTCATCTCTAACCTCATCCCTGCTACTTTGCCCCTCCCCTGCCACACACACACTGCAAAACTGCCTTAATGGGCTTTTTCCAGTTACTGGAACATGACAAGCTTCTTTCTTCAATTCTTGCTCCTCCTCATTACCAACATTTACATGGCACTTAACTGTGTCAGCCATTCTCTAAGCATCTTGCATTTATTCAATCAATTCTCAAAACTATTACCCCCATTTTACATATGAGGCAACTGAGGCACAGAGGGCTTAAGCAACTTGCCCAAAGCCACACACCTGGTAAGTGACAGAGTCAGGTTCTAGTCAGGGAGTCTGGCTGCAGGGTCCACACTCTGAGCCGCGAGGCACACTGCCTCCCTGTGGATGGCCACCTGGTGCTCATGTCTCAGGGCTCAACCTAAGTCAAACTTCTCCACAAAGCCTTCCCTAGCAGGTTGCCTCTCCGTGTGCCATGCCTTCACGGCATCCTGTACTTCTCTGTGGCACTTGCCCGGTTATAACTAGCTGGGGCAGCTACTCAGTGTCTGTTGTAAGCTCCAAAGGAGCCAGGATTGGGTCAGTCTTCATTCATTGCTGCCTCGCCAGCGCCTACCACAGGTGGTGTAGGCATTCAAAACTATATATCCGTGTAGTGCGTGCCCCGATCCCTCATGCCCACATAAACGCACAGGTCTCCCAAGCTGCCCCCTACCTCTGCTGGAGGGAAAGGAAATGCCACACCACACGGTCTTGCTGGGTTCAGAGAGCCAGCTGTCTGTAACCAGAGTTAGTTTTCTGAGTCTGGCAGCAGAAATGATCGTTATCAACAGGAACCTGTGGTGAACATCACTTTGCTTCCTTCTCTGGGGACAGCCATTTCAGAAATCCCAGCCAAAGGCTCGGGCCTTGTACTTAAATCTAAAGTTCACATGCTTCCCTGTTCCAAACTCCGGGAGCCAGGTACAGGAAGCCCAGACTCTCCTGGGAAGCTGCATCGGTCGCTCTGGCAGGTCACAGAGCGGGCGGAGTGCTGATGGCCAGGGGCACACCCTGTACTGCTCACGCAGTCAGCTCCCAACACTTCCGGGAAGGCTGCTGGAGACAGGACTTGCTCAGACGACTGGGGAATCAGCGCTGAGCTGCCTCTGGGTGGCGTGTCTGCACCCCAGTCCTCCTTTCCCTGCCCCCCTCTCACCAGCCCTTTCAGGACTTCATCTTTCGTCCCAACTGCTGCTCTTGTCCTGTGCAGGCCTGTGAGCCCCAGCAGGACACAGCTGCGACTATGCTGCTCCCTGTAGTCACTCTCCCAGGGCCAGCACGCCCGCCCTACACTGGGTATGGGCGCTACCAAAACGTGTTCCATGACTGATGAATTTTGGGTCAACATATTCCTACTAATAAGCAGGGCTACATTTGAGAGCTATTCTTGAAAGATGTTTTGTGGTTTAGAAAGGCCATAATTAATATGTGTAGAGTACTGATAAAATGTGCTTCATAAGAAATGAATTAGAATGTCTCCTAATTTTTTTTCTTTTTCTTGAAGCTGGTCTCATCATGTATAATTCTAGTGAAGTATGCTCAATTTGGAGATTTTCTAAAAATTCAGGCAAAGATTGTTACTTATAAACCACTAATAAAGATTTTATTAACATTACAGTATGTCTATTAGTCAGGATGGGATATGCTAGGCTTCAGTAACAGATAAACTTCAAAATCCCAGTGGCTTCACACAGCGAAGGTTTACTTATTCCTCATGCCATTTTGAACTACGCCAAGGGTGCTGGAGATGAAGAGAGGGCTGGGGTTGCATGGGGTCTTTTTAAAGTTCAGGCCCAGGGCTGGCCAAGTGGCACATTGGTTAAGAGCTGGCTTGGGACTCCAGAGGGCCCCGGTTTGGATCCCACATATGAGGGCCAGTGACACTGCCCTCTACAGCTAAGATGCTGAACAACAGCTCACCCTGGAGCAGGGCTGCTGTGACTCGCTGGCGATGGCGTAGGCTGCAGCGAGCTGCTGTAAGCTACCGTGTGTAGCCGGCAGCCAGCGTGAGCGGCCAGCAGTCGCCGTGAGCGGCCAGCAGTCGCCGTGAGCGGCCATCCAGAAGCCAGCGACTGATCTGCCTCGCTCGGGAAGAGCGCAGTGATGGTGCCAACTGGGGCCGGTAAGGCAATGTCCTCCACAACTAGATTGAAGAACAAAACAACAACAGCAACTTGTCTGTTCCCCTTCCCCTGATTCCCCAGCGCTGTCCCCCTCCCCCAATATCCCAGTTTAAAAAAAAAAAGTTCAGGCCCAGAGTTAACTTACATCACATCTGCTCCTGTCCCCTGAGCCAGAACCCAGTCACATGGCCCCAAACTGCAAGAATGGCTGGGCAGTACAGGAGCCCATGGATACTGGGTGAGTCTCTGCCACATTTATTACCTATTGGCATTATGATGAACTGCTATCCACGGAGCACTTCCCACAGACCAAGTGTGTAACCACATCTTATTAATCCTCACAAAAATCCAATGAGAAGGATGTCATTAGCCCTGTTTCACACATGAGGAGACTGATGCTTGGAGGTGTGAAGAAATGAATTGGAGGTTATACCTGTAGGTTGTGTGCAGTGTTCTAACCAGCTGTGTCTGATCCCAAAGCCGGGCTGGGCTTTTCCACTACATGAGCTGACATAGAGCAGTCTTCCCACTTCATTAACACAGGGGTTTGCTGCCTCTCCATCCCTCACTGTGTTGACCTTGTGGCCTTGTGCACCGGAGAACAATACACCTACCTGTGTTTCTTTAAGCAGCTCTGATAAGAATTCCTCCTCCACCTCCCACAACTGCCCTGGGAATGATGCTAACCCCCGCCCACTACCCTCTCCTGAACCTCAGGAGGTTAAGAGTGGGTCATGAAAACATTTCCTACTGAAAGACTTAGAATTCAGTCCCCGTTTCATAGGAACATCTCTTTTGTTTCTAGGAGACACTCCCCCCCTCCACCTGACCCCCCGAAACCTCCTTCCACAGGCAAACGACTAGGTCAAAGAACTATCAGAACCCTCCATGGCAGTCAGTCTATCTGTTCCCTCCATGAGGCTGGCCTTGGCCTCCAGGTATCTCGGTGCCTCAGACTCCCTGGAATGCCCCATCCTGCTGCCTGGTGGTAGCAGCAGGGCCTATTACAGCCTCTTAGGTCCCCACTTCAGTCACCTGATCACCCCCCAGAACTCCTTGCTCTTTCAAGACCCGCTGTGAGAGTGACAGGAACAGCCACAAAGACTACCCACCATATGCACAAGCCTCCTCACACCAAATACTACAAGTCTTCGCAGCTTTTGCTGGTCACTGGGGCCTTGTCAGTGCCAACGGCTGCCCCAATGGCCCCCTAAACTATCAGCAATCACAGGAAAGTGAAATTTCCTTCAGGAATTTGCAGTGCACTTGCAATGCACACACAGGATACTGGGACTGGATTTTAGGGACTTGGGTATTTAGTTTTTATAAAAAGCATTGCATTTCACAAGGAGTCAGCTGCGATTTGATTCACAGAAACCCTGTGGCCAGTAGGTCTCACCATTGGCTGCACCTTAAAAATCCCTGTGTGTGGGCGGGGTCGGTGGGTGGGTGGTGGTGGCAGTGTTTATAAATCCTGATGCCCAGGCCACTTCCAGTCTCTGGGGTGGGACCTAGGTTATCACGGGTTTTTAAAGCTCCCCCAGTAATTCTAAGGTGCAGCCAATTTGAGAACCGCCTGTGGGACATTGATATTTTGCCAGATTATCAGCAGGGGTGTGGAGAAGTGGAGGAAAAAACAAGACCTTCAGGAATTATTTTAGCTTGGCTCTAGGGCCCAACTTCCTGAAGAATTCAAATTAGCTACAATCACCTTTAATTTTTTTTTCCACAACAAATTCAGCCAACATAAATGTCACTTACTGAAAAATGTACCCAATGCTGAGTGGCATAAGGCCGTCCACCTGGAGGACGCAGCCTAGGATCGTATGCTTTTCAAAGTTGTGAAAGATGGGCATTGTTTTTATCCCAGCCTGCTGCTAACTAGCCTTTTTTTTTTTTTAAGCCATGATCCTCTAAGATAAGGGCTAAGAGGTGATATTTTTATTAAATCAAAATGCGGTAATTGTGGGAAATGTTATTTAAAAATAGTTCTCTTTGAATGGAGCCTTCAGCCTTTCTAAGTAAGCTCTGGGAGTGGGATGCTCAGAAATCAAGAGGAAAATGACTACAATATGGCTGTACAAGGGTCAGTAAATATTTTACAAATGTGTCTTATTCTAGCAAACTTGCAAACGGGAAAGGCTTGCCTCATTAGGTAATTTACTGAACAGCTCAGAAACATGATTAGAAACTGGTGTGGGGCTTTTTGTTTGTTTTCACAAGGTTTGTCTCTATCACCTTAACCTGGTGGCACCTGAATCCCACTTTCCATGTTCTCTCTACAAATCCCCCCAGAAGCACAGTGTGTTCACCTGGCTCTGCTGCTCCCCACAGGAGTTTCATCTTTTCCAAAATCATCATGCTGCCAGGAGTTAGAAACTTAGGAAAAGTAAATGAGGGATGTGAGGACGAGTCCTTTGGACATCAGGTTAGGACTTTTCATTTTGACAACAGTAAATACTCACTACTCACAATGCACTAACTCATAGATGATTTATTGCTTTAAGTAACTAAACAAGAAAGAGAAGAGACAGGCTGTTATTTTGGTCAAGACACTCGGCATCCTCTCTCCAAGGTTTGCCAGTTGCATCTACTTAAAGCCTTAACAATACTTTCTGGACGATACAAACACGTGATAGCATACATGGGCAACAACTTGGCCAATGATACACTGATTAAAAATAGCACATAACAAGGACACCCAACCAGTCAGGTTGCCCTGAAATAACAGAAAGGACATCTGTTCACGTGATGTGCTGAATACAAAACCTTTAAAATTTTTTTTTTGGCATTAATGCTAACACAGAATACTTTCGTGGGCATTCTGCCACGGCCAGGTGCACAAACAGAACGACCTCTTCATTTCCAGATTTCCAGTATCTAAGGGAATACTTTAAGAAAAGCCAGGAGGTGGGTCACCTCCCCTCCGCTAATGTCATTTTCTTTGCCAAAGCATCAGGGTCTGGGGGGTTTAAAGAGAGAAGAGCAGCTGACAGGGCTCCAGGGATTGTTACAATCACCAAGTAGCTGCAGAAAACAGCCAGGGATGGCCACTGCCCCGGGCAGCGTGTGGGAGTGGACAACATATAGCCATGGTTTGGAGCCAGGGAGGCCCATGGACTTGACCCGAATGCTCCCTGGAGGCCCTGGGGGGTGGACACAGGCACTGGATGGTCCAGACCCTCCCACTGAGGAGTGACGGAGCCAGGGCTGGGCCTCCAGCCCTGAGGTCTAGAAGAAAGAACCTGATCTCTTGCATTCTAACACTGGGGCATTACGACACATTTCAAATGGCTGTGCAGAAACCAACACTGTCAGGGAGCCAACCAGCCCCTGGAGGGCCTGGGAGAGCTCACAAGGAGAGGTCAAGCCAAGCCAAAGGGTAACACAGGACACCAGGGCAAACCAGTCCCCGGCTGCTGGCACAGTGCCTCGGGTTGGCCAACTCATAGGGCTTCGGCTCCAACTGCTTGAGACTCAGTTGTCTTCTGCTGTCACAGGCTCTGCAGCCGCTTCCTCAGCACCTCCCTCCCTGGCATTCTCTCCAGGACCTGAGTGCCCCTCGCAGCCCCCCACAGGGGCCCCGCAGTGGCCAGCAGGACCGTTCTGCACGGCGCCCGCCTCCACGCACAGCCGGCTGTCAGGACACAGCTGTTCTCCTGTGATCTCTTGGACCGGGACCTTCATCTCCTCGGAGGCTCTGTCCTCCGGCTGCCGGCTCAGCACACAGTTTCCCATATCTCCTGCTTTGGAAAACTGGTCTTCTAAATTCTTCTCGTTTTCTTCTGCTTGTCGCTTGTCTCTGGCACTGAGTTTACCTTTGGATTTCCTCATCTGCCTGCTGTGCATGTCTTCTCGGGAGAATCGCCACTGAAACTAAAAATCAGAGAGGAAGAGGATAAATAAACGCAGTCTCTGTGAACCTAGAGCTTCACCTGAGCGTCTTTTTGCATTCACACCCACATCGCTTTTTGGAGCAAGACACACAATTCCCAGCATTCATGGGGCAGAATTACCGGCAGCAAACGTCATGGCCCAGACACACCACATCCATCCCGAGAGCCTGGTCCATGCCTTCCATGGAGTGTATTTTAAAGGTGGAATTCAGGGTGTTGTGGGGGCTGAGGGGGACTTCTTTCAATCGGCTCCATGCCAAAGGCTTGGAAAGGGAGGCCCTCAAACCCTATTATTTGAATGAGCAGGATGGGAGAGGGGACATGCGGCCTGCCCTTTCTAAGTGCCAGGGCTTTGGTTGCTTGTTTCCCTTCTGAGCAGGCTGTGGGCCAGCATTGTCTCGCCTGAGTTAGAAAGGCACAGAATGTGGGGTGCCCAGGTCCCCCTGCAGGACCGGCAGGATGGCTGCCCCAGCTGTGAGGACTGCTGCCTTCAGCTGAGCCCCTCTCTGCCGACAGCCTCCACCATCTCACGGAAGGTCACACTCCCTTCTTGGGGCAGCCTATGACCAATGACTGGTCCATGTGGAGTATAATGGAATCCCATCCTCCCTGTCCCAACTTGGGACAGCTCTGAAAGGCCATCCCAGCTCCAGAGCTACCTGGAGGGTCGGCGGAGAGCGCTGCTAAGACTGCATCACCACTCAGCCTCTCCCCTTGCCCACTCTTGCACCCTCCTTACCCCACAGGGGTTTGTTCCTGAGGGCACTCCCCCTAAAAACTTCATCCAGATCTAAGACCCTGCTTCTCAGGAAGCCCGATCTGCAACCAAGTGTTTCCCCGTGTGACAGGGATATCAACAGAGACTCAGAGAAGACTCAGGTCATGCAACAGGGCTGGGCAAGTACCAGGTCACATCCAAGCTGTGGAGTGAGACTGCCTGTGGAAGAGTCCAAATCCCACCACTCACGACTTGTTGCTCAACCTCAGCGTCCTCATCCGTACAATGGGGACAGTAACTCTAAAATCAAGATTGGTAACTTGATTTTCTGTAAAAGCAAGGTCAGTTAACTTCTTCTTTAAAAGTCAGATGATAAATATTTTATGCTTTGTGGGCCACATGGTTTCTGCTGCAACCATTTCACTCTACCATTGTTGCAGAAAAGCAGTCATAGATAATATATAAACAAACGAGCGTGACTGTGTTCCAATAACACTTCATCTATAAAAACAGGGGGTAGGCTGGACATGGTCATGAGCTGTCGTTTGTCAAGCCCTGCCTTAGAGGGTACGTATGTGGCTTCAACGATGTGATAATACATGCCATGTACTTAGCACTGCGACCGGCACATAATATACCAGATACGTTTGCTATTGCCATTAATGACACCAGATGTTAAGTTCCATTAGGTCAGGGATGCCATCTGTCCTATGTACTCCTGTATCCCTGGGACACAGTGCCTGGCGCAGAGTAGGCACTCAACAACTATTCGTGGGATGAATGAATGGAAGGACGACAGAGCCCACCGAGCCAGCTACACTGCGATTCAGGGTGAACCAGTTCTGTAATTTGGAGTTAAAACATAGCTTAGGGTTTTGTGAGGAGGGACTGGTGCATCTGCACATTACTTCTGGTTGATCTCCAAAAAGAGGAATTAATTTAAGGAAGAAAAACAGGGGAAATCATTCCAAGTCCTGCTGAGTGTGCTGACTACATGAACTGTCTGAGGAAGACAGTTTAGGGGCCGGTGCACTTTTAATAAATCTGGCCAAATGAGCTTGAGCAGACATGGAAACACTGAAGGGTGTTAATTAAAGAGAATGCCTTGGAAGACTCGGAGTAATATAAAAGAGGAATGCGTTCTGTGGGCTAACAACTCAGTAAGAACTGTGGCCTTTTTCTCCCCAAACATCAGGGGTTCCCCCAATTTTCCTGAGCAAAAAACCCTCTGACCTCTGTCATTCTAGGGGCTAAGTATCCCCAGGATGGCCAGTCCACTCTGGATGGGGGCCCATAGAGTCAGAAGCCAGAGATCCATGTGGTGTGCACTCCTTGGGAAGACGGTAGGCCACAGGTTCTTCAGGGCATGTCGGACCCAGTTGTGAAAAGCACAAAGAACAAGAGAGAAACCCCAGAGGAGAGAGAGTTGGGTAGGCGGTGACCAGAGTCAGGACCCCCAGCGGCAGGGAGTGTTCTTACTGGGAAGAAGGGAATCAGACTAGATTCCGGGCATGAACATGGCTGCCCTCCAGGTGCAGCTCAGTGACCCATGGCACACATAGGGTTTTAAGTTCCCACCACGGCCATTTCTTTCTACTTCAGTCACACCGTGTTAGTTTTGCCAAATATGGGCTTAAATCTGAGACCTCCTGTGATTGGAAGAAAAGCAACGGGAGGCTTCGGTTCCGAGGACTTCTTGCTAGGCTGGAGAGGGGAGCCCAGGAAGGCAGTTGCACCATCGGTGGAAAATGATTTAAGGCTTAGCCACACTAAATAATTGAGTGCTTTGCTAAGAAGAACCAAAAATGTGCTATGTAAATTTTTAAACATCTGCCACCTTCGCAGAGCTCTCAGTGGTAGAGACTTATTTTCCCAAATAAAACATTTGCCTAAACACTCACAGGACTCTGAGATTGAACACATCATGGGATTTTTGCACTGAACACCTTTTGGACAAGACTGGTAAATTCTGAATATTCCATCAAAGAAGAGAAAAAGGAGCAAAGTATATGCTGAGGTTAGGATTTAGCTTTTTTCCTGTCCTCTTCCACGCTGCCCTCCCACCCAAACCCCCCCCAGACACTCCTTCCATGGGGCCCTTCCTATCATGCTATAGCTGACAGACTTCCCTCTGGGGATGGTCTGAGCTTCTCCCACCTAAGCCATGAGTTTCCAACAATGGCCTGAGAACCCCTCCACAGGCAACACAGTGCCTCTGACCTCCACCCCAATGGTGCCCATTTGGCTGAGACTGCCAAGCATGCATCTCAGCTCCATAACCACCATCGCATGATGCCAACTTCGGACCTCAGAGCCACTGCTGCTGCCTCAGACACCAACCCTCTGTGGCTCTCGGGTCCATGCGATCATGGTTCATAACTGCTGCCTTGTCACACACAGCAGCTGCTGCTGCATTTTAATTCCAGCCCAAACGGAAGAGCCTTCAAAAAAAACAAACAAACTGATATTCCCAAATAGTCAGAGCCTCTGCATCTTGCATGTTTTCTGTAAAAAGGCCCATTAACCCTGTCTATACACAGAACTCTAAGAGTCAGTAGGCTATCAAGGAAGCTGGAGGAAGTTCTGCTTTTGCGAAAGAAGTGGTGAGATTGCTTTGGCTGCAGGCGCCCTGACAGGCCAAAATGTCAAAGCATGATTGTATGGTGGCTGAGACCTCGGTTCAAATCCCCGTTTTGGCACTTGTTAGCTCTCCATCCTTGGGCAAGTTATTAATCTCTCCGAGTTAAGAGCTAGACCACTGTGGATGCTTCCACCTGTGCCAGATTGCATCCCCAACAATTATTTTCTAATGCAAACCCAGACATTTTCTCAGGGGTTGCTCTTGCTAATTAAACAACAGAACATCCCTGGTGCCTCTGGATGCCTGGCCATATCCAGTGTCCTGAAGAAACCACATTTTGTTGGTCTCCTGATAGAACATGACAGGAGGACACAGGCTGTGGAAAGGGCCTGTGGCAGACACACCAGCCACTTTCTCCAGGAACCTGCCTGGACTGCTGGGCAGAGGAGGACATGGGAGCTAGCAGCACTGAGCTGGCAGGAAACTATTCCAGCTAATGTTTTCTGTCCTGCAGAATCATGGCAGAAAAATCTGCCCAGCCAAATGCCTTCTAGTTACCTTGTTTTCTGTGTCCTTGGGTGGCTTTGTGCTGACTCCCCATGCTACATGGGTGCCCTGACCCTACCACAGCTGTCCTGGGGCTGCAGCCAGGTACCCAAGAGGCCGTGTGGCTCCAGTCTTCCTCTTTCCTCCTCTCTCTTTCTCTCCTTTGTGGGCACATTCTCATGAGGCAGGGGAAGTAGCAGCGGCCAAAACTCAGGGACTGTGTAATCTAAAAGCTAACTACTCGGAGTTACAAAGGCAGACTGCCTGTAGCATACCTGCCGAGGAAAGAACAGACACATACCAAGGTGTCCATTATGTGTCTCACTCACACTGTGACAAGGTTTTCCCCTTTCCTGAATCCCCAAAGCAATACTCGAGTAGGCACCGTTAAAGCCATTTTATAGATAAGCATGTCGAGGTTCAGAGAAGTTAAGTAACTTGCCTAAAGAACACAGCTAGAAAAGAGCAGAGCTGAAATTCAAACACAGGCGTCTCTGGCTCCACACTACCCTTCTAGCCTCTCATTCTTGGTGGGTGAAAGGCTTTTTAGTCTCTTGCCCTAAACTCTAGAGAAGGGAGGAGAGGAAGCAAAGGGAGAGGCCACACACCTTTGGATGGCTCAGCTTTCAGACTTTACCGAGTTCAAATGCATCTTCTAGACCAGGAGCTTGGCTCATGAGGCCAGGTGGTCAGCTAATGGAAGTTCAGATTTAACTGCCATTAAGGATTCTTTGGTTCAGTTTATTAATAATAAGTATCTATACTGAAGGCTCCCTGACAGGCCCATTAAAAAAAAAAAATCAACACTGATAAAATTTGGATGGAGGTCCACAGGTGAGCCTAGAAGTGCCCTAAACTGCTCAACTAAGGCACTGGCTCACAGACTGGAAGGAGATCAGAATCACCTGGAGGGCTTCTCCAAACAGATGAGGACACCCCTCCCAGAGCTTCTGACTCAGTGGGTCTGGGGACGGGAGGGAGCCGTTACAGTTCTAACAAGCTCCAGGTGAGGCTGACACTGCTGGTCCAGGAGCCATAACCTGAGACCACCAAGCTAAGAAAAGCACGTGGGCAGAGTTTCGCTGTGTGAGAAACAGCGGGAGGAAAAAAGAAAACACGCCCCTAAGCCTCCCCCATGCCCCAGCCCTGCCAGCCATGGAAGGGCTTCCTCGTCTCCCTCCCTTCCATCTTCACACCTGCTGCCTCATGCCCAGGCTTCTCTTTCTCCTTTAAGCTGGGGACAATCACAGGCTCTAAGAGACAACAAAAATTGCTCCAGATCCCAAGACTCAAAAAGGTGACATTTCGGAAAGCAAAAAAAAGGAGAGGCAGGGATGTGGCAGCCCCTGGGACAGAGGCAGCTTTCCGAGTTGTGTCTCTGAGAGGGGGTCTATAACAACCATGCTTAAAGGCAGCCATTCCAGCCTGGAGGACGTGTTCCATATTTGAGCAGTACCAGGGAGAAGCTCTGAACTCCGCAAACAAGCTGCAAGTTAGGCTGCACAATGCTGGGGCCTTCGCAAGCAGGGTGTCTGTGGATGTGCCACTGGTGCCTAAAGCAAGCAAGGTTACAACTAGCCATAACTGCAGGAAAGAAATAACTGCAGGAAAGAAAAAAAAATCTTTCACTTTCCAGCAGTGTGTGTCCCGAGTTCCATGTCAGCAGGGGCTAATGAATTTAATTCACACATTTTGAACACTGTCCGTTATCTGCCTTCACTTCAGGTTGTTTAGTGGGAAGGAAGACTTCTTTTCGTAGGAACCACCTATTATTACCTTTGAAGGAGTTTCATATTTGCTCTGAAAGCCACACTCACATACACACAAATAGATTTCTTTCCGATGATGAAAAGTCTTGATTGGAGAACTTTGTCTGCTTTGCTGATTAAGAGGACTGTTTCCTTGGTGTGCCAAACTTGCAATTTCTTTTCTTAAATTTCAATGCCAGACATAATATGTATGTTCTGGGCTCAGAATTTTGATTACTCATTCACTGATTCAATAAATATTTGCTGAGAACCAACTTAAAAGCCAGGAACTGGGCATACGACATTCAGGAAAACGGTCTTTGCTCTCATGGACTGACTCTACCAGTAGAGGATAAACTAATAAGCACAAACAATTAGAAACGAGAGGAGAGCTCTGAAAGAAAGGAACGTGATTCTTCCCTGTATCTCACAAATGAGCCTGAAAGGAGAGAACATCATCCTGAGTAAATACAAAGGAAGAGAGTGTCCTAAGCAGAGGGAACAGCCCAAGCAAAGGCCCCGGGGCAGGAAAGGCCCCTGAAGAGCATGAGGCCAACATGGCTGGAAAGCAAACACGGAGGCCAGATCATACAGGGTCTTGTGGACCACGTGACAGATTTCTATCTTAATCTTAAGAATAATACAGAGCTTTAGAACCATTGTAAGCAGTGGGGTGATGTGATTCAATTTGCTTTTTCAAAAGATCACTTTGGCTCTGAGTGGAGAACATATTGGAATGGAGACCTGTCATTAGAAGACTGGAGCAGCTGAAGCAAGTGAGTGTGAAGTGGAGGACTCCAGAGTGTCTAGGACCTAACCTAGACATGTCTTAAGGATTGACTAAATATGGGGAAAGGCGATGTGGCGAGTCAAGGATGATGCCTAAGTGGGCAGGTGCGTCTGGGGTCTGTGGTGGTCCATTCCTTTCAGTAGAGGGAGGTGGGCCAGGTGTGGGGGAGGGGCGAAGTCAGGAGTTGCTGAGATTGTTGAGCAGTGAGTGAGAAGACAGTGAGAGCTGGGGCCTCAGGGGAGAAGGGAGGGCTGAAAATGCAGATAAAGCGTCCTCAACACAAAGGTGGTGAGTGAGGATTTCTCCTTCTGTGGATGAATGAGATTTTCTAAGGAAGAGGTTAAGAGAATGAGAGGAGAATCGGGGCTGGATCTGAATTCTGAGGAAGCTGGTGGAAAACCAGAAGAGTATGGCGGGCCAGGGCCAAGGGGAGAAGGCCCATCAGGAGGTGGAGGCAGCTGACAGTGTAACTGCTGTGGGGGAGCTCAGGCACGGTGAGGACTAGGGGGGGTCACTGCCAGTCACCGGTAGACGAACCTCATGGGAGCAGAATGCTAACCTGAGTCAGCTGAGGAGCAGATGACAGACAGGGATGATGAGATGAAAATAAGACGTCTGATGTAAAGTCCCCTCTCTGGGACTCTACCAGCGAGGTAACCTCTCCAGGTTACACAGAGAACACGTGCTCACCACCAGCCAATCCTTGCAGTGAGCAGGAGATAAATAAGTACTTTTTTTAAAAGAGAAAGCAGCCAACCTTTCCATATCTGTATAGTCCATTGGGGTTGGAAGTTTCTACCGACCATAAAATAAATGACTCCCATCCTCTCTGGATTTTTTCTGAGGAAAGTCATTCTATCTTAGAGTGGCTTAAAAACCCTACCTCTAAAGTCTCCCTGCTGTTCAAGTTTACATTGGCTCATCCCCCTCTGAGAGATGCGTGACCTTCACCAAAATCAAACCATGTGTCTCTGCTTTGGAATCCAACAGCACCACAACCAGGAGAGCTGGCGAGAAAAGGCAGCACCACTTCCCTCTCTTAGAAGGAGAAGAGGGTTTCTTCTGGTGTCTGATGGAGCCCTTGGCTGTGCTGTTGTTGAATGTGACTCTGTGAATACACACAGTCCCCAAGAGCCTCCGGCTAAGTCGCAACTGTGACAGCAGTCGGGCTGATCCGTCTCCCGCCGGCGGCTGACTGCTTCTGGTAGTTCATGTTGGGTTTGGCAGTTGCCTTCTGGTTCTCTGTTGCTGTCACCTGTCACATTAGCATCTCAGAGCTTGGAGAGAGGCTGTCCACCGCACTCCACCCCATCTGGCTTCAAGGCGCCATTTCCTTGGCATTCCTCCCACGAATGCCCCCTCCCCAGATTCGTTGGCTGATGAGGGGCTGCTCCAATCTGTTCACTTGCTTTGTGTTCCTGTCCAGGCTCCATGTCCAAAGAACCCGAGGAACAAGAGAGGGAGCCCAGGGATGGCGCCAAGTGTGAGGAGAGGAGCAGGCCCAGCAGGCTCTGCCAGAGAGCAGGGCCTTGGCCATCAAAGGTGGAGTGAGATGGCCCCAGGTGACACCTGACTTGGGGTTTGTCAGGTTCTCTTGACTCACCTGCTTCTTCTTGAGCAACTGGTGAAACACCCGTGGGAAAAGCACCCTCCAGCTGCAAAGCATGGGGGTGTGATATATCAGAAGCACCTGACACAGGGACGGACTTAGGCTTGACTTTATCAAACACAGGAAATATTCTGAGAATGGCCACAGTCTCTCAGTGTCACCGTGTTTCCCGGATGGTTCGTGTGACATCCAATGAGGGGGAAAAGAACCCTGGCGATCTCCAGGACAGTCTGACCTGAAGGCTCACTGCCACAGGCGAAGGCTGGCTGGCCTCTGTCCACATCAGCTGCTGCCAGAGCCTCTGGCAGGGTCTGTCTGCCCAAATCACCAAACTTCTGACGTCTGAGGGATCCAAAGGGCAGGCCAGACCGCTACCCAGCTTGCGATGAGATAGAAGATACAGAGACGCTGGGCCTGAGCTCAAGCCGTCCCACCCCTCCCCCATCCTGACAGGCTGCAGCTGACTTCATGCCCCTATTTTCAGCCTACTGGGAATACCTGGCACGCTTGAGTGTCCTGAAGAACCTCTCTCTTCTGCTCTTCTGGCCTCACCAGCAGGACACTGGCAGACAAGATCCCCCCGTGCCCTCACCTGTCCCGTTTTGGCAGTCTCAGGCCTGATTCAGTTTGCCAAGGGGCTCAGGTGTCCTTGGGCTCAGAGCCCTTGGAAGCTGAAGCAGGCAACCGCTGAAGACAAATACACTTGAAGATGAAACCCTGCAAAGGAAACCTGAGGAAAGCCATCAAGGTCACTTACCTTTGATTCTTTCTTCTTGATTTTCTGAGGTAGACACGGTCTCTGAAGAAAGACAATCTGCTTGGTGGATACACTGCCCTCCCTGTAACACACACGAAGCTGAAAATGAGCTATGTTATACCTTGGGGAGACCCTAAACCTCACACAGACACTGTAATCCCTAACTTCATAAGGCCGACCACCTACAGAATGGAAGACTGCCACCAAATAGTGAGAGGTCAGAATCAAGAAGTGCCCCCACTCTCCCACCCCCAGGGTATCCTCCCTTGCTTTCAGGGGGCTATCTCAGGGGCCCAACGAAAGTTTTGTGGGTATCCCTGCAAAGTCAGCTTCACAGCTGAACAAAATCCCTTCCCGTGATATGAAATAGCTGTTAGCATCTTGGCCAAATGATGACAAACTGGCTTCTTTAGTGAATCTCAAGAGGGTGGGAGGCCTCTTCCAAATCTGTCTTTGGTAATGAGTTCACAGAGGGGCCTGCTTGGCCCAGATGGGCAGGCAGATGTAGGACCTGGGTGAAGAGCTCTGCCCAGCAGCCATCACAGGGACTGTGAGCTGGCTGTGCACAGGGTCCCAGGCACAGCCTGGCACACCCTCACTGAGCAGTCGGGCCACGTCACTCTTGCAGGCGCACAGGTGAAGGGCAGGCAGAAAGGCAGGGACTGGCATTAACAAGGCAGGTGAGGGGACACTCAGGAGTGCCACCCGTTTTTATGGCACAGTGAGTGTGCTTTCCTCCCAGGAAGGCAGGACCTCACGGAGCTGCCTTTAAAGACAGAAATATTGTGAAGGAGATCACTGTTTGCTCCCCTGCCTCCACTCTTCTGATCACTTTCTTAAATCTGTTTGACAAATGTCTTCTCTGCCGAGGCAGTATGTCACGATATGGAGGGACAGAGGGTAAGGAGGGAGAGGACTCCTGTTTCCTGTTTTATTCCTGGGCTGGGCTGGGTGGTTCCACAATAATGGCTCACTTAGGCCTCACCACAACGTTTCAAGGATTGGAACAGACACCTTTACAGACAGGACATGAACGGTCATTTAAAGAGCAGGTTCCAGAGCCCACAGCCAAGATCCAAGTTCAGATCTGCCTGGTTCTATGCGTTCTCCCACTCTACCATGAGGAGCCATTTAAGGCACAGGGAAATGAAGGATTAGGGAGAACTATTTAGCAGGTGTGACGATCTGCGATGCAGACAGACAGGAACTATCTGCACCCTCGGGGCTTAGCTCAGAACCAGATAGAGCATCCCATTCAAGTACATTCTCATTGTGATGCCTGTCCTCTGGGATGGATGGTGGGGCAGGCGTTCTTCTAGCTTACGGACTAGGAAACAGACTCAGAGAAGCTACATGACTTGATTGAGGTGGCAGACTCAGGACTTGGGTTCAAGTTTGCAGGCCACAAATCCAGGGTTCTTTCCACTCCATTGCTTCACCCTATGCCCCTACAAGTCTTGGCTGAGAAATAATATGGTGGCTCTCAGTGGCCAAGGGGCCCAAAGGTGGCTGCAGACTGGCTCCTGTAGGTACACAGACCCGCCATGACCCAGTGTCAGGAGAGAAACATGATGAGGGCCCAAATGGGCTTGCAAAGGGACCCTGGAAAGACATTGTTTGTCAGCATCATTCTGCACAGTCTGTGCCCTGGGGCTGCACTGCCCTGGCATATCCCCAGATCACCAGCTTTGCCTCATGTAGTCCACCACCCTGCAGTGGTGGGTATGCAACAGGACTTGGGGAAGGTGGGGCATCCCTATAGGTCAGCAAAGAGGCAGCCTGGTGTAGAAGGAACCCTTGACTCTGCAGCCTGAGTGAAGTTTTCTAGTCCTAGGTTCTGCCACTTACTGGCTGTGTGGCCTTAGGTATGTGATTGAGCCTCAGTTTCCTCATCTGTTAAATGGCAATCACATATATGCTCACAACCCCACAGAATAGTTAGGACTAGTTTAGATAGCAAACCCAAAATATAGGTGAAAGGCCTTTTAGAGTTGGTATGACTCAGACAAGCCATGGACTCAAGGGCTGATGGGCAGGGCCAAGGGTGGACAGATGACCATGAGTGTGAAACTGTAAGGAGTTCCACAAGCAAGGGCCAAGTCTTCAGGTTTTCACATCTTCGGGGGGCTGCTGACCAGTGCTATGATCTTGGGCAAGTCCTTCCACCTCCCTGGCCACCACTATCCTCAGCTGTAAAATGGGTTTAATTTTAAAAAGTCCACCTCACGGGATTTTTGAGGATTGAATGGGATTTTAGACATAAAGTGCCTACCTAGCCCAGCAGAGGGCACATAGTAGGTGCTGGGTTTCTTTCGCATCTAAGAGCCCTGTGTCCTCAGTCCAGGCAGCTCATCTTTGACATGTTGGGTAGTAATGATTCACTGGCCAAGGCTCCCCATGTGGGAAGAGGGGTACAGAGGAGTGCTCCGGGGAAAAGAGGGTTAAGAATCTGAAACCCTAGCTCTGCCACTTCCCAGCTTGAGAGTTTATGTAACCACACCAGCCTCACCAGCTTGTCACAGGATTAAATAAGTTATATACATGAAGTACTTATTGGGAACAGTGCCTAGCACAGAGTAAATGTTCAATAATAATAATAATGGCTGTTATTGTTACCTGTTAGTCTTGACGACAGGAGTTGGTAGCACACAGGTGAGCTGCCAACCATAAGCTGCCAGTGAGTTCAGCAGGGGCACGTAGTCTGTCTGCACCTCGACACCCTAAGGGAGAAAGGCCACCGTGAAGGATGCTGTTGCCTCGAACTGACACCTAAGTGACTGAGAGGGGGCTGTTCAACCTACCAACTCAACCAAGCAGAAAAAGGTGGGGGGTCCTGCAGGTTGGAGGCCCTGGCTCTGGTTACATTCACGGAGTTCAGAACCCAAACACCAACATGGGACCTTTTTCACGGCCCCATCTCAGTCTGAGTATTGGCAAGGAATTAGAGCCAAAGGATTGATCCATTGATGTTGTTTTATTCTTGTCTAGACAAACAGCCTCTTGTGAGCTCCAATGAAGCACAATCACTTTGCCCCAATGATGTATTCAGGGCATATGACAACACACGCTGCTCTGGATCATTTTGGAGAGTGTCGTGGGAGTTAAATTACATTTGACAAATGATCAAGTCACTTGCATCCAGCCACAGCAGACACACACACACCCCCTGCATGTGCACACACACAGAAGGAGCTTCACCTGTGTTATGCAGCCTGCCACAAAGGGGTAAATGCCTGTATTTTATTTCAAATCAGTGTGGGTGGCAGGGAGACTTGCCTAACACATGCCTTTGAATTTCGAAGCTCAGTCCTGCTCCCACAGGGAGAGAACCCCAAAGTGAGGCCACCGCACTAGATTCCACATCACGCTTTCTTCCTGCATCAGGCCTAATGTCTTAATCTGGGATCCTCACTGGACTCTCAAAGGGCAGGCTCCACCCCCATCCTGTGTCTCCGCTGGACTCCCCATGTCAGTTAGGTTGGCTTCTGAGCATCTCAAACGTGTGTCCAGGTTCCTTCCAACTGAGGTGGCCACATGGATTCATTCAGCTAATATTTGGGAACTGCGGTGGGTACAAAAGGTGACGAAGGTCCTGTCCTGCTGCTGGAGCTCACAGTCCAGCAGAGGCAACAGTACACACACACACACACATGCAACCAAAATACACCATGGCCTGCTGGCAGGGCCACGAGGCTTCCACGGTCAGCGGAAGAGGAAGGAGGCAGGCCGTGGTCAAGGCGGGCTGCCTGGGGCTCAGAGCTGGGCAGAAACCTGACAGGCGGAGCCGAGCCGGGGAAGGGGCACTCCAGGGGAGAATTCCAACATGTACAAATTAAAGACCATGCTGGGGAGGGTGGGTTTAACTTGGGGGCTTCACCTTGCAGCGGGGCCATCCGTGGTGACAGGCAGACCTGCTGAAGGCCTTTGGCGAACAGAACTAGCGCGCCTGGCTGCCTTGGGTTAGGGTGCTGACCAGCCTTGCCTCTTCAAATGGCTTTTAAGGCTCCTATCACTGGGCACCCATTCCAGCGTGGCTACCAAGTCACCAGAACCACTCGCAAACCAATGTATCCCTCGGGAGCCTGAGTTTCCCCAGCTGTATATAATAAGGCTTGGCTTATGTCAGTGGTTCTCCGAGTGTGGTCCCTGAGGTAGCAGCGTGAGCGGCACCTGGGAACTTGTCAGACATGCAGAGTCTTGGGACTCAACCCAGACCCACTGAGTCAGAAACCTTCAGGGTGGGACCCGGGAATTTGTTTTAAAGAGTCCTCCCAGGATTTCTGATGCAGCTAAGTCTAAGAAGCCCTGCCTAGACAATCCTTTAGATCTCTTCGGAGGACAAAGTCTGCGACGCTGTGGCCAGCACCCGTCAGCTGTTACCTCAAACCTCACCTTTCCCGTCATTCTCCATGTGAGAAAGAGAGGGACTCTGAAAGGATCAGCTCTGTTAGAAATACTGCTGTAGCTGAAAGGAATGAAGGAGAGAAAGGTGGGGAGAAAAAGGAGGAGGGGAGAAGAGGGTGAGGAAAAAAGGAAGTTAAAGGAGGAGGGAGCAGGAAGGGAAGGGGGAAGGGAGGAAAGGAGAGAGGGGTACAACGATAACCAATTTATTTACAGGAGCGGGTGGGAGGGGACCCTGTTCTGGCCCTGTTCCTGAAGCCCCCCTCAGGCCAGAGATGGCAGCAAATGACCCAGCGACTCCCCTTTATGCCTGGCCCCCTGGGCACATGGGGATGTCCCTTCCAGACCAGCACAGCAGGACACCTGCTGTGGCTGCTTTATCCTGAGAACCCCTGCCCCCCACCCTGAATTCCTGATTTAAAGAGAGG
Source organism: Hipposideros armiger (assembly GCF_001890085.2). Lineage (NCBI taxonomy): Eukaryota > Metazoa > Chordata > Mammalia > Chiroptera > Hipposideridae > Hipposideros > Hipposideros armiger. The sequence goes on along the minus strand of NW_017731836.1, from coordinate 366,282 downwards.
AAGGGAAAAAATGTTAAATCCACACTCTCAAGCTTTGCGAGGTTATGATTACTTGGGCCTATCAAGAATAACCTTCCCACTTTATCAAGCACTGTGACAGACCCACCACAATCAGACAGTAGCCATGGCAACCAGGACAAGCTTTGGCGCCTCACAAAGCCCTGAGTGGCAGCATGGAGTCCTTTTATTGGTGACAGTGCCTGGCCGGTTTTCTCCGCAGGCACCCAAACGGCAAGACAATGGAGATCCTCTGCTGCCGCCTGACCTGCCGGCTCAGACAGGGCTACTTCTGTTTTGCTCTATTTTATTTCATTTTTATCACTATCTTAAAGAGGAAGACAGCAGGATATTTCTCCCAAACAGTTTTTCCCCTCTGGGTAGGGGATACCAGCCAGAGGGGACAGAATGATAAAGACTACAAGGAAAAAGGAAAAACACAACAAAAACCTAACCCTGCTTGGGAGAGCTGAGGGTTCAATCTCAAGTGTTAATACCTGGCTGTCACGTGGTGGGTTGAAAAGTAAAGTACAAATGGTAGAGGGTGAGGCGTTACACTCTGCCAGACACTCTCCCACTCCTCTGACGATACGGGGCTGGTCTTGATGTAATTAAGGTTGAATGTGGTTTTCCATAGTATCTATCAAAACTGGTTTGCATATGATCAACGCAGTAAGATGGCACTTCTAAGAGATGACACCAGCACAGATGCAGTCAGTGGAGGACGCTTTCAAGTCCATTAGCAAAGAAAGATGGTAGGAAACCTATACGGATGGAAGGCTCTCTTTGATCTGCTTTTCTGTGACACTGCAGTGAGGAGAGAAAAGCACAAACAGCACTCCAAAGCCAGCCTTGCTTATCAAACAAAAAGACATTTCTTTCTGGGAGTAGGAGCAAAAATTTTAATTAACTCTCCACTCTCCTGTGTGGATACGTAATCTCCCATCACACCTGGAGTGTTAAAAAAAAAAAAAAAAGATGGAGCATGTCCTGTGGCTCTTTTACTTGTATAAAAGGAATTCATTTGTGTATATGGTTCTTATTTTCCTTGGTCCCCTATTATTTCTTTGGTGATTGCAAATCAACTAAAGAAACAGACATCCAACACAACCTTCCCTTACCCTCCAAAAAATTATGACAACGAAATGTAGTTTATGATCTTTTGATCATTTTTTTTTTTAAAAAGATCTTCCATGCAGGGAAATAATGAGAAGGTGACACATGGGTCCATTGAAAAAGTTTGTATCTTGTCAGTTTGCTCTTCTCTTTTCTCCTGTTTCAGTGTGGAAGCCATCTGGGAGATAAGCAGTTTAAAAAAAAAAAAAGGCTTTGTTCCTGATGCATGATTGTAAATGAGCACAGGAATTCAATTTTACATATCTGAAAATTTGTGGGACCAGTTCTGGGATGGTCTCTGTACATGAAAAGTGATTGGGGACTGTTTACCTCTGTCCCCAACAGGCACAAGGCTGGGCCCTACCTAGACTTTTACCAAGAAGGCATCTGAAGGAAAAGCCCTACAAAAGCCACTGTGCATCTTTTGTAAAACTGCTACCAAAACATTAATGCCCAACACTATTGGCAGGGTACGTTTATATGACTATTTCTTTACTTATTCATTTTAGATAGCTTCTGATTTCCTATCATGCGAAATAAAGGCTCAGTGCTCCCAGACACATTTCTTACTTCCGCTTTCTTAGTGGCCCAGTTATAATGTAATTTTAATTAAATCAAAAGTCAGTATTTATGTCATTAGAACTTTGCAAATATTGCTCAACTTGAGCTAGTCAAGTAATGCACTGTGACCACGCCTTCCTTTTTATATAATCTTATCTTTTTCCTGGAGTTAATTTTGACCTCATTTTTATTTTTCATCTGCCTGGTTGTACACCAACCCATCACTAATTTATTCCATGTCTTCCAACACCTCTATGTTATGCCCATCAATAAATCCCATGTGCCTAAATACATTAGTTCAATTTTTTTTTTTTTTCCCTACTGGCGATATCATTTCTGGAGCTTTTTGTATCCTTGTTCCAATCTGGTCTGAATGCTTTCTGTGCCTGGGTTCTCCTTTCACTGCTGTCTATGGCTGGTGTTTTTCTTTCTTGGTTTCCTCCTCATTTTGCTAGAGCACATCCTCTAGTGGCCCCCTAGGAAACAATGTCCTGGAAGTCATTTGAATCTCTGACTTCCGAAAAATGTCTTTGTCTTTACCCTTAACTCAATTACTCAGCTATAAAGAAGAATGAAATCGTACCATTTGCAACGATATGGATGGACCTAGAGAACATTATGCTAAGTGAAATAAGTCAGTCAGAGAAAGGCAAATACCATAGGATCTCACTTATATGTGGAATCTAAAGAACTGAATAAATGAGCAATGTAAACAGAAAAAAAAAGTTTGGGTACAGACATCTGGGCTGAAATCTATTTTTCCATTAAAATTCTGAAAGTATCATCCCTCTAGCTTCTAGATGTTAGAATTACTTTTGCAATATCTGTTTTGATTACTAATGCTTTCAGTGTAACCTGTTGTGTTGCTTTGAAAGATTTTAGGATATTTTCCCCCATGAAGTTCCAGAATTTCACCCTGGGCTTAGTGTGGGTCTTTGTTCACTCAAAGGACTATCCACTTGATGGCTTTGCAATCTAAGGATTCCTGTCCTTCAGTTCTGAAAAGTGTTTTTTGGTGTTTTTTTTTCTTTGATAATTTTCTCTCTTCCATTTTCTGTCTGCTTTCTGGACCTTCTATTAGTCAAAGTGTAGGATTGATATTTTCATTTTATTACCTTTTCCTCCCCTATTTTCTTATTCTTTTTATTTTACCTTCTGAAAGATTTCCTTCATTTTACAATCTGTTTTATTATGTTTTTAAATTTCCTACTGCTTGTTTTTAAGACCCAAAAGCTCTTTCGTATCTTTTAACTGTTTCTTTTTTATAGCATCTTGTTTTTGTTTCATGGATACATATATTTTATCTCTTTATTTTAAGTGGTTTCTTCTGATCCCTGCCTTATCTCTAGTTACCAGGTTGCATGAGGCAGAGATGGGGGCTAGAGATCTGACCACAATATAAGGACTTTAAACCAATGCCCTGGTTTTCAGCTCTGTAGTTCACTTCCCACCATCCCATGGAGATTTATGCTTTGGAGATCACAGCTTTTTCTCAGGTTCTGCAAGAGAACCGGCTCCCTGCTATACCTAGGTTACAGCTTTCTCCACTTTGCTAATCAATTAGCAATCCTCCATGTACTTTCCATCTTCTAAAAATGTGTTGAAATTACTCATCTTATACTTTTTCTTCTTTCAATCTTTTCATTCTGATGGGTATGTTATCTATCAATCATTTACAGTCACTTTTCATTATTCATGACAGTTCTGTTCTATGATGTTGCCACAAACACTGAATTAGTGAATACTGAACCACTGCTTCTAGGGAGAAATACAGGCTTAGTTTCCTGCAAGCCTCTGATCACAACACCTTCATCACTTGATAAAAACAGAAACTTGTTTTGTGTGTATTTCTGTTTAAAGGCACCTTGTTAATATATAATGTTGATTCATTAACTTTGAACTCAAGACCAACGGCACCGTAAGTCATGCCTGAACAAAGCTTATACAACACACATTTGCTCTGTAAGGTACACCACAGCCTTCTTATACTTAGGAACACCAGACAGCACTTCAGCCCTGTGCTTGGGGCCATTTTAAGCAGCGAAATCACCAAAACAAAAAGCACAAAATGTGAAAATAGGGAAGTAGGTAGACCACAAAAGGGATACTTGTTTATAGTGTGATGGTTGAAACAAGAAGGCAGACTGTCACCTCAGCTGGGTTGCACACGGGCGACTCAATATTTTTGCCTCCCTGCATATATCCACAAGTGATAGAGAAAGCACCAAGAGTGTTGCTTTGGGGATTACAAATCAATTTTAGAAAGTGGGATTTGCAAATATGGAATCCATAAATGATGAAAATTGCCTCTCCTTTATCCACCTGTCATTCCTTTAGTATTATTTCACCGGGATTTTTCAGAAGAGATGTATGCCTGTGTCCAATTCCCCACATTTAACACAATTTTGTTATTTTAGTTTTTAAAAGGCCTGTGGAAGTCCTTTCTAACTAAGTTAGAATCCAGAAGCCATAGAGTAAAAATAATACATGTGGTGACAGACTTAAAAACAAAAGACAAGCTATGTAAAGTCAAAAGACAAATGACAAGATGCTAAAATATTTCTAGCTCTTATTACAAAAAAGAGCTCCTGCAAATTGATAAGAAAAAAATCCAGTAATCCAAGTTTTAAATGATCAAGGGTAGGAAGACAGTCACAGAAAATGAAATTCAAATGGCCATTAAGCACATAAGAAAATGCCATATCTCATAATCAGGGAAATGTAAATTCAAACCTTCATATTGGTAAAAACGCCAAGGTTTGATGACTACTTTGTTGACAAGGCTGTGAGGAAGCAGCATTCTCATACAGCAGTGGTGGGGGGCAAACTGACCGAGCCTCATGGAGAACAATTTGACAGTATCTCTCAAATACACAAATACTGAAATCCCCTCCCTTATCCATGGTTTCGCTTTCTGCAGTTTCAGTTACCAGTGGTCAACCTTGGTGCAAAAATATTAAATGGAAAATTCCAGAAATAGGCAATTCCTAAGTTTTAAATTGCACGCTATTCTGAATAGTGTGATGAAATCTCACGTTGCCCTCCTGGGACCTGAATCACTCCTTTGTCCAGTGTATCCACATTGCATATGCTACCTGCCTGTCACTTAGTAGTCCTCTGCGTTATCAGATCGATTGCTGTGGTATCGCAGTGCTTGTAATCGATGTAATCAAAGGGGGCTTAGAAGAGAGAGGCAGGAGGAAGGTCAGAGTCAGAGAGAGAGAGGTGTGAGGATGGAAGCAGAGGTCAGAGTGATGGGCCTCAAGCAGGGTAGCCTCTGGAAGTTGAAAATCAGATTTTCCACGAAAGTCTCCAGAAGGAATGCAGCTCTGCCAGCATCTTGATTTTAATCTCTTAAAACCCATTTTGGACTGCTGGCCTCCAGAACTGTAAGAGAATAAATGTGTGTGTGTGTGTGTTTTAAACTACTAAATTTGTGGTAATTTGTTACAGCAGCGATAGAAAACTAATACACAGTCTAAAGCTAGGAAAGGTTAGGATGAAGATAAAGACTTGAAGGCATTGACCAACACAGGGTAGAAGAAAATGCAAGGAGGCGTGAGGTTGGCTGAGGACTGGATCTCCCAGAGAGGGCAGTGAGCAGAAGCTGTATAAAAACACTGCCTGAATGCGGAGGAATCAGCTGATGAGAAGCTCAGGGTGGAAAACAGGCTTAAGAAGAAAGATCCATGCCATCAAACGTCCTGAGGGGGTAAGGAACACGAAACCAGAAAAATCCATCTCTGGAGAGCATAGTGAGATCTCTGGAGACAATGGCCAGGACGTTTCTGGAGAGAAGTGGCGGACGGCAAGGGGATGATCAGTGGCTGGTGGTGAGGACGAGGCAGGGCATGTAAACATGGTCTCAGCAAATCTGGGCTTTGTCTTGACTGTGCCTGGGCAGCAGAGACCCTGGCCACAAAGGCACAAGGAGAAGATAAGAGTCAGCCCTCAGATGATGACAAAAAAGATCCAAAGGTGCGGTGGGAGGAGAATGCCAAGCTGGGGAGAAGGAACCTTTCACTTCTATTTATCAAAGGACAGTGGATGCTGCAACACTGGGGCAGGCGCGCAGAAAACGCCGAGTCCTTCAGTATCCCAAAGGGCAAGACCATACTCAGCGCCGCAGTTCATTTATGAATCTCCACATTCAATCAGCCTGGCTCTGTGCTGGGCACCTGGGAAGCAAAGATACGTGAGCCTCTTTTTCAGCCCCAGAAGATCCTGGTCTGGGGGATGGCAGGAGAGTACGCTTATGGTTCCCCCACCAAACGGAAGCCATCATGGGGTGTGGTGGAGGGAAGCAGAGAGGAATGAATGATCTGCCCTGCCTGCTCTCTGGGGAAAGGGCAAATCCCTCAGGGGCCGCGGAGGCTGCGGGAGCCCTGCCCTCCTGGCCCCCCCTCCCGCAGGCCTCTGGTCGGACCACTGCCTCTGCCAGCCCTAAGGAGGAGCAAGGCCCCTGGTGGCTGGAGATGCTGTTTTCCTCTTTGTTTTACACACAATGCCCCAGAAAAACATTTTGCTGATATGTAATTAGGCCAACATAATAGAGTCTAAGAAAGCAGTCGGTCTCATTTTAGTCAACTTTGGCTTTCATAACGTTCAAAGAGAATACGTTAAAAAAAAAAAAGCTTAGTTTTCAGATGTAGAAAAGGGGGCAGATGAAAATACATGCAGCGCAGAGAGGCGTCTTTCTGTTCCAAGGCTCTTTACCCACCCCTGCTGGTTAATTCACATCTTTGCTGGATTTTCTCCAACACGCAAGAGAGGCAAACTCTGCAGCCCTTTGAGGGCCCCTGCCCCCCCCCCAAATTAATAATAATAATGACATTATTATTATTATTTGAGCTACACTGTTTGTAAAAAATGGCCTCAATGATTACCCTCCCTGTATCCAGGCCTCTTTACAACATAACTCTGTAGTTCCTCCCCTAAAGAGGTGGAATCCATTTCTCCACCCCTCGAATCCAGGCTGGTCTTGTGACTTGCTCTGACCACCAGAATATAACAGAGGTGATGTTATGGGAATGCTGAACCTAGGTCTCCAGGGACCTTGTTGCTTCCATTTGCCTATGCTACGAGAGGACAAGCTCAGGCTAGCCTGTTGGATGATGAGAGACATGTGGCTCAACCAACTAGCAGACATGTGAGAGACACTGTGTTGGATCAGATAGCTGCCAGTCAACCCATCAGCGACTGCAGAAGCATGACTGAGGCCATCTGAGATTAGTCAAGCCCAGGCCAGATCAGCAGCGTCACCCAGCTGACCTGTAGCAACAGTAAAGGTTTGCTATTTTAATTCACTAAGCTTTGGGGGTGTTCTATTCCAGGGAAAAAGCTAAATGATATATTATTGTTACTATTATCCTAGGAAGAGCTGAATGCCCAGGCAAATCTCTAGGAGGAAAAGTGTAGTGAAAGTCACCTTGTTTGATACGAGTGAAATAAAATGTAATAGCTACTACTTAATGGAATTCAGTGGTGCTCATTTTCTACCACACTCAAAGCTGACATACCTAGCCCTCATTTCCTCCATGCCAGACACATTGTGACCTTGCATTACATCTGGAGCCCTGAAGTCTAATTTATGATAACCTAAGCGAAGCCCAGCACTGCCACCAGCATAGCCTGGGAGGGACAGATAAAACCCCACGCTGGGAAAGGAACTCCTAGCTCGAGATGCTGTTCTGGCTTCTCCTAAGGCACCATGCATGCCAAGCTGGCAGGAAAACCAAACCTGCACATGCAAGATAACACTCTCCTGGGTTCTAGGACAAGCGGGGTGATTTGGTCCTGGTATGTGTCTCTGAAGTCACATACTCAGAAAATGGAAAGGGGTTATTGGGGTGGAGGGAGGGACAGGAGATGGTATGCCACACTATTATCAGAGCTGTCTGCTGACTGGCACCTGCCTGTGTAGGATGAGAACAAGAGGTGCCTTACAACATAGGGCTCAGATTAGGTTGGGGGTAATGAGGCCGGGCATTAGGAGGTTCAGGAGGTGATGGCTGGGGCAGACGCTGACCATCAGTAGGGACAGACGCTGCTGCAGTTCTGAGTGCAAACAGTTAAGCAACTCAAAACTGTTACATCCTGTCGGCTGCACAGCAGGGACCTCATACTGAGACAGCACGAGGCTTACATCCTCCAGAAGCTGACATTTTACACACATACTGAATGCATCAGGGGCGAGCGTGTCCTCTCTGGCAGACTTGCAAACAGCTTTGTTTGATAACAATTAAACACGAAACATTTTCTCCATCCAGGGACTTGCCAAGTCCCTCCCACTTGCTTTGATGAGAGAGGAAATTAGGCTTTGTGGGAGTAAATGGGATTTGCCACTTTATTACACTCCATTTAGATAATGTGAGGTGGATGAAGGATCATATTTTTAACCTTCATATTTTTAACCTTTCTTTCTTTTTTATAAACCCCACCTACTACCTAGAAAAAAAGAGGATTTAAAAAGAGCTTTCCTACAGTCTATAATTCAAAGTATTGACTTTGGAGTGGGGTCCAGGAGTTTCTCAATCAAACCTCTAGAACTTAAAACCACATCATCATTATCACCTTCATCTAGTCGATTCCTCACACCTTACCAGTAATCACAAAATGATAACCTGGAAGAGGTCTCTGAACACAAGTTCATTTAAAACCTTAACAGAGGAGGAAATGGAAGTGAAAGGGTTAGTCCACTGTCTCTGTGAAAGCTAGCAACAGACAAGAGCCACACAAAGCGCCGTGTGTTGGGCTGTGTCAGCCTTGGGTTCATTCTGAAAACAAAGTGGCTAAGAATTGTGACTGTGTGGAATACTGAGCATGGCAGGGAGTTTCTCTCCCTGACTTTTTCCACCTGGTAAACTCGAGGTGCCATGTTCCCACTTCGGGCATTTGGTCACTATTCTTCTCTTGGTGACTCAGTTGTCAGCGTCTTGTTACTATGGTTACCATGATTGTCTTTCCTCACGTGCCCCTCTCCCTCAAGCCAAATTACGTTGAACTAATCCTTCAACATGTTCTCTGAGGACCCTGCTCATGGTAAGTGGACTTCTAATAGGGTTTCTGAGGTGCTGGAAGCTGTTACCAGGAATATCCAACCTTCAGGACACGTCAGACCCCTGACTATTCAGTACTCCCATCACCACGAGTCCTTCCATTCTGTCTGGCTCCCTGATCCACTACAGCCTAGAGATAAATCCACCAGGGCCTGTAACAGATGCGCTCTTGGGTTTTCATAGCACCTGGACTGATGCACCAAAGGACAAGCTGATGAAAAGAAAAAACCAAAGTCAAGAAAATTAAAATAGTCTCAGAGAGACTGGCCAACTCTGTTTGGAGTCCACTAGAAAACCCCGCTCTGTTCCTGCCCTCATCATATCGATCACTACTTGGCATTGATTTTGTTTATCTGTATATCGCTGTCTCCTTCACTGCAGTGCAATCTCCATAAAAGCAAGGAATTCATTTTGCTGCCGATGAATCCCAAACTCCTAGGGAAGTATCTGGCACAAAAGCAGTGTTAAATAGTTAAGTAAATGAATGACTGTACCTATCCTCACATTTTTGGGGGTAGGTTCTGCCATTGCTGTCTTATATTCTCAAAGTCTCAGCAAAAATGCTGTAAATCACATTCAATCATGATGAGACTTCAGTTTTTAATGGCGAGTTAATCTGCAGATACCATTTTGAGGGGCGTTCTGTATGTGGAAGTTAGACATATATTCATGTATGAAAATTAAATGCACAGAGGCATACGCTGGTCTACCAACTACTAAAGCCATTTAATGATTATCTGGTAAATCATTAAACTGGTCATACACAAATTTGGCCCTGCATCTGTGCCACTTGCAGTGTGTTGCAGATCATTCTATCAAGATATAGTGTCTACTTCTCCACTTCTTGAATCTGAACTTGGTTTTGTGTTGACCAGAAGCCTTACCAATAAAATGTGGTCCTCCAGTCCCGTGGTTCTTGGGTTGGCTGAATTTTTACATGCAGATCCCTACTGACACTGAATCTCCAGGGGTGGTACCTGGGAATGTATACTTTTGAAAAGTCCCCAGGTGATTCTGAGCATCATCACAGTTTGGGAACCACTGTTCTACTGCTTCCTACCCAAAGCAGGAGGACCACCTACACCACTCCTGAGATGGTGATTGAACATCTGAATCACACTTGGACTTGAGGGTTGACAACCACAGTCTCCAGCATCTCCCACTGCTGAAAGGTTCCACATGAGTTTTCCGAAGAGGACCTAGTTTTCCCCTTGCAATCAGTCTATCTCCTTTATGATTAGTCAGACCTTCAAAATATGGAGTCAGCTAGCTGACTGCCCTTGTTTTTGCCTCCTCCAAGACGAATATGCCCAACTGTTTCAACCATTTCCAGCTGATGTATCCTCTGTCGCTGTCCCTCTCTTTTGTACCCCTTCCCCACAATCCTTCTGCATTTCTCATCAGATATGGCAGTTGTGATGGGACATAAGAGTCCAAGTCAGCCGGCACCAGGCTGAAGGACAGAGGGATAAGTAGCTCCTATGTGCATTTTCATAAATATGGCCAGTTATCTTCGATACGTAGGAGTAACCTGATGTTGTTCCATATTCATTCAACCAATGCTTGTAGAAAAGTTGTAGCATGAAAGAAATTAATTTGGATCCAAGGAATATGGATATCAGGAATGGCTAGTCCTTGACTCAAGGAGTTTGCACAGCAATTTAAAAACCTGAATAACTCTCAAGTAAGGTGGAACACGATAAGTGCCGAAAGGAAGGGAAAGCAAAGTCAGCTGAGGATTCTACAAAGAGAAGGGTACGGTTCTCAAAGGTGCAGACCTGAGGTGGAGAAGGGTCTCAGCAGAGGGCAGGAGAGAACAAAAATGGAGCGACAAATGAATACAGGGTGTGATACAGAAAACCTCACTTCGTCATGTCCAGGGAATTTGGAGGGGAGTAGTAGGTACACCGTGAACCTATATTAAATTCTTTTTCATTAGAATTGCTTTCAAATCAGGTATTCTCCACTCGATATTATTGACTTTTTTGAACTTAAATGCAATTGATTTTTGTTTTTGATACTTAAATGTATCCCTATTAGTGCGTTCCAGAAACATCAGTTGTAATCTAATTTAGAAACCCAAGGTGTAAAAACAGGTTCAGGGGCCGGCCGAGTGGCACGTTGGTTAAGAGTTGGCTTGCAAGCGTGAGCTCTGAGCAGCAGGGCCCTGGTTTAGATTCCACATGAGGGCCAGTGACGCTGCACCCTCTACAGCTAAGATGGCAAACCACAGCTCAACCTGGAGCTAGGCTGCCGTGAGTCGCCGGCGACAGCATGGGCTGCAGTGGGTCTGCAGTGGGCTGCCGTAAGCTACCGTGAGCGACTGGCAGCCGGCGTGAGTGACTAGCAGCCAGTGTGAGATGCCCTGAGCCACTGTGAACGGCCGTAAAATGGCCGGTGACCAATTGCCTCAGCCAGGAAGAGCGCAATGATCACAATACCAACATGGGCCAGTGAAGCGACATCCTCCACAACTGGGGTGAAGAACAAAAAGGCAGCAACTTGTCTGTTCCCCTTCCCCGATCCCTCAATGCTGTTCCTCTCCCCCAATTCCCCAATAAAATCTTCTTTTTTTTAAAAAAAAAATGTGTTCAGAAATAGCATTTCTTGTTGACATTGGCGTGGGTGGGTTGTCCAGAGTCGTCCCCACTCCCCACTCTCAAACCGGCCCTGACCCTCTTCCCCCATGCCCAACTGGAATGTTTTTGTGAAGTCCAAGAGCATTCATGTTCTTTAGATCCTGATTGCCTCCCAGCTTTAGTGCTCCCACAGGTCTACCACCTTCTAGATCTTTACACAAGCCACTGAAAAAGATATGAAACAGGATAAGGTGCAGGATGGCATCACAGGGCCCAATTAAAGCACGTTTTTGCTGAGTATAGCCTCTCAACAATGCATAGGCCCTTCCTTTTATTTAGTTTAACTAAAATTCTTGGCCAAGTGAATTTCAAAAGGAACAAATTCCAAGGAGAGGCAAAGAGTGGTCACTTAACTACAAGAACACCCTTCAACCCACTATACTCACTGATTTAACACACCAAGTTCTTGGAGAACCACTTGCCCTGTTTTCATCTGTGGCTCTCAGACTATCCATGCATTTAAAAAGTTCTTACAGGGGGCCACATGGAAAGCATGAGAAAGAATGCAGGCGGTTCCCAAGAGCAATGAGCAGCCCTTGGTTGGCAGCCAGCAAGGAAGCAAAGGCGTCCTAAACCACAAGGAACTGAATTTGGCCAACAACCTGAGCGAGCTTGGGAGTAGATTCTTCCCCCAGAGCCTCCAATAAGGAACACAGCCCTGCCTTCACCTGGTTTGATCCTTGTGCTGCTCTAAGTAGAAGACCTATTGAGCCCACCTGGACTTCTGACCTATAGAAACTGTAAGATAAGTTGTTTATGCATGTGTTTAAAGCTTTTACAGAACCATCTCCCATCGTTCTAATCTCAAACACATTGATCAAACCTAAAGATCAAGACCTTCTTATCACATTGAGTACTGTCTCATTCTTGCTATCTTGTGGCATTCATTGTAGGTTTTAAAGCACACTATTTTTTAAAAACACTCGTTTATCACAAGATCCTGAAATGTAACGATTTCTTTCACCCTCCCTTTCTCTGCAGCCAGGCTCTAAATTCACCATGCTCCATGGCCTGCACTAGAATGCACACTTGCTTAGGTTTCTGGTGATTTAGAGCCTTTCACCACCCCTCAGGAAGCTTGACAATGAAGAGAAGTTAATTATGGGTGTGGAAAGGCCAGGAGGCGGGCATTCATTTTTAATGACTGCCCTCCCTCGCTCGCTCCAGCTAAAGGAAATCAATCCTTCCGGCCCGAATTTCCTCCATTCATTATGTTTTCACAGGGGCTGACACACAGTAGGAACTCAGTATTTATTTGTTGAATAAATTTTTTAAAAGGTGTAACTCACTCGTATAACAAAATTTTGTATAGGAAGTGAAATACGGGTGTCTGAGAACAGAACCCTTGACATTTATGGAAGAAAAAAAGTAAAGATAGAGATTAAAAGTCAAGTCCTTCCTTTCATTCATCCCATTATCTGAGCTGTCACCAAGTTAGAGGTATTCTTTAAAATACCTCTAGGAACACCCCTGCCTTTCTAGCCCCACTCAGTGGCAAACACTGTTGGTCGCCAAAGCCACCAACCACTTGGCAGCTCAGGTCCCCCTTCCTAGCTGACACTCTCTCCAGTCCTAGCTAACCATGATCTTTGACAGTGACATGGGTCTGTGACCAGTCCTGGCCGATGAGACCTAAGAGAAACTCTGCTTGGAAGTTTCTGGTAAAGGTTTTACTTGCTAATACAAAAAAGGGCACATGGCAGGAAAGGTCCCTGTTCTTCCCAGCTATCACGTTTTCAGGAGATGCTCGGAATTGCTGCAACCACGTTTGGCCTAGGATCATGAAAAGGGACCTGACAGACAAGCTGAGGACCAGAATGCAGAAAGATGACAGCACCTGGGTCCCTGATGATGTTCTAAAGCTGCAGAAAAAACTGACTCTGCACCCACTCCAACTTCTTCCAAGACTTCCTGCTTGTTGAGATGAGATGAAAAATCCCTATTGTTTAAGCCACTTCGAGTTGGATGTTCTGCTCTTGACAGTGGAAATCGCCCTAACCAACACCCATAGCCACCACCCCTATTTTCTCACTTTGGGACCTCTCTCCAGGTTTCTTTCTGCTTTCCCCTATTCTAGTCTATTTCTCCAAACACACATCACTTCAGGGCCAACTCTCTGGATGCATGGCTCTCTGATGAGATCCCCACCATGGCCCCCTTCAACTCACTGCCAGCCCAGGTTCCTTCCTTGACCACAAATCGGTCAGATTCTCTTCCCACGCAGATATGCTGTCAAGTACCTGCCACGGGGCTCCCTGGGATATAACTCCATGCATGTTGTATCAGTTTGCTAGGGCGGCTGTAACAAGTGACCACAAACTGTGTGGCTTACAACAGCAGAAATTTATTCTCTCCTAGTCCTGGAGGCCAGAAATTCAAAGTCAGTATCACTGCTAAAATCAAGGTGTCAGCCAGGTCGCACTCCCTCGGGAGGCTAAAGGTGAGAATTCATTTCTTGCTTCTTCTACCTTGTGGTGGCCGCTGGCGTTCCTTGACTTGTGGCTGCATCACTCCAGCCACATTTTAAAACCTCTTTCTAATCTGTCTTCACATCACCTTCTATCTGTGTGTAAAATCTCCCTCTGCCTCCCTAAGGGACACCTGTGATTATTTTTAGAACCCACCCATATATCCATGACAATCTCCCTGTGTCAAGATCCCTAACTTGAATCCCATCTGCAAAGATCCTTTTTCCAAATAAGGTAAGATTTATAGGTCCCAGGCTTAGAGCCTGAGACTTTTGGGGGGTCACTGTTCAGCCTCCTACACGTGTGCCTCTGAGTGCGCTCCCACCTCTGTGTACCTGTGGGAGGAGACACCTCTGGGGAAGGAGAACTAGGAAACAGAAGGCCAGAGGTAAGAGGAAGACTCATTGTTCAATACACATGCTTTTGGACTGTCAGAATTTTGTTTAAAATTAGAATAAAACCCACACTAATTTTTATCTCAATTTGCAACATAATTTGCATTATCACATGAAATTTTTTCAAAGACATAATCTATCTTAAGCCAAATTCCCCAGAAGCAGACCCTGAAAGGAGGATTTGCATGCAGGTAACTTGTTAAAGCAGCGCTCCTGGTGAGGGGTGGGGCAGCTGGACAAAAAGCAGAAGCAGCCAAGCAAGGATGTAGGTTCACACAACATCCCCTGAACAGGAGCTCAGCCTCACCCCGTGGGGAACTCTGGAAGGTAAGTTGTGCTCAGAAGCATCCCAACCTAAGGCCGGGGATCTGGGCTTTCATACCCCCACCTTCTCGGTCTTGGACAAGGACAACACCGGGGACATCTAAACACCCAGGTACTTCTGGCTCTCCTTGTCAGAGTGCAGTTCAGCTCCAGCAGCCCAGAGACAGGTGTCAGCAGCGATGCACAGGTGCAGGAAGGAAACGCACGCTGGTAGGAGAATACTACAACATCTACTACATGTTCTAACTGAGAAAAAGTTAATCGATGTGCTTGCTCTTCTGGTCTGCCTCTGTTCCTGCCCCTTCCCACCTGTGGGAAGCCCCCTCCCAAATGCCAGCCCATCCATGTCTTGAGTGTCCACATGGAGCTGGAGCTCACTGTGACAAGCAGGCCCTGGCCAGCCTCCACTTTCTCCCAGGGCACTTCCAGCTGGCAGGATGCCATCCAGCACTGAATGCCTTGCTATTTAGTTTGCAGGAAGTCTTCTTCCCACTTGGATATTCCTTGCAGGTAGGGGCCTCAGTACAAACCGCTTTGCGTTCTTAATCCAGGGCAGCAAAGAGCAGGTTACTCTCTGACCCTCTGGGTTTCCCAATTCCCTGAAGGTTCTCTGTTTTGTACCCACTAATCCCCTACACCTTAAATTATTTCTTCTCCTACATAATTTCCCACCAAGCGCCAGCCATAGCCCCCCCTGGGGAAGCCAACGGGCTGGTTTTGGTCCATCATCTCTGTCCTGCCACTGCTACAATCCACAGTACTTTTCAAGAACTCCAATCCAAGCGGCTGCTGCCAAGGAGAAAGGAGAGGGAAAACTCTGTCTGAAAAGGATGCAAGAGGGACAGACAGCCATCCAGGGCTCTACCACGCCAGCACAGGGTCAACAGCTCAGCAGAAGTCAGGGCTCAATGACCTGAGAGGGGATTTTGCGGTTACTGTTCTCAAATACAATCCCTATCATTTTGGAAAGAGGAGTGACTTGCTTGGAGAACACAGGCTGTATAAACTCAGAAATTGTTTTGTGAAGGCCTCCGCCAAGTTCCTAACCGCCAACTAGTACCAGAAGCCCTTTCTAGGGACAAGACGCAAAAGGATCTCAAATATTCAGGGGAAGGTTCAATATGGCCTCATGGCAAGAAATGCCCAAAGGGAAGCTGGCTCCAGGTTGGAACTGTCACTCTAGAATAAAAGCTGGAGGCAACCAAGGAAATCAGTGAGTCTGCAGAAGGTGATGTGTGGATTTACAAGGAAAGAGGGTACCTGATCCTCCCGGGATGGTGACACAAGTGATGCAAACCCAGTACAGGAGAAAGAAGGTTAAGCCCACAATGAGTTTAGGTGTATGCGACGACACACACACACACACACACACACACACACACACACACACACACAAATACACCTTTAAATATTATGTTCAAAGCAAGAAATTATACAAAGACAAATATATTGAAGACAATAGAAAGTGGAGTTATTCAATTCCGATTTTACTTTCTTTTCTACAAGGAGAAAATAAGTATATAAGTGGACCTGTGCAGCTCAAACCCATGTTATTCAGGGTCAACTGCATTTTTGATCTGTGTTTGGGAATCCGCGTGTGTGAAGGGCTGACTTAAGTTATACACAGGTTTTTGACTGTGTGGATGGTCGGTGTCCCTAAACCCCCACATTGCTCAAGGGTCAACTATATATCTAAAGCCTAAGAGAAGAAAACATATGGTGAGACATCACTAGTTATCTTTTAAAAATTAAATTTTAATTACCCAAGTAAAATGAATATTTCTCTATATAAAATGAAAATATTACAGATAAAGCTACCTCCCACACTTCCATTCCAAGTCACATGTAACCACCATCACTGGGTTGATGGGTGCCCTCCTGGGTCTTTTTTCTGCATTTACGTATAGCCACAGAAACTATGTCATGTTTTGTGAAGTTTTTTTTCCCCATTAATGGCATAACATTGTTTGCATCTGTGTTAGTCAGGGTTCTTCCGAGAAACAGAACCAAAGTCTGCAGGGCGGGTCCTCTCTTCAGGCCCTCCGCTGATTAATGAGGCCCACCCACATTACGGACGATTGATAATCTGCTTTACTTAAAGTCCGCCGATTTGAAGGTTAACTGCACCTAAAAAATACCTTCAGTGCAGCATCGAGGTTGGTGTTTGACCAAACAACTGGGCATGATAGCCTACCCAGGTTGACACATAAAATTAATCATCACACTATCATTCAGCAACTTGTTTTTCACTTAACATTTCTTGCAGTTCGTTGCATGTCAGTTTATACAGAATGACTGCATCCATAATGAAGACGCACCATCCTTTAGGTAACCATTCCCCTACTGATGAATATGTACATTGTTTCCTCTGTTCTATCACTAATAATACTGAAATGGTGTCCTTGCATGCGCCTTCTTGTGAACAAAGTGTGTGTTTCTCTAGAAGAGATGGACATGAGGTGTGAAACTGCTGAATCATGGGTAGGGTGGCCATTTCACATCTTTAATAGAGGTTGGCAACCTGCTCTCCAAAGCAAACCTCAAATTTTAAATGCAACAAGCCTAAACGAATTCCTTTTTAAGGACACGGTGCTCAGCCACACCATTCAGCACATTGATGTGAAACTATCAAAGCTGAGGTGAGACACAAGGAATTGTACCAAAATGAAAGCACCGAGAGAGCTGCTATATACATCTAAGAATATCCTGACCGCCTCACAGACCTCATCTGTGCTGTGCTGTGCTCTGGTCTGGAAAAGGAGTGGGGTTACAGCCTGGGAGGGGCTGGGTCTTCAGCCCTGGTCCTTGCATGGCATTGATCCCTCATGGAAATATCTTCTGTATCACAGGAAGAAGGCAGAGAACTGCTGTCTTTGGCATGAAAGGCTATGATCTCAGAACCAAAACAATTATCTGGGAGAAACTGTGGCAATAAAAAGAAAAATACCAGATGGTTTAAAAAGAACAAATATTGGCTCCCTTGTCAGAGCAGAAGGTAGTGAATTCTAGATACCATAGATGTTAATGTTACTCCCTGGCAAATTCTAGTGTGGACTGTTAAAACGAGATAGTTGGGAGCCCTTGGAAACAAAAGATTGCTCCCCAGCAGCCTGCAAAAGTTCATGAAGAACAAGTAAGACCTAATATGATGCTGGACAAGGTTACTGGGCAGGTGGGGTGGAGGTATGCCCCAGAGTGAATGTCAGTTACAGAAATGCATCTTACCAAGCCTTTCATAAGCCCTTCAGGGATAAGATGATGACATGTTAGGTGGAACCATAGGGCCATCTGTCACCTTGTGTTAAGGACTGCAGAAGAGATTCCCACAACATGCCAAAGGACCATGCCCTCCACCCAGTCTGTTTGACATTGGGTGGGACAGGAGTTACCCTATGTCTGAAACCTTCAGCAAAGCCAAAGCCGGGTTGATCCTCACAAATGTAGGGTGATATAAACGTGATAAAAAATGTCTCAGTGGGCTGGAAAAATGGGCATAAACTAGGATGAGATGAGCTGGGAATCAACTCAACAACAGATGGAATACACAGGGAGAGGATGGATAGAGCTGCCTACACAGCACCTCATATAATGACATCTGTAATGAATACCCCAAAGCCAATTCAATCTACAGCTGCACTAGCAAAAGCCTAAGCCCCCTTTGGGGAGACCAAGTTCTCGCAGGTAGCAGGCTGTTCTCCAGGATAATCGTGCCCTTCTGATCCCAGCAAATGAGCACATCACATGTTCCCAGACCGGTTTAGGTCAGTTAGAACCATTATCATAATTATGTGTCAATTTAAATAATTTAAATTCATAGTAAGTGCAAAAGAAGTTGCTTCTAGGAAAACAAAACTGACTATTTTGAAGAGACTTGACAAAGGACATCCTTAGAAATAAGAACTGTGGCTGAATTCAGAGTGTGTGTGTGTGTGTGTGTGTGTGTGTGTGTGTGTGTGTGTAAAAAATTGGTAAAGACTAAATTTTAAGGTTAAAAAAATCATGAAAACAGAAGGATTGGAGTGAGATCTCTTCCCTAGACTTCACAAAGCCTGATGTGCCGCTTATATTGGTGACAGCGTACTTTGGGTGTGGTTTATATGAGAAAGGTGAAGTAGAATTCCCATCAACAGACCCCAAACTCAAAAAGATTGGCAAGTGGGTGTGTACTTACATATCTTATACTAAGAAAATGTATACGATACAAATATGATTTTATTTGGCTCTTTTTAATTGACATTTTTCAATTAACCCACCAGCCTCCTTACCAATCGCATTAGCTAAAAGTGCTTTTGCTATTCTTTTGTACAGTCCTGGCAGCACATTTCAAGAGAAGTACTGATGAACTTAAAGGCATTCCAGGGAGAGGGATGGAGATGGGGAAGGCTCTATGGCTCAAGGGGCCCCAATGGTGTCTACAAACCCTGCTGGGCTGTCAGGCTGAAGGATATGTGGACTCAGAGAAAACAGGGTCCCTGCCTCTGTCTCTCAGTCTCTTACTCTACCTACTCATCCATGTAGTTTTCCCTTTCCTTTCAAAGAATTACCCTTTCTGCTCACACTCTAGATTGTAAACTCAAAAAAAGTATACAAAATACCCATTATAAAGGCCCTTTGGATGGACTTTTATCCTACTCACAACTGTCTTTGAATTTTAAGCCATAGGTTTCCAACTGAGAAAAACGCAGTTGCATTTGACTCCACACGTTTCCTAGCCCAACCTCCTCTGTGCTTTTAGAACAAGATCAAGGAAATAAGGAGAGGGTCCTTTTAATTGATGATACCAGGTGGCTGATAAAAGAAAGTGGTATTTACTTATATGCTAAGTACTACATTCACAACTTTTTACTATAGTATCTCTTTTAATTCTCATTCACTTTGAGAAGTTGTTATCACAGTCCCCTTTTATACAATTGAAAAATAAAGAGAGGGTGGTTTATTTTTTATACACTCAGTTACTCAGCTGGAGTAAGAGCACCAGGAGGCATACCGTGCCCAGACTAGAACCTACATTCTCTCTCCAACATCTTACACTGTGCGCAGAGCTGTGAAGAGTGAGGTAGGTTTTCTTGTGCAAGTGTGTGTGTGGAGAGAGAGAGCGAGGGAGGCGAGCAAGATGTGCCTGAACTGAAACGGCACATCTGCACACGAAGCTGAGAATATTAATACGCACAGGAATAAAGAGGCAGGAAAGGGACAGGTTAGTGCCAACAGTGAGAAAAGAGAAAATGCTGGTTAGAGATGTTTTGTGATTGGAGCCCAAGAGCTCATGGGGTGGCCTGGGAGGACAGTGGTTGCCAGAAAAGCAGGGTCAACCATAAGCCAAGAGGGATCTGCCCAGACTTGAACAGGAAAGACCTTTTCTACAGGCCAGAAAGGTGAGAAAGAGAGGAAGTAGCTGGGTGGCAAGTGAGGGAGCTGCACCAGCACCTGGATGGGGGGACGCAGGACAAGGGATGTCTTTGGGTCAGAGTGGAGGGTCTGACAGAACCTCTTCAAAGAGCTGAGTCATGAGCAAGCCTCATCTGAAACGGACACTGCTGGGCTGTGCTGGTTACCCAGCTGCATACACGTAGTTCCTCTAAAGCAGGATTCTCAAAGTGGGCACGCTGGGGGTAGAACCTGGATATCTGAGTTTTCAAAAGCTCTCCGAGTGATTCTGAGCCAAGCTGAATTTTGAGAAATGTTGGTCTACCCTCGGGCTGAACCAAAAAGCCTTCATCCTAATGCAGGAAGCATTCACTGTGTGAGTTGGAGAACCAAGATGAATATCCCCAGCCAAGAAACTCAGAGTGAAGGGAGAAAAGTGGATAAATGAATAAAAGTGAGTGTAATAGGAGCTCTGATAGGCTTATGCGCAGAGAACTATGGGGACACAGAAGGGTCTTTAGCCCTGACAGAGTCTGAAAGTCCTCCTGAAGTAGGTGACCTCAGACCTGACTCCTGAAGGCTGCCTACACCAGCTGCAAAGAGGAGGAGAAACCCAGAGGGGTACAGTCTGTCCCAAAGAGATCTCCCTCCTTTCGCCATTGAGAGAGCATTAAGGCTAACACTCCTAAAAGGGACAGTGGTCTCCTTCCACTGTGGGAAATTTGGGGATATTCCTACATGCCAGAAGCAAGTCTAAAGACTTGAGCATGGAAAACTGGTGAACAACAACATAACAACCATTAATCCACTTGTATCAGTATCATGAAAATTAAGAAAATCTGTTTCTGCCTAACAGGATGTCACCAAACCTGTACATAATTTGAAATGTGATGAAATAAAGGTCCATCCAGTGGTGGCTGGAACACAATTACAGATGCCTCTCTAGGGGGAAAAATACCATAATTTCTAGCATTTGTCAACTTCCATGGTGGAATAATTCCACCATGGCCAATTTCAAGCTACTAATCTGACTGAATTTGTCACTGAATATGGAGTTGGGAAGAGACACACGGAATTGGTTTTATCACTTGGTGCACACCACTGGACTTCTCACAGGCCTATAAAATCCTATTTCATTTCCAAGGATTCCTGGGAAAAAGCCAAAGCATTTCTGAGGAGAGAAGGAGAGGGAGAGAGGAATAGAGAGAGAGAGAGAAGAAGAAGACAGGGAGAGAGAACAGGGAACAAGGACAACACAACCCAACACTAGTATCACCAAATAGATTAATGCACAAACACGTAAGAGGTCAAGAGGGAAAAGTTCAAACATCCGAGAAAGAAATAAAATTGACAAACCTAATGGAAATCAATCTGCAAATCCAAGAAAAGTTTCTGAATAAATGTTAATCTTTTCGGATCTAACTTCTTAACCCATAACATTGACCTCTCACATTAAAAAGACAAGTGACCTTTTTAAAGTTTGTAACCTTATCTCCCTCCCACAAAAATTTTATATAGTATGCATTCACTCCAGTTACCCACCCAGGTCACAGTTAGTTTCAAAGACTAAAGAAATACGTATCATTGGGGTACTCTCTCCATCACCCCTTTCGTCAAGTAGCACGTGATCACAGACACCCGGTGAGAGTGGCATCTGGACTGTTCTTGTAGACACTGGCTTTTAAAATTGTGCATCTGAATCCCCTGGAGGGCTTGTGAAGACACGGATGGGTAGGTCCCATCCCCAGACTTTCTCCTTCAGTAGGCCCAGGTGGGGCCCAAGGATTTGCTTTTGCAACAACGTCCCAGGCGACGCGGATGCTGCTTGTTCTGGGACCACACTTTGAGAACCAGTTTCTTAGATGATGTTGGATCATGGCCATCAAGTCATGTTTTTTTGAGGAAAACCACAATGCCTTCCCTTACCAGTCATTCTGATGTGCAGACAACGAGATTTTACACACGTCCCCGTGGCCTGCCAAACACTTCCGCACATGCAACTGTTTTGGGTGCAGCCGTGCGTGGCCTGCTGTTACAGCCAAGCGTTATAGAGCAAGCCGAGCGCTGAAGCATGAAGCATGAGGGCACGCAGGCCCTCAAGATCCTCAGCTGTGACCCGTTAGTTCACATTTCACCACCACCTGGAGCCTTCCCTGTATCACAATTGCTGGGCTGATGACCAGCACTGCCCCCATCTTACGGTTGAGGGAGTTCAGGGTCCCAAGAAGGGACATGACCTGCCCCCGTTGGACTGCGCATTGCTGTGCATTTTATTATTTATTTATTTATTTATATTATTATTATTTTTTATTCCCACCTCATCCCCTCTCCATTGCTGTGCATTTTAGACTGAGCCTCACTTTCTTTGCACCTCATTTCCAGTTAGCGCATGAAGGCTCCCTGGGATCACTCAGGCAGGAGTAACTGGTGGGGCCTGGTCGCAAACAGGGTCATCAACTGATTTCTCTCTCCACACGCCCTCAGGAGTCCTGGCCACGACCCTCACCTGCCCTGGATGCTGTTTTTGGAATTCCTGTTTCTGATGACTACAGTTTTTCTTCATACTGTTGCTGTCATACTTGCAAACAGTGATTTCCCATCACTGCTCAGATGCAAGCAGCCCCTCCAAAAGCCCTGCTACCTACTTCACTGCTACGGGCTTCAAGGCTGACTAAGAGTGCCCTTGGGGCACCCCACTCCTGCAACCAGGTGAGGGACTCGCCTCCAGGGTGCAGGTCCCATGGGCACTGAGGGCATGGCAAGCACCTGCTGTCCGGTGGTCCCGTTATCCCACACCCCTCACAAACGGCTGCGTCCACCTCTGTCTCACTTTGGCACAGACAGCCAGGTTTGTCAGGGGCCCCTCAGAATGACCCCACCCCTGTGTTCTTCCAGGGCCTTTAGGAATTGGTCCTCCATGTTCAAACTGCGTCTCCCTTTACGTCCAGGATGCTGGGTGGGCAAGAGATGAGCCTAAAAAGCCCATGCTTCCATAGTTAGAGAAATACCTTTAAAGTCTACACCAGAGAGTCTGAGAAATAAATTATTGAATATCTCTTCCAAAGTCCCGGAGGGACATGGCTTGAGGAATTCCTCTGCTGACCGCAATTTGGTGGCCTCGTGGGTCCACATTTCTCAAAGACATCCTTTAGCACTTAATATGTAATGCTGGGCGGGGACCTAACCTCTATGCGCCTCAGTTTCCTCATCTGTAAAATAGGAGCAATCATGCTACCTCCTACATAGGATTATTGTGAAGACAAAATGAGCACGTGTGCATATATTTCTTCTGAGGCTACCTGGCACAGGGAGCCAGAGGGTCTAGCTCCAATAACGATGCTGCTGTTATTATTACGGAGGCCACAAACTGTGTGTCTGCCTCATTTCCGTCCCTTAAGAGTTTTCAGTTATATGCAAATTAATGAAAGAAGAATCTTTTCTAGCGAAGGGTCCGGCACACACAATGTGTTTTTCCTACAGAAAGGGAAACATGGGGTCCATTCCCCAACTGGGGGCTGGAAAAGGAAAGGCATAAAAGGACGAAAGGGGTCCTTGTAGGGTCTACCCAGGGCAAACTGCCCTTTCAGAGGAAAGCCACAGCTGAGCAGCAGCCACGGGCAGATCCAGCAAGTGAATCGAACAATCACATCGGAACAAAAGCAGTGCCCCTGCCAATCCCACACTTACTTCCAGGACCGTCCATTGTTCAACAACAATAGCATCATAGCCCTGTATGGTTTTGCTATCTTCTGTGGAAACAGCTTCAAAGATGAATACTCCATCTGTCAAGCCGTGTAAGGAATCTGTGGAAAAAAGAAAAAGGCGGTGGGGCTCTGTAAACCGTCTGTGGCAGAAGCCTTACAAGCAGCAAAAATTTTCACTGCATTCATTAATAATCCCAATCAGAACATCTTTTCAGCATGTTAATTAAAGAAGGCACACACAGCCATAGAGTCTAGCCCCATCAGAATGAATGAGACTAATTTACCTCGCAGTTCTGAATAATATCCTTGATTTTATGAGCCCAAATTTCATTGTTAGCAATCACCATTTGATTTCACGCGCTTACCTTCCTTTTCACGCCCCAACGTCAGGATGCACTGGGGATAACTTATTCAGGGTAAAACACAGTCATTTAGAGACAGTTTTTAGAAGAAAACTATATTTAGGTGACAGGTTTTTTTTTAAAGGGGGAGATAGATACAACACACCAGATCTGAGCTTGTCAGACGCATTCTAGATGAGTTGATTCTTGGAAGTTCCATATGATGTGGGCTGCTGTACAGGCAACACTTCAGGCAGCTCTTGTCAAGAGGTGGAATTTGGGGGAAGGGGGAGTTTTCCTAAATGATTTACCACTGTAAGCGTTTCTTTGGGCATTGCTTTAGTCAACGTACCAGGTTCTGAGTTCTGTACAATTCAACAGTGGCACACTACACACATAGCATGACTCAAGACTATTTTGGGCAACAAGGGTGTAAAGAAAATTACGACAGGTCCCTACCCCTGTAGAAGACATGAAGGGACGAGCTTTCGCCCCCTCCCTTTTTTAATGGTTTCCAATGACCTCGATTCCTTTAGATTAGACATAGTGGGAAAGAGGACTGGGCTTAGAAGCAGGTGGTTTGGGTCCATGATTTACCACGAGAAGTGATGTGACCCCTTTTAGGGACTGGCTGCTCATCTGTGAAATGGGGTGGTGGACAGAGAATGCCCCCTGGTCCCTAGATTCTATTCTACAAATCGCTGCTCAAGCAGACTATTAATGGACCGAATTGTGTCTCCCCTAAAACGTGTGTTGAAGCTCTAACCTCCTGTATTTGGAGATTGGGCCTTTAGGGAGATAATTAAAGTTAAATGAGGTTATAAGGGTGGGCCCTGATCTGTTAGGTTTGATGTCCTTATAAGAAGAGGAAGGGACATCAGAACCCATCCCTGGCTCCTTGTGCAGACAAAAGGCCATATGACAACACAGAGAGAAGGTAGATTTCTGCAAGTCAGGAAAGAGAGGTCTCACCAGAAACCAAATCTGCCAGCACCTTGATCATGAACTATGAGAAAATCAATGTCTACTATTTAAGCTAACCCATTGGTAGTATTTTGTTATGGCAATACATATAAAAATATGTTTAATGATATGCTATGTTAATTTAAAAGGCCAATTCACACAATAATGGGACCTTTTTTTTTTTTTTTCCATGGAGGGAAGGGAGACAAATTCAGAAAGCTCTCTAAATCACACTGAAGTTCAGGAACTGCATTTTCCAGAAGTCACAAAGAAAAGAACCAACAGATGTAAATACAGAACTATATTTAGCTCTGTCTTCCCAAAGACCTCATAAACAAAACCAAAAGACTACCAAAACGAGAAAGTTATTTGCAACAAGAAAAAAAAAATGCCTAAGCTTAACATTCTTTATATATTAAAAGCTTTTACAAATCAAGCATTAAAAATACTAAAACACCATTAGAAATGGGCAAAGGACTCAAAAAACAACTAATTAACTCTCTCTCTCTCTCTCTCTCTCTCTCTCTCTCTCTCTCTCAGTCTCTCCCTCAATCTCTCTCTCAATGGTAGCGGAATCATGAGAAGAAAGTCAAGAATAAGAGTATTGGGGAGACCAGCCAACTAGTTGCTTATCATGTGACTTGCTTAGCCAATGGGATATTAGCAGGTGTGATGCAAACAGGGGCTTGAAAAGCATTTGTGTGGCTGGGCTTGATCGCTTGTGTCTCTGCTGACACTTTGAGAGGACATGCCCCAGCTAGCTAGGTGGTTCAAGGAAGATGAAATATAGGTGGAGCAGAGCTGCCACAATGGAGCTTAGCCTAGATCAGCTGACCCACAGACCTGTGAATGAGCCCAGCTGAATGACAGCAGCAAAGCTGCCTCAAAACAGCGCTGCTCCAGCCAGCCTGCAAATATGTGAGAATAAATGAATACTGTTTTAAGCCATTGAGCTCTGCAGTGGTTTGTTACACAGCATTATTGTAGCCATCGCTGACTGATCTAGTGCTCAACCTAAACCTGAGAAAAATGAGACCAGGGTACTTTGCTTAGCCTAGGGACATTCCTGATTAATCCAGAATGATAGAGAGGCCTGACCAGCTCAACAAACCACGGCTGTGAGGGTAATTCATGGAGCACAGCTGCCTTGTCTTTATATTATTCCTATCTGACAAGATAATTCTCCATTTCAAGTAAGACCTCTGTGAGTTAATCAATATCCTGCTCCAGTTTTTCATTTGTCCCCTATCCTGAGAATCTGTCATCAAACAGCCTTAGCAAAAGTCCTAAGCTGCCTCTCTCATCTGCTCTGCTAAAAAGCTTTCCCCAAGTGTATGTTCAATGCCCTCCTATGAGATATTTTACAAAGGTGACCAGGGAAGAACAGGACTGCTCTTCAGCTGAACCATGGTACAAGTGTTCTGAGGTCTAGGCCAAGCATGGACAATAGTCCAGCTCATCTGGAAAGTTCTGGTCCAGCTGGAGCCCTGGCCGCAGTAGGGATGCCTTACAGAACCCCTTTGAATAAAGCTTTCCCAAGTCCTGACCTGAGAAGGCTTGGGATCACAAGATTCTCAATGATTCCTTCAGGATAGTGTCAGCACAGCACAAAGTCATCCTTAAGGCTTCTATAAAACAATGTTATATCCAATTTCCAAAGCCTCTACCTGCAGATCTCCTCAATTCAACACCGCCAAGCCCTTTAAATGTGCCTACCCTGTGCTTTAAGTATGAGAGTGCCCAACGTGACATCAATAATATGATGGTATTTAGCCTGCCAACAGCACTGTGCAGTACAGCAGACTTGAGGTCCAGAAGCGGGAAGGAGTCCCTGCAGTCCATCCAGACTTCCTTTCCCACCCTCTGCCTGGCTGTTCCTTCTTCCTCCTGAGTCACAGGCCTGGGAACAGGGCTGTGTGATCAGTGCGGAGCGGCATGGCCGGGCTTGGGGGTGTGAAGTAGTAACAAACAAGGCCCTTATCCCCCAGCTGCCTCCTCCGGTGTCTGCCTTCCAGCCTCTCAGTCTGCTGCTCTGTCACCCTGAAGTCAGGGTGCTGACCTACCTACTTAACGCTGAAGCCAGTTCAGAATGGCTGTCAACATTTGGTCACCTGTAACAGCAAAAGAGTCAATGAACCACAGAAAGCAGACAGCTGGGCTTTTAAAGAAACCCTTGTTGTGCTGGCCTTGTCCACTCCCCGTCTCCTCACTGCCTTGCTGGCTCCGCCTCACTGTAATGTGCACCGAGCTGGGTATAAATAGGTCTTAGAGTGAAGGCTCCCGATCTAAAAAGGTTAAATCGCCCTCCATCTATGGAAAACACTCCATTATCACCGCATTTTTTATAAAAGTAAAGCAGCTTCCCCACTGTGCACAGAAAGCTATTTGCTCTGGTATTGTATAAATATTTGATGCCAGTCTTTTGGCAAAAGGCCACCTTAACACTCCAAGCTTATGATTTACAAGAAGGATGTGGGAAAAGAAGATTCGCCCTATTATCCCAAGAGGGAAATTCTGCGAGGCAACTGCTCTTCCCCTGTAGCCTCTGAGACAGTAACACTCCGTCCAGCAAACTAACCTTCAGGCTCACCCGAGGTGCTATTCTTCTAGCCTGAAATGTGCACACCGTGACAAGTGGTCAATGTATATGGGCTAGGAAAAAATGTTACTGTGTTCCTTTTAACCAGCTAGGTTGGACTGAATGGTCTACACCAGGGTAGCTGGCATGACAGAAAGCCCCTTCTCCCCATTAGACATTGCATGGTGCTCACAGCACCACCTTGATTCCAGGAATGGCACGTGCCAACCACATGAAGGTAACTGCATGTGTTGTCATACCGACTTGTCGCCCCACTGCAAAAGTAATCACCGTTCAACCAATCCCTGGTGATGGTGCCATGTTGCTTCCCATTCACACTGCAGCTCATCTGCTGACATCAAAAGATGCCTTCCCCATCTTCTCCAGCCCTCGCTGCTGCTCTTGGCCTGCCTTCCTGCATTCTCAATTTGAAGTGGTGAATAATCTAGGGGAGACATTACTCCTCTTCAGTTATAGTAAAGGTTAGCCTGCAAGTTCAGTGCCATCTAACTGACTAGACAGGGAAGAAATGCTGATTCAGTGCTTGCTGGATGGGAGGTACACAGACGCATAGTTCATGGTTTCTCATTGAATCCTCTCCAAAGTTTAGCATTCCTTCTTAGTGGGTAAGAGAATTGGAGGCTAAAGGAGTTAAACTATTTGTCCATGTTCAAATGGAATGTAAGGGCCAATTTAGATATCAAATATGGTTTGTTTGGTCCCAAAGTCTATATTCTTTCCACAACTAACAGATATTTATTGAGTTACCATGAAAATGTGCCAGGTGCTACCACATGAGCTGGGGTAGGCAATGAACAACCTAGGTCCCTAGCCTTGTGGAGCAGGTGCTCTCTGACCACTACACCACACTCCCTGCCTTGATATTTTGGGTGACATCTCAGCGAGATGGCCTTAGGGCTTCTGTTTGAGACAAATCTGTGCAGATGCTATGCCTTCCTACATGGGACAGAAAACAAAAATATACTTGTAAGTGGATTAAATCACACACACACACACACACACACACACACACATACACACACATGAGGTCAGACAATTAAGTTCATGAACTTGTTGCAACGATGTTGCTAACCTTGTTTTGATATGAGAGGGATTATTCATGATGAATTTGTACCAACTGGACAAACAGTTAACCAAGTTCACTATTTGGAAGTGCTGAAAAGGCTGCGTGAAAAAGTTAGATGAAAACGACCTGAACTTTTCCCTAACAATTCACGGCTCTTGCATCACGACAATGCATCAGCTCACACGTACTTCTGTGAGGGAGTTTTTAGCCAGTAAGCAAATAACTGCATTGGAACACCCTCCCTACTCACCTGATCTAGCCCTCAATGACTTCTTGCTTTACCCAAAGATAAAGGAAATATTGAAAGGAAGACATTTAGATAACATTCAGGACATCAAGGGTAATACAATGACAGCTCTGATGGCCATTCCAGAAAAGGAGTTCCAAAATTACTTTGAAGGGTGGGCTAGGTGCTTGTGTCGGTGCATAGCTTCCCAAGGGGAGTACTTCAAAGGTGACCGTAGTGATATACAGCAATGAGGTATGGAGCACTTTATCTAGGGTGAGTTTGCAAACTTATTTGTCAGACATCGTGTGTGTGTGTGTGTGTGTGTGTGTATAATTATATATACAATTTAATTATATATAATATTTCGACACAAGGGCTAGTACGCAGCAATGAGAAAAAAACTATCTGCAATTACATGTGAAAATGCAGATGATTCTAACATAATGAGTGAAAGAAGTCAAAGACATTAAGGACAACAACTCCATTACTTTCAAAACTGCAAATCAAAAACCCATAGTGAGATACACCTATTAGAATGGCTATCATCAAAAAGAGAAGAAACAACAAGTGTTGGGAAGTTGTGGAGGAAAGGGAACCCTTGTGCACTGCTGGTAGGAATGTAGATTGGCACAGCCAGTAGGGAAAATGATATGGAGGTTCCTCAAGAAACCAAAAAATATAACTACATATGATCCAGCAATCCCACTTCTGGATATATATCCCAAGGAAATGAAATCACTATCCCAAAGAGGTTTCTGCAACCCCATACTCACTGAAGCATTTTTCACAATAGCCAAAACATGGGAACAACCTAAGTGTCCACTGATGGATGAATGGATAAAAAAAAAATGTGATACACACAATGGAATATTATTCAGCTGTTACAAAAAAAAAAAAGGAAATCCGCCATTTGTGACAATATGGATGGACCTTGAGGGCATTATGCTAAATGAACTAAGTCAGACAAATAAAGACAAATACTGTATGATCTCACATGTGGAATCTAAAAAAACTGAACTCCCAGAAACAGAACAGGATGGTGATTGCCAGAACTGGGGGGCAGGAGTGTGGGGGAAATGGGTGATGGTGGTCAAAGGTACAGACTTCCAGCTGGGAGATGAGTTAAGTCCTGGGGGTGTCATGTACAGCATGATGGCTACAGTGAACAATATTGTATTGGGTATTTGAAAGTTGCTAAGGGAATAGATTTTTTTCTGAGAATAGATTTTAAAAGCTCTCATCATAAGAAAAAATGTGTAGCCATGTTTGGTGATGAATGTTAATTAAACTTATTGTGGTAATCATTTTATATACATATGTCAAATCATTATTTTGTATACCTTAAACTAGTACAATATTATAGGTCAACTGTATCTCAATAAAACTGGGAAAAAATAAATTCAAAACGAATCTATGGTGTTTCATGTTGGGACTGTGGTCACCCCTGGGGGATAGGAACAGAGAGGGGCATGCGGGGACCTTTAAGGGGCCTTGTATGTTCTATTAATATTTCTTGGTCTGGGGGCCAGGTACAGGAGTTTGCTCACCTTGCAAAAATTCACTGAGCTATATCCTTATAATCTGTACAGCTTTCTCTACATGTGCTAGATCAACAATAAAATGTTGATTTAAAGATGTGTTATGGGTATGAGAGAAAATGCCTTTAATGGCACAAGTGAAATCTACCTACCCCCTACGTTAACTGGCTCCTCAGAAGGAGAAGCCACGCTTGTAAGACTGGGCTAGACATTCTCGGAGTGGCTGCAGGAACCACCAGAACCACCTCACTCTCCCCCGCTTTCCACTCTCCCCACCCCAAGCTCTTTGATCCCCGAATCTTCAGGTTCCTGGGGATGCACACCCCAACACCAGCTTCTCCCTGCCTCATCATCGACATGACTATCAGAAACCTTAATTGATCACCTACTGTATACAGGGCACAGTGTAGAGTATATGGGGTACTAAGAAGCACAGGACGCAGGACCCGCCCAAGGGTTTGCAAGTCTGTCTGTGTAAAATATGTGTCTCTACATGTCTTTTATTTGAAATATGTGCATGTTTTTTACATGTGTATTTTGCAAATATAAGGTCATATAGGTTATGCTAGGCATCAAAAAAGTGGTATAAATACCAAATGGTATTTGCAATTAGATGTGGCTGGGGCATCAGGGAAAGTCTCCAGGAAGACAATCTTTTAAAAAGGTAGAAAATGGAGACAAATTGAGGTTTAATGGGTCTCCTGATGTGACCCAATGTGTAGAACGCAACATCATCTGTATTCTAATCATAAGCTTAATTAATGAAGGCCTTAGAACCAAATTCCAGATATAGGAAACAGAGGCTAGAGAAATAAGGTAAATTACACCGTGAGGCACTGACCAGACGAATCCAGAATGCAGGGTAAGAGGCCAGTTTTATTTCAAGGAGTCAGGGTCATAAGAAATGACTCTTCCAGGTAAAAGAGAAGTGAAGACACGGTCACCATCTGCAGGACATGTGGCTGGACTGGATTCTGGCTTGGACAACTTGCTACAAAGGCCATTTTTGAAACAACTGATGACATCTGAATATGGGCTTGATAAAGATGATACCACCAGTGTGGGAAGGACTGCTGGGCTAGGAGACTAGGTGAGGGGAGGGTTAGGGTTAGAGTCAGGGTCAGGGTCAGGGTCAGGGTCAGGGGAGGGGAGTAGAGTGAGGGCAGAGTGAGGAGGGGACAAGGAGAGGTTGAGGAGGGGACAAGGAGAGGGTGAGGGTGGGACAAGGAGAGGGTGAGGGTGGGACAAGAAGAATGCAGAGCAAGGACAGTGCCAGGGGGACAAAGGGAGGGAGAGCAGGAGAAGGACAGCTGGTGGTGGCAGCAGCATTGGTAGCAGTGATGGCAGCAGGGATTCTGCAAGCCTGGAGGCCCTTGCTGATAAATCAGGCTCCTGAGTGGGTCTCCAGATGGTGGGCAGCCTGCTCCACCTCGCCCTGACCCCTGACCCCTGACCCCTGACTTCTGGTACCTGCCTCACTCCTCATCAGCAGCCAGTTCAGCAGAGGGTCTCCCCTCCCGTCCTTGTCTACCCTCTAGAAGCGTAGATTCTGGCTTTTTTCTCAGTGGCTGGAGTGTTTCTGTGAGCCTGTCCGCTCTGCTGTCTGACCAGCCCAGGGACTCATCCACACTGCCGGCTGGCCACCCAGGTCCTGCTGTTTCCCTAAGGGTGACCCTGGAGTTGCCTTCCCTCCCCAAGGACAACCCAAGGCCCGGTTGGGCACCTCAACTTCTTACCAACACGGCCACCTCTTTTCTCTCCTCATGTCCCTTTTCCCTGCCCATGCCCTTCTTTCTTCCTACCACTTCCTTGCCACTTTACAAGCTGGTAACCTTGACAGTGACATAATTGCTCTGCGCCTCAGTTTCCACAGCTATCCTTGTTAACACAAGGATAACAAAGGTGCCTCCTTCACTATTTTGTGGGGAGTAAAGGAGTTGCTGTTTGACTGCTTAGATTAGCAACAGCTCATAGTACCTGCTAGGTGGCTAGCATTAGCACACCTCTCTTTCATCTGGGCCTTAGCTTGCCAGGGCCTAAGGGCACAACCTCCTCAGCCCAAGACACCTGGTCGTTCTAAGGAAAGGAGCCCTGGAGATCAATCAGAAGCCCACACTTGAGGACTGTGCATGGCTTTCCACATCCTGAATCAAAACTCAAAAACAAAAGCTGGAGTCTTAACTGGATAATTCAGGCTAAAACATCACCTTGGTTATGGGACAAAGTTCTCATGGGAGTTTTATGACTCTGTGGAAAATATTTTGGAGCACAAATATCCATTTAAGAGTCACGACTTTTTGCTTTTCCAGATGGCAAACAGCTTAAAGATGTGCTTCAGGCTCTGCCAGGTTTATTTGTAAGGACACTAATTATCTTCTTAGAAATAGGTTTCTTTTATAATTATGATTAGCTTTTTTTTTTTTG
Source organism: Hipposideros armiger (assembly GCF_001890085.2). Lineage (NCBI taxonomy): Eukaryota > Metazoa > Chordata > Mammalia > Chiroptera > Hipposideridae > Hipposideros > Hipposideros armiger. The sequence goes on along the minus strand of NW_017731836.1, from coordinate 333,493 downwards.
TTTTATTTTAAATTCTGGGAAAAAAATATATGCATATTTCATCCCTGGCCAACGGAAGCCTTGGGCTTTTCCAGAGCAGAAGTGCCCTTAACCACTAAGCACTCTCCCTCCCATCAGAAACACACAGGGTGAAATCATGTTTGAATTTTGAGTGGGTTTACATTAATTTTGTTCTGAGAATTTTGCAGCCATCCCTGACACAGAGACGTGCAGCAATGGAGGAGGTCTAAACGGGGCAGCCCTGCTGTGGAGATGTCACAGGCTCAGTGCAGGACTGTCACAGTTTTGCACATGCCAGGGGAAATTTCATGTTCTGTCTTCAAGGCAGAAAGGCTGGATTTAATGCAGCTAAAGCCAAGGAAGGATATAACAGCATTTCAAACACGCGAGTTAAATCTGACGATAAAGCTATATAAATTGTCTGTGTTTTGGGACTCCAGGTCAGAGAATGGGGTAGGGAAAAGTAGGGGAGATTAACTGAGGCTTGACTACTAAAGTACAATGGCTAGAGAGACAATACATGACATTGTGAACTTTCAAGGTGACCTCTCTTGGGGTTCAGCTTGCCCCGGACATGCTCATGCAGTAGCCAAAGAGAAAACTTCCCTTTTGATGCCCCAATTCTCAAAAGTGGCTGCCTGTGTAGCTGCTACCTCCAGCACCTCCCTGTAGATCTTTGAGAAGTTAGTACAACTAACCATCAGCTTTCCAGGGAGAAATTTAAAACTATGCATGACCATAGAGAGACGCATGGGCACCAAGAGGAGATAAGAGGAGCCAGTGTTGCCACAATCCAAGATGGGAACCCATGGGGTGTCTCTGCAGAAAGCAAGAGGTGAAGGGTTCCTCCCTGGTCTCCCCAAATGCTGATGAGTCAGGGCTGTGAACACTGTCCCCAAGCTGTTTCCATTGATGTTTTATGGTGCATCTCAAAACAGACCGTGACATTATCTAGCTTCGAGGAACTTTGTAAGCACCCATGGAAGGCCTCTTTGTATAGAGGGAGGTTACGGACCTCGCTTCCAGGGAACCAAACCAACTCTTCAGCAGTTGTATGTATGAAATCTATACTCGAGAACCATACTGTCCAATACACTAGCCACTAGCCACAATAGAAATTTAAATTTAAATTAATGAAAATTCATTAAATTTAAAAATTCAATTCCTCAGTCATCCTAGCCACATTTCAATAGGTCAGGAGCCATGTGTGGCTACCATATTGGACAGCACAGATAACATCCCCATCGTCATCTAAAGTTCTGTCAGGCAGCACTGCTCAAGATGTATTCTTAATGAGCCAGTTACCTTTCTTATGTCATTCATCCATTCCCCAAGTGGTTGTGGCCCACTATACCATACAATGCCTACCACTACTATATTAATACATTAACATTAGATATTGATATTTAGATAGTAACAAAGGGACTTGCTAAATCCAAGATTTCGACCTGCCTGTGCTGTGCAATGTTCTAAGGCTTTGGATGATTTACAGAATGTATATTCAAAAGTAAGACTGATGTCTCCTCTGAGGATATTTGTCGGCATTCCAAGGATTGCAAGTAATATAGAATCCAAGCTCCGTTCCTGACTCTGCTAATCCTTGGAGAGAAAACTGCTCAACAACCAAGACACTGTGCTGTTGATGTGATGCCCCTGCCAGGTTTTACTGGGATCAATGAATTTGGTGTTACATTTTTCTCACCTAGGAATCCTGCAGACTAGTAGCAACCCCCCCCCACCCCGGATCCACACATGCTGCCATGTTGGCCCCACTTTCCAAATTGCCTCCCAGCTTCAATGCACCCTAGTGACTTAACCTGCCTTTGTGTTAACCTGAAAATCCTTTCTTTGCTTGACACATTTCCCCACTTTGGGTAGTTTCTCTCTGCCTTCGAAAAGCTGACAGCAGTAGGGCTACCCCATGCAGCAAGCCTCCAGGGATAAGCCATTACTGGGAGTCATAAGACCCAGGACCAGTTGTGTGTCCCTACAGAGCTTATAGGAACCAGGGTGTTCAATTCACTTCTCTGCTGTTAATTCCAAGGTGCTGCTACTGCTACTTCAAACTGTAATAGTGTCTACAAACAATTTTCACTTTCAGAGAGGCATGATCCCAGGGGGCAATTAAAACCGGGAATCATCTTTGTCAAGGCCTTTAAAAGCAACATAGACTGAGGCCACCACCCATGAAACAGAATGACTCCTCTTTCTCTGTCATTTTAGAAGGTACCTGGCTGACCTCTAGACAGGTTTAGAGAGCATAGGCCGTGCGCTTTATGGAAAATTCCTCGAGATGTGTTCATTGGAAATCAAATGCAGCATGTTTATTAGCTGCTATGCTTTCTGAGTGGAGCAGGTTCTAAGACGACTAGAATGAGAAGCTGAGCTCATCAGGACCACCCAAGGGCTGGGGATTCCATACCATTGACCATGCCAAGGTAGAAGACGGCATTCACCAGCACGCCTCCTTTCCGGAAGTGGTCGCTCATGTGCTCCAGCCAGTTGGCATCCAAACCGCTCACCGTCTGGCCATTCGTGGAGACCCGAAGAGGAATGGTGACGGGATAGTATTGCCGGCACTCCTGATGGCTCTTCGGTTTGTTGAAAAGGGCGAAGATCTCCATTTCTGTTGGGATTTGGAAAGGGGGTGGGGAGAGCAGAGTTCAGACAGTGATAACAAGCTGCCTCACGGGGTCTAGTGGAATCTCTCAGGAGCCTGAAGAATTGATTTCAAAGGTAAAATCTCTGTGAGGTTGCAGTGTTGCCAAACACTAAAACCTGATTCCTTGTAAGTTAGGGTGCCGTGAAAGTGACGTGGACCTCAAAGCTTGAACTTCAAGTGGAGGACCTAGGTTTTTAATCTAGTATACAATGAATAGCTGTTATTTGGGATTAATTTGTATGGCTTGATGTTTGAGAGACGGACAGAGTAGACATTTCTAGAAATTCATACAAAGGTGTTTTGAAAGAAAAAACACATACTTGGGCGAGAGCTGGTCTTAAAAAAAAATAGCAAATGTACACAGGGACATAAAAAAGCAAAAATACTGCTGCAATTCCAGGAACCTTGTACATCCCTGAACTCACTATTTATAAACTGCAGTGGTGTTTCCTGGGGCCGAACCCATAATACTTAATCAAGTACATCAAAAATACATCATTGATATGTAAAAATAAGTATGTTCCAGTAAATGAGGGTTCCTGCCTAGAGTGGTAGGTCTGGTCAGCCAGCCAGACAGGCACTGGGAGTGGGGTGCTGAACTTTCTGTTCTTTCATTTATAGCTCAGTTCTTCAAAAATCAATACTCACTGCTGCCCAGAAGCCAACCCGCGCCTGCCCTACGTGCTGCCGGCCATGAGTGAGCAGTACTGGCCTCCAGGAACGAATACCTGGAATTTCAATCTAAGAATGAAGGTCTATTTTTGTGTTACTCGTTTAGTCAAGTAATCAGAGTACACCCAGCTTAAAAAGCTCTGCTTACGTGGGCTTATCAGGAGTATGCTTTAGTTTCCAAAAATATCTATTTGAATCATAAGAAAACCCCCACCCTTCTTTCAAAGAAATATTTTAAAGGTCATAGACAACGGTTGACATTAGCAAAAAAAGGCAAAGCACACTCATGCTCCTTGTAGGAGACACCTGGCCTACAACCACATTCTGCGATGCTGTACCCCGTATTTCAGTATTTCATAATTTGGGCACTATCCAATAACTAGCTGAGTTAAACGGGCTCACTTTCCTTTATTTAAATAAATGAATTCTAAAAGGAAACTTTGCTTCCAGGCCGTAAAGGAAACAGCTACCACTTGCTATAAACAGGAGGGAATGATGAGGCACATTAACACCAAATATGTCCATCCATGTAACATCTAAAATTATCTCACATAGGAATTGTATTCTGGACAAAGGAAATCTTTTCACAGCCCCATCTGGGCAAGCATCAACAGAGATCCCTGGGGAGCAATGCTGGGCTGTGAGCCTTTGTCATCAGCAAGAGTTAAGCTACCAGAGGGGCCATTTCAAGCGATCCATAGGCTGGAACCAATTAGGAAAGGAAGATGCCCATCTTCACAAGTGCCCACCTAGATTTGGAACAACCAACTCTGCCTATTTATCATCCCTACCCAAAATTACCTTTCTCAGTCCACTTGCCTGACTCCGGAAGCCATCTCTAGCCAGTAAATGCTTTCACATGAGAAATCAGGTCCTGGTGCATGGAGCTGGCAATCATTAGACTATTTTGTGACTTTAAAATACACATTTGAGGGATGGAGACATGCAAAGAAAGGTTTGTAATGGAGGGAAATCAAGCAATGGGTGGGAGCTGGGGTGGGGCACAGAATATGAACTAGGTGATCAGGCATTTTCTAGTCCGAGGTGCCAGGGGTTCAAATAAAAGCCATAGCTACAAAGGCAAGAGGCTAAACAGTGCTTTAGTGAGTCCCTGGCTTCATCTGGGTTTCTTCAAAAGCAGACCGTGTAAGCTTTTGGGTGCAAGTAGTTTATTTGGGAAGTGATCCCAGGGAACAGAGTGAGGGAGTAGGGGTGGGAAATGGGGAAGAGATGAAAGCCAATGAAGGGTGTATTAATGAGTGGGTTACTGCTATGGCAGTTTGGGCTCAGTCCCCCTGGGGTCCCTGAGACGTTGTAGAGAACACACCTCAGGTTGCTTTCCCAAGGGGCAAGGAAGCCAGGGCCTTTTTTCTCATGAGCTGAGAGCCACTCCTGAGGCATTAATTCCCTGGGGCACCTGGGCCTACCAGGCATGTTCCCATTCCAGGGGACACCTGCAGGCAAAGGCTGAGAAAGTTGTCCTCAGGTGACCCCAAGGGGGCGCTCAGAGCACCGGCTACCATAGTGGGCTATAGTCAATCACATACGCATACAAATTAAAAAGAAAACACAGCCTCCGCACAGAAGTGACTGGGGAATTTGGAAGTGGCCAAAGTCCAAAAAATATATAACAACCCTTGATCACACGGAAGGATTCCCCACTCACATGGCAAGACAAAAACACTAAGTTCCCAAATGCGTAATGGAACAGAAAAAGGGGAAGGCCAAAGGGAGAAGTGAGAGTGCTAGGGTGGGGTGAATGGAAGACAGGGACTGTCAGACAAGGCAGCCCTGTGGTGCTGACCGTGCCACCAACTTTCCCGCCTGGATCCTCCTCAAGGTGGAGGACCAAAGCCAGAGACAGAAATAAATTTTTCAGGAAAGAAAGGGAATGCTGTTGGAATCAAGAGGCTCCAAAGCATTCGCAGCAATGAAATATTAGGAGGACTCTGATTTCTGATGCATAACCCTTTAGAGAACTCCATCCCACTGCCTCCTTGGCCAGCATCCTCACTCTAGTCACATGGAAACCTGCCAAGAGAAAATGTCCCAGAATGGTGTCCTTTGATGTTTTAATATTCTGATTCTCCAATATACATCCTCACATGAGCAGGCACCAGGGATTCCAGAAAGAAGGCCCAAGTTTGTTTAAATTTTCTCAGCTGCTCTGTGACTCTGTCATGACCCTCGCTGGAATATTTTTCCAGACACAGGACAGAAAGTCCCAAAGGAGGGGGGAAGGCATTGTTTCTAAGAATGTTTTGAGAATGGCTGAAGATCTGAACTGGCGGAGGAACCAAGAAGCATCAAGACTGTCTTGTATTTCTATTTCTGTCTTGTTGTCTTTCTCTTTCTCCCTGACACAGGGGGCCTTGCTTAGTGCCATTCAGATCCCCCGTCCAGAAAAGTCCCTGTAACGTGATAGGTGATGCACATATGTTTGTTGGATTGACCTACACCAGACAAGCGCAGGAAGCTAAGGGAGGAAGAGGGGGCGTGGAGCCTGCCGGGTGCTGCCAACCTAATAGCCAAGTCCACTCTGGCCTTCTGAAACTCCTCAGGAGCAGGAAGGAAAGAGGCAGATGCCCAGTTCTGAGGCTTGTACCAGGCGGTAGGGCCTTAGGCATGGGATGGAAGTCTGCAGTCTGTCTGCAAGTACCTGTGACTTGCGGGTAGCAGGAGGGTTGGTTGTGTCCTAGTGTTCCCAGAGACCTCCAGGCTGGAGGGAGGAGAAGGTTCAGAGTCTGGCTTAAAGCATGGGGCTCCAAAGGCTAGACTGGGAGAGAGAGAGGGGGCTGGGTGGGAAGGAACAAGTGTGAGTCAGACTCGGCCTGGTAGCGAGACTGAATTGGGGCTAAGGTCTGCTGAGGTCATGCACTGGGGGCGCTAAGCAGAAAGGTTTGCATCCAGAAGGCAGGGCTGTAGGCACCACGGTGGGAAGACAGGGCAAGAGAGCCTTAGGCCTTTCCAAATTCCTGAATCTGGGAGGCGGCTGCTTTAGGTTTCAATCGGGTTCAGGTACTAATAGCAGGCTCCTCTGGGCTTGGCTGAGGTCTGTTTGCGAGGGCAAAGTGTGGAAACTGCTGCACGCACAGCACTCCACGGGAATCCACTTGTAAGGATGACAGCAGCCATATAGGCATGCGCACTGCATTTACAAGAGCCTTTCACCTTCATCATCTCATGTGACTCTCCCAATCTCCACAGGAGGAACATCAGTTCTATGCCCTGAAGGCTTAAGTGGGTCCCCCAGAAATCACAAGCTGGTAAGTGGCAAAGCCAAGAGTCTTTCAAACCCCAAACGCTGGGCTGTTTCCCAAGTCTAACAAGAGGCTAATTTCTTCAGCACACAGAAAACAGGAGCTGATGACCACGGGTGGGAGTTCAATAGCTGTTTGCTAATGGACTGAGTGAAAGGCCAGAAAGATGGTGGCACGTGGCGGATCTGTGAGGGGGCACAACCACAGGGTAAAACTATCCTGGGGGGCCCAGCGAGGGAAGGGGGCCACATATCAGAAAAGCCAGACTCAGGAGGGTACCTCCTCTCTCTCCCCACACAATGAGCTGCCTCCTGTCAAGGAGGCCTACTGTCTAAAATCCCCTCAGCCGAAAAGTACAATTGAGATCACTGGCTTGGGTTTCTGGCTGGCATTTCTAAGCATTTTAAATGAGTAGGCGCAGGGTAGGAAGGGCAGTGCTTGAAAGACATTTTATTATTATTTCCGAGAGAGTGGAACAAGCTGAATTTGTAAGAGCCTGTCTGGCCTCCTTGTTTCTGTGACCGGAAGTTGCAGCACCAGAGACACTGAGGGAAGGACAAGTCAGGAATGAAGGAGGCCAGGACAGAAGTGACAGGTGGATATCCGGCGACGCCTTCCTGACCTTTCCCTGCACTGGCCTCCCCTGCCCAGCCTGTTTATTACAAATGAAGAAAACATGCTCCCCACGGACAGAAATGCCTCACAAGGGGCCATTCATGCTCTTCTGAGCAGAGCTGCTAGCGGTGTTTGTGTGTCTGCCATGCAGTGGGGGCAAGCGTCCCGGACGGAGCAAGGCGCGGGGCTGTCCCTGTGCCTGCTCAGGTGATCTCTGCACAGCAAGGCCATCAAACCAACAGGAAATTCCCCTGGACTAGGAAATAAAAGTCAATGAGCAGGAAGAAAACCACATGCTGGGCCTCCCAGGAACCTGTGTGGGCAAGGGGAGCATAACCTCTGGACCACAGCCTCCTTTCCCAGGAGCCCGCGGGGATGGGGAGGGCCAACCTGCCCTGTTTCTGGATGGAGAATTCACAGGCAAGCTCTATCTGAGCAGTCGCAGCCTAGACTGGCTCCCCTAGGCCTCCTATAAAGGAAATAAATTAAATGAGGAGAAAGACGACGGGAAAGGAGGGAAACTCCCTCTGGACTTTTTTTAATTGTCTTGCTGTGATTGCCTATTTAAGCCCACCTGGCAGAAAGAGGAGTAAAAACACTTCACCCTCCTTAGGGGGCCCTGAGAGAAAGGCAAGCTGAAAGCTGAGCAAGCAGCAGGGAGGAGAAGCGGTGGAGGGGGTGTTTGTGGGGGGGGCAGGGTGATGGTGCAAGGAGAGACAAGATTTCCCAGGAAAAAGATGAGGAGAGAGGCTGCAGTCAGAGGAGGGCCATGACCAGTGCAGACTGGGTCCTTGGACATAGGCTTTAGGGAGGCTGAATGTTCCTGCTATGAGATAACATTTAACTGTATAAGGGCATGAAGGGTGACTTTGCTTTTCTGTGAAATGGGCATAATAACAGCACCTTCTGTTTGTAAAGCTGTTGTGAGATGCGATCAAGGTGACAAATAAGAACTTAGAGGAGTTCACTGAGAGGTTTACCACCATCATGAATGCTGGCTGCCCATCCCCCACAAGGCCATGCACAGGATCAGTAACCTCTGTGTATTCATTCACTGATTTAAAAACATCCAAAGGGTCATGTATTTTACAAAAAGTGGAAAAAAGGATAATAGTGAGCTGCCTAAATTTCAGAGACCTGTGGCCTCCTAAGCAGACAGATAAGGGACAGCCTCATGTATAGACAACAGACAGACAGCTGCCCACCTTGGGGGGAGTGGAGGAGGTGCTATAACACCCTCCACAGCTGCAATTCACACCCACTGTTGGGTTGACCACTCCAGACACACATTAACCCATATTCCCTAGCAGGAACCAATTTTCTAGTTGATAAGAGGGACTTGAGGAAATGTGACACAGGCCAAGACACATTGCGTGCTCAGGGTCTCTGTGTGTTCGATGGCGGGGAGTCTTTCAGTAAGAGAGGTGAACTGCCACAGGGCAACAGAAGGCACCTGGGGGAAGGTAGGTCCTAGGACAAATCTCCTCGATTCATTCTCCCTGGGGTTTCCCACAGGGCGCAGGAAGCCGGGAAAGGGTCTTAGAGAAGCGTGGATTCTGGAACAGGCCATATCTGAAAACTCCCGAGGGGAAACTCAGTATTAACCGCCTCCTTTCTCAAAGCCAAGGCTCCATGCAGAGGTGGAAATCAATGGGCAGGCCCACTGAACCTGTACCCCAATAATAACCGCTTACACTTAGGAGTCAAGCAGTGCTGAGTGCTCTAAATGTCCACCCCATTTAACCCTTCATGAAGAAACTCTTGTCCTAACCCTCTTTTACAGGGTAAGACACTGGGCACAGACGGGTGCCCGCCCAAGACTGCCTAGCTGGACAGCGGCCGGTGAGTGTGAGCGGAGTCTGGCTTCCTAGCCACTGTGCCACCTTCCTTTTCACAACTCCTGCCCCTTTCTCCTGGAGGGGCCTATGCCTGCCCTGAACCCTTACCCCCTCAGGCTCCTGGACTGTGAAGAAGGGCTCCAAGTGGGCCCATCTTCCTTCTAAGGACTTAAAGCCTACACACTCAGCCCAACAGCACTGGGCAGATGGAGGTTTCTGAAAAAAGGCTTGGAGGCACACACAGGATCTAGGCATGCTCTCAGCTCCTCTGGAGGAAGCAGAAGTCTACCTCAAATAGGGGAAAACCCCCCAATGAAAAGATCTCCTTCAGTACATATTTACGAAGGATCCAGGCCTCGAGTAAAGAGTAATCCTAATACATTCGAAAATCGAGGCAGCGCCAATCTCTCCCTCTAAATCCACTTGGCAAATAAGTCCCCAGAATGAACCATCCCACAATATTCTTTTCAGGAAGTACTGACATATCAATGGCAGCAGCAGCAACAACAACAAATTTCACCTTCTTTTTTGTCCTCAAAGCATGAACTGTTCTTCATCCTTTATTTAAGGCTAATTTCAAGAATTAGTAAATAAATAGTAATGTTAATCAGGGAGATGATCTAGAATGGCCAAAGAGAAAGGCCTCCTAAAACCTGGGGGTCTCCTCCTGTCAGTCTTATTACTTGTTCACCTTCCAAAGACTAGAAGGGACCACAGAGCTCATATAAGTGCCTGGCTCTCAGGGAATGACGGGATGGCAGACTTCCCGGAGAAAAAGAAGAAAGGAAATTATGGGGCGATAAAGAGAAATGTCACTCCCTATAAAGTGAGGGCCTCAGTAAATCTTGATAGTCTATTAGAGTACTTCACGGCAAAGACCAAGTAGAGAGGTAAACTGGGATGTGGTTAAGCCTACCCAGGCTCACATGTGACATCTGCCAATTTCCAGCCTGGGCAAAGATTTCCTTTCCAAATCTCAGCTTCCTCAGCTGTAAAATGGGTAAGGATACTACAGCTCACCCATATCCATGGGCTTTAGGGAGAACTAAGAGATCAATCATATAAAATGTTTTTTTGGCCCAGGGCCTGGTACACTGGAAGTATTAATAAATGTTGGCTATTGTCACCGTTGTCGTGTTGTTATTTGAAATCCCCAACCTAACGCACATGTTCTAATGGCCCTTATAATGTAATTAAGAGGATTCATATATATTGGTGGTCTCTCCTTGGCAGAGTGTTCTCACCATGGTGCCGATCTGTCGACTATATAAAACTCCCTGAAATCGGGCTGTTTACAGCCTAGTGAGTTCAATCACCGATTTCCTGCACAATCTGTCCTCAACCGGCTTTCTTGATTTCTTTCTTTAGGCAGATATTCAAAATAAGCAAACCCAAAGTGGAGTGTACATTCAGCATTGGTGCCGGCACGTTTACACTTCCTGTGTTACAGCAGGGTAATTCAAGGGCAGTGCAAGGGCAGTGCAAGAGCATGGCGGGGGGATGAAACAACTCACGTTCTAGAATCCACTTCAAACATGACATTTTGGGACAACTGTAAGTCAAGTTCATGTGGTTCTGCTCTCCCCAGAAGTCACAGCTTCACTAAGTAAACAGTCAGAGGAGCCCAGAAAACTGGCTTGATGAAGTTTTTCCTGTTTGATGGACTGTTGGCTCTACACTCTAATTCCATTTCTTTTTCCTAAAATTCCATGGGGATTACTGCAAAGCTGAAAGCCTCTCCTCAATGGGTCAAAAGTCCCTGTGCTGACATACTTACTTCCCGAGAGTGGCTTCTCCTGCACTTCTGATGGGTCACCGTCTGGTCCATCCAGAGTCTTGCTCACCCCGAGGGGTGAAAATTCGGCACCATTCCCTTCTTCCAAGGGCAAGCTGGGTTGGTCGTCAGTGGCTGGCTCCCCTCTGGGGCTCTGGCTTGGCTCTGGGTTTCCATCTATCCCTTTGGGAGAGCCGGGGTTCTCGTGATCCCCACCCCTGCCAGGTTCCTTTCTCACATCTCTGGTATCCACCTGGGGACTGCTGCCTGCTGAGTTCCCAGGGCAGTGGTACTGAGGTATGACCCCGACGAATTTCAGGCCTCTACTCGCAGCCTCCTGGATCTGTGAGGCAAACAAAATGAAGGGAACCAAGTGAAGGGGATGTTCTGTCAAAGGGAGGGCGCGTGCATCAGCCACATCTCCTCACCGGCCGCCTTTGAGGATAGTTCAGTTTGAACATGAGATCCAACGAGCTGGCAGAGGCTCCATGAACTCTAGGCAGTGCCCACACCCCACCCCGGGCCCGACTGGGGATAGATAGCATGGGGCTTGATTTTTCTAACTATGGAAAAATAAAGCATTTGGCTATGAAGGGCTAGGGTTACCTTTCTTTGAAACACTGCATTAGTCTTTATTAGTTATTCTTTTTCGAAGAGGCTAGAAAAAGGTTCTAAAAGGATAAACTGGAACAAAGAGAGTTTGAAAGAGGAAGTTCACTTTGGTAAGAGTTTATTTTTTCATCATTGTTTTTTTCTCTGATGAGTCACCTGCTTCCTGCCAATCAGGCTACTGTATAATCTCGTATATCTATATAACCATATACTCAGTACCAAATGACATTTTATGACCCAAAGAGCTTCCTCTTTTAAACAATCGTTTTGGCAAAGACGGGCAGAGGTGGGGAAAAGCACCACTGTGCAGAAGCTGATGTGCACGTTCTCCGCAAGAGGGGATGTCTGACGGACACCTGCTCTGTGGTGCTCTCAGTCCCAGCTGAAGCCAGGGGAGCCCAAAAGCCACGCCTGACCCACAGGCATTGCTTAGGTAGATTCGTGACTTTGTAGGCCATGGTACACACCATCCAGTCTAGGTAACAGGTAACTTCCTTCTCACTTCCTGAGCCTGCAAGATCGGGGACTAACGGCCACATGGAATACTGTGGCATTTTAATTCTCCTCTCCCTAAAAAAAATCCCCCTAGGCAGCTATATGTAGTAGTCACAAAGAAAAAATGGAAGGTAATAATAGCCAAATAAAATCAAGCAAGAACCAGCCAAAACTAGAAAATGGGCTTTAGGGGACTTTCTGGGCAAAGGTGCTTAGATAAATCAGGAGGTAGAGACCACAGAGCTGTGTCAGTCTTAGTCACCCAGCCCTAAGTGGATGACCTCAAAAAAATTGTGGCCTCTGCAGTAATCATCTCCTGTCATTTGAGAATTAGTACCAAATACCAGCATGGAGCTACTCTAAAGGAGAACCAAGCCTTGGCTGTCTTTTTCAGATAAACCACCCCAACTTTAACTAGAAGGTCATGTGACTTCAACATTGCACATCTTAAAAAACAATCTGAGCAGTTGCAAATGTGTAGTCCAATCTTTCTACAAAGTCTGGCCTGCGCTTGACACAGCGATAACAATAGGGTGATTACCACCTATTGCAGACCATGTGCAAGGCACTACGCTAGGTGCTTTACGTAAATTGTTTTGTTTAATCCTTCCATGACACTGCATAATATCATTACCTCCATTTCAGATGAGGACACTGAGGCCCAGAGACATCAAATAATAAAACAAGCAGTGAGGAACCAGGGTTCAAAGCCAGATCTGGCATGGGCCTAAGTTCACTCTCTTAATCACAAAATCAACTGGATACATCTCAAGGCATCAAGTACATAAATGTTCTTGGACATGCATGTGTTCACACATATGGCCATGGTTGGCTCAATTCTCTCTTCAAAAGTTAAAAAAAAAAATGTTAAGTCATCTTTTCCATCCCCAAAAGTGTTTTCACTCATCAATTTATGATAGCCACCTACTTTCAGAAATAATTTTGGAAAGCTTATAAAAGACACAGGTAACAAAAGTTTTAAGAGAAAAGAGTGGGGAGATAATTATACCAAAGAACCTTAGGCTAAGGGAAACTATTGCATATAAAGCATATGAGCTTCCTGGTAACATAGGCAAAAAGATAAAGTCAATGGATTTTACAGCCCTTAAATGAAATGAGGGAACACACCCAGTCAATAAGAGGGAAGCACGCTTTTCTAGTAAGGAACACAGAAATTTGTTGTACGACTCTTAAAATGGATCTTCTTTAGCTTTACGGAAAATGGAGAGACATTTTTCTTACACCTTTTATATATTCTTAACCGTTGATAGAAGGTGAAAACATTACGCTAAGGCACAAATCTTTGAAAGTCCTCCTATGTGGAGCTAAAGTCAAATAATCCCGGTAATTGACAGATATACATGGACAACTGTAACAGACGACAGCATGCTAAAATGGATCAGAGCCTGTGCACTGGGCCACATTAGTACTAACTTCCCTAGTTCCCATGGCAGTGGAGTACGATATGTTTTCTCTAGTCTTAACTGTTTGTGAAATAATGCTGCCATCCTATGCTTCTTCAGAAGGATCTGGGAAGACTGGCTCTTCATTTAGCTTTAAATACATTATGCAAATTCTCAATCCACTGCAGTAAAAGTCAACTGAAACTAAACTTCCACAAATTTCAACATTTGAGAAAATAATATTAACAATTTCCAGATATAGCTCCTACAGGAAGGACAATTAGCTCTTCCCATCCAAATTGCTGACCTCTATTTCAGCTATGAAGCCCCCTGGACTCCAGTCTAATAAACTGCAAGCTGGAGCCTCTCCACTTCTGCTGTGCCTGAGGAACAGGTGCACTAGCCCCTGCGACTTGTGCCTCACCACAGAGAAAATAGCTATGACTGCTGAAACACGTAAAAACTGGTCCGACTGAGGGCTCAACCATAGGCCAGTCTCAACTTGAGTCATGGGGTTTGAAGGCAGAAAGACCTGGCTTGGAACCCCAGATGTGCAACGTACTGGCTTAGGGAATCAGAGTATGTTACATAAGCTCTCTGCGCCTCAGTTTTCTCATCCATAAAATGGGGGGAATCATGCTTTCCTCTTAGTGACGCTGAAGATTAGACATTATATATGGCAAGTATGCTGATGGATGGGGTAAAGAGAAGATACTCGTGGCCATCATTATCGCTCTACCCTCTCTCCTTAATCGGTCCCAGGCTTCCATGGCCCTGCAGAGAAGTAAGAATCACTCCTAGTAAGGAGGTGAGCACTCCGGACATCGGGCAGTCTTCTAGCAAGCCCTCCCCCACACCCCGGGGACTTGAAGAATTGAAGAGGCGTTGACATAAATCAGGCATGTCGCCTTCTCCCACAACAAACCGGACAATCGTATTCCTTTGCCCTACTGTACTGCACACTTACCCTCCATGCCAGGGGCTCTCCAAGTGTGGCCCCTTATTAGCAGCATCAACATCACCTGGGAACTTGTCAGAAATGAAAATTCTCAGGCCCTCCTGAATCAGAAACTCCGGGGGTAGGGCCCAGAGATGTACATTTTAGAAAGCCCTCCAGCTGATTCCAATGTGCTCTAAAGTTCGAGAATCACTGCTCTAGAATACACATTTCACAAGGGCAGGGGTTTTGAGCACCGCTGGGTCCCCAGGGCTAGGATCGATGTCTGGTATATAGTAGGTACTCAATAAGTACCTGTAGAATAAACAAATGAATATATTAAATAACGAGTGAATGTGTATGTCTCCTCTCCCAGAGTGAGCTCCTTGAAGGTAGGGATGGAGAAGGATTAATTTTTCAGCTTCAGAAGTCAACAAACATGTGATTAAGTACCTATACTGTCCTAGACCAACCCTGTGCTCAGGTGCTGGGGATACAAAACTGAAGTCCAATTCTCAAGAAGATTCAATCAATTATTGTAAACACTTTAAAAATAATTACACTAACATGGTACAATAATGCTTATGTTATAATGTTATCTAAAAAAAATCAAGATGCTAAACTTTATGGACATGATTATGACAGCAATATTTCTATTTGTGTCTAATTTTTCAAAATGTATCTAGTGAGCACACACATTACTTTTAAAGTTGAAAATAGAAAAAAGTCCAAAAATTCCTCATAGAAGGTGATAAAGGCAGCAATAGATACAAAAGTACAGAAATGACAGGGATGAACATGATTGTTTCTGCCCGAAGGGAGCGCTGAGAAAAGTTTCTCACAGAAGGTCAGGGCTGTAACACATGCGATAGTGTAATACAATAGGGAGAGGTGGGGAGTGTGGCAGAACTGGAGTGTGTATGCCTTACCTTAACTATTCAAATTCATTGTTTTCCTCCAAACATCATGTTAGACAAAGCCTATTTGTGGACCAAATCTACAGGAGGCTTTGAAGGATGAATAGGAGTTCATCAGATAAGTGAAAGAAAGGGAGAAGGGCAATACAGGTAGAGAAAAGCAAGGATTATCATGGGCAAAGGCTTGGTGGTATGCAAACAGCCTGATGTATTGAAGAAACTTCTAGAAATATTCCTGGAACATGACATGAGAAGCCACGAATGCCCCGAAATGAGGTTGGACTGAAAATCGAAAGAGAAATATCATGGATGTCATTGGAGATACCATGCAAACAAAGGCCCTCACTTCACCCTGGAGGCCAGAAAATCCCCAACTTTCCCACAACAGTAACTTGAAGAGCAGAGGAGAGTGGGAAGACACAAGATTTCTTTGTTCATCTTTTATCTTCCACATTAATGAAAAATTTATATCCTGCACCACAGTACGCATAGTGTCAAAACTTTTAAAAAGATGCCAAAGTTAAATCCCCTCCACCCAATCCCAAGCATTCCAGGGACATCCACGTCTCAGGCATTTTTGGCACACATCTTTGTCTGCAGCTCTGCTTACTTCCTTTAGGTGGGTTCCTGGAAGCAGAATTAATGGGTCAAGGGATATGAGCTTTTCAAAGGCTTGATACAGGCTGCCAAATTGTTTACCAGAAAAGACAAGTAGTCCTTTTTAACCAGAAGAACCACATTTAGGTTTTATAAAGACCAATATTTGGCTAGACCCTGGGGGCCTTGACGCTTTTCGTTTTCTACCTCGCTCTAGTATAGGCACTTCCTTTTCTTTTTCATGAAGTCATTTGACTGTGTTTGTCAAACGGAATCCTGTTTGTTTCCCATTCACTCATTTGTTCGTTCATAACTTTTACCAAGCAAGTCCCATGCGCATGATAAGAGGGCACACAGGTGGTGTTCACTGGGGTTCATCCTCAGCTACCAGCTTTCTCCACTCTCCACTCCCCATGGTGACCTCCTATACTCACCTGGGTTCAGCCACTAGGCATATGTTTATTATTCCCAAATTTTGACTCCCCGGCCCTGATTTTCCTCGGGGGTTCAGACCACATGGCCAATGATCCCAGCTGATGGGGTCCGTCACGGACCTTGTCTCTCAAACTGGAGCCACAGGCATCTTCCTTAGCTCTTTCCTTCTCTAATCCTGTATATCTACTCACCATATCCACTCACCATAATCCTGTATATCCAGATTGATCCCCCCATGTTTCCTGAATCCTCCTCTCCCCACTTTCCATACCCCTAAGATCGTTTTACTTTAGAAGCTCAACATCTGTTGCTGGACACCCCCTTCACTTCAGACTATATCGGGGCTTCATGAGCATGGAGTCACATCAATATGGAAGACCAAATCAGGAATACTCACTCACCTTGGTTGTGGAATTCCCCACAGACTGTCACATGCATGACCACGACATTTCTCTAACAACTGTACTTAGTTAAAACAACTGTGAACACCGTACAACTCTTCTACTAAAAACTTCAACATGCATTATCTTAGGCCTCAAAATAATACCTTACAGAAAAAGAAACTGGTTCTGAGACAGTTACGTGACCTGTCAGATGTCACAGGGCTAATCACGGGCAAAGCCCGGATAGGACTCTGAGTATCCTAAATCCAACCTGATGCTCCTTTAGTGATACCACTCTTTCCACTTTTATGTAATCCAACCTGTGCCAGGATGCCCAGGTGGATGCTAGTTTAAACTGAAATACACCCTCACCCACCTTCTCGTTTCTGCTGCATTTAGGAACCACCTCACCCTCAGCACTTAAAGGAGTAATAATTGCTGGTCTGGGCACAAAAAATTAAATAAGACGATTTTTTATGGATCCAAAACTTCATTTAACTGCTCTATAATAAGAACGAAGAACGAATCTGATGGTAACTATATTTTCCCAACCTAAAGGCAGGCGTCTTGTGATGTGAAAAAGGTTTCTTTTTTAAAAATTTACTTCTGTCCTCCGGGTCTGCCTGTGGGCGCCGAGACCAGCCATGGTGAGACCACGTGCCAGCTGGTTACCCACCATGGTGCACCCCTGGCTTCCGAGTCCAGTGCCCTGGATGGTAGCATGGACCAGGGAGCTTACCACCTGGTCACATGGGGATTCTGTTCAACTGCAGTGGTCATGAGCCTGACTCCAGGCTCAGAGCCCATCAGGGCTCATTTTCCACGGTTCGAGGGATGAGAGGAGGACCCAGGGAGTCATGGCTGGGACAGAGCCTTGGGCTAGACAGTGGGGAGCAGGGGAAGTCAGGCGGCCATGGGCTGGACATATGGAAGCAGGGGGGTAGGCCGGCGAAAAAAAAAAAAAAAGGGAGAAAAAAGAAAAAATAATCATTTCTATAAAAAGTCTGAATACATTGTAAAAAATATATCATCCTTAGATAGACATTTAAAGAATCATTTTTATTAAAAATAACAAGATGATATTGGGATAGTCCCAGAAAAATCTAGGGCATATTGTCAGTTACTCTACTTTCAAAATGAATAGCATGCTGCTAATGATAAGTGCAAACATATACTTTGTCTCGTACATCTGTTCGCGTTTTAGAGTACATATGTCAGTCAGAGCGAAACCTGTTAGGGAGAAATGGGACATGGGCTGGACTGGGTAAAAATGAGAGCTAAATGTAACACAGGAAAAGGAGCAGGAAAGCCTCCTGCCCACAGGTCAGCGGGAATTTAAGTGCACACAGGCCATGTCAGAAGACATAGGTGAAGGGTCTCAGGCAGTCTAAGACCATTTTGTCTGAATCAAATGAAGAAGGTGTCATGGTTAATTTTTTGTGTCAACGTGGCTCAACTATAGTGACGAGTTGTTCGGTCAACACTAGATGTCTAGATGCTGCTATAAAGATACTTTTCAGATGTGATTAACATCCACAATCCACTAACTTTGAGTAAAGCAGATAACTCTCCATAATGTGGGTGGGCCTCACCCAGTCAGTTGAAGGCCTTAAGAGCAAACACAGGTTTTCTGAAAAGAAGGAATTCTGCTTCTAGACAACAACATAGAAAAATCTGCCTGAGCTTCCAGCCTTCAGACACAAGATTGCAACATCATTTGAATCTCTAGTCCGCAGGATGGCCCTGCAGATTTTGGAGTTGCCAGCTCCCACAATCACGAGCCAATTCCTTAAAATAAATCAATTTCAATCTCAATATCTCCTTCAATAGATAGACAGACAAATGCAGCCATCCCTCAGTATTCAGGGGGGATTCATTGTAGGGCCTTCTTGGATATCAAAGTCCAGGGATGCTCAAGTCCCTTCTATAAAGTGATGGAGCATTTGCACATAACTTATGCATAACCTCCTATGTACTCTAGGTTACTTATAATATCTAATACAATAGAAATGCTATGTAAATAATTGCTATGCTGTATTGTTTAGGGAATAATGACCACAAAAAAAAAGACTGTACATATTTAGTACAATCTATGCCACCTCATAGGCCTAACTACATAGCACATGTCAGCAACAACATAACATTCTTTTTCAAATATTTTCAATCTGCGGTTGGTTGAATCTGCAGATGAGGAATCTGTGGGTATAGAAGGCTGAGTATAATCATGTTAGTTCTGTTTCTCTGGAGAACTCGGACTATACAGGAGGAGAGCAGGTAAAGGGAGTGAGGGGACTATGACAGCACAGGGCAGGCTGATGGAGGAATCTCAATCTAAACCTGACTCGGTGTGAAATGAACAGATGGCTAAGAGCTCTCAGAAGGCAGTGAGAGACTATGTTCCCCAAACAGAACCACCACCACTAGGACTTAATCTGGTATTGATTCAAGGTCCCAGGGGAGGGGCTGAAGTACAGCAAGAAGTCTGACAACCATCACTGTTGCCCAGGTACAGGAAATTCCCCCACCACGTTTTTGGGTGAGGGGAAATTAAATCTTTAACTGATAGATTTAATTTCTATGAGTTATAGACAGTTTCTAACCTTATGATGAACTGAATGGAATGCCGATAACTAATGGCTAATTAATGTTGGGCATCAGAAACTTACTGACTTTTGAAAAACTATAGCACTGTGCTATCTATTATGGTAGCCACTGGCCAAGGGTGGTTACTTAAATTGACATTCATTTAAATTAACTGAAATTAAAAATTCAATTCCTCAGTCACACTAGCCACATTTCACGTGTTCAATAGCCACTGTGGCTAGTGACTATAGTACTGGACAGTACAACTATAGAACATTTCATCACCACAGAAAGTTCGATTGCACAGTGCTACTATAGAGCATAATAAAACATAAAACACTGAGTGATAGAAACGGGGTTTTCAACAATGATCTCAGAGGCATAGAATACAGGGCAGAGACCAAGACTCACACGCACAGACATCCCAAATATAACTTAGACCAGACCACTGCCCACTGTGACCCTCCCTCATAACTCTGGGGCCACCATTCTGTGACAGCTGATATTTTAAAGTATCTGGGGATCCGTGACACATCCAGGGAACCTACAAACAGAAGCATGTGCTGTATGTCAAGAACAGGCACAAAAATGCTGTTCTGGGTTGCACGGTTACACACAAGTCTTTACAGTGAATATTTTATCATACACACACACAACCCTTCTCATGTTTTGTCATCTAAACTCTTGTACAGCTTTCTGAAAAGGGAGGGTTAGAAAATAACACACGTTTTAGCTCAAGTCTGAAGCTGCCTTTAGTTCTGACATGTTAACATCTAGCTGCAGGAATTGAAAGCTTTACCAAGCACTGCTGGGTGTTTAGCTCCATTATGGGGCCATTAGGGAAGAGCGTGTAGACCATCTGGTGTGTTTTTCTCTTTTAATGACCGAAAGGTCTTAAAATGAGCCTGGGACAAGGAGTGTGAGACCTAAAGCTTTATCCACCTCTGCCACTCACTAGCTATGTTACTGGTCAACGTGATTTATCTGAGCCTCAGTTTTCTCATCTATAAAATGGGAACAATAACATCCGTTCATTCTTTCCATAACTATGTACTCAATACTTACAGGTGCCGGGGAAAGAATAGTGAGCCAAACAGACACTACTCTTGCCCTCCTGGATTTAATACATGTTGTTTTTACTTAAAAAGGGGTAACTGAGAGACTCTGAAGAGTTAATGTGGTCCATAAACAATCTGTTTATGTTCGGTTTGAGGGACCACTGCTTGCCCTTAAGTCCCTGGCAGGACTGGGGTTTGAGGGAAGGGGTACTCCTTTATTCTCCTGTGCTATTGGGGGTGTTATGGATTTCAGGAAATGCTGAAAAAGCTCAGAAAATTGTAAACACTCTTAAAAACAAAAGGAAGAGGAGGGGCCCAGTGTTCTGGTGGGAGTAGAGAATGGATCCATCCTTTGGTGGCTCTGTTCACGGCAGGCATTTCTGACAAAAGTTTTATTTGCTCTCATTATCTGTGTAAATGGACTCAGTTCTTTCACTTAGATTGTGCCTATAAGTTCCCAATTCATTAAAAATGTAGTGTACATGAGTTAGAAATAAGTAGGACTGTTAAACTTCCACTACCCAAAGATCTTCAACTAGCTCTCCGTGTCTGCTGTAAGCCAACCGAGCAGAAGACCCCAACCTGTGTCAAAAGTCTAAATCAAAGATGCAAACAAGGTGAACAAGGCGAGGCCTATTTGTGAGGAACAATCCAATGGTACATGAAAGAGCAGCTCAGTGGCCAGCAGTGTAGGGTCTGAGCTGGACCTTAGGAAGACCTGGAATCAGCATCTTCAGCATTATCAGGAAACTTTCTCCAAGTTTTGTCCCTACTTTTCTTTCTTTGTTAGCATCATTCTTCTTATCCAAAAACAATTTTCCCCATGTGGCAGAAAAGATGGCCATTGCCAACTTCTGAGTATTTTTGCTTACAGCTTAGCTACTAGAGGTAAAATGCCTAAACTTCCTGGTTACACACAGCAAAAGGTCTCAGAGAAGGGCTCCGATTGGCCCAACTTAGGTCAGGTGGCCAGTTCTAAGCCATTCAGCTCTGGCCAGGGGCAGGGTGGCTCCCCTGGAAGTCATACAGCTGTACTGTGGGAAAAAAGCAGCTCTCCTAAGAAGAGGAATGTCAGGACAAAACAAATATTTAAGTATCTATCATGTAGATACATTATGTCATATGAAATAAAATCTGAAACTTATTCAGT
The DNA here is from genome assembly GCF_001890085.2 of Hipposideros armiger. Lineage (NCBI taxonomy): Eukaryota > Metazoa > Chordata > Mammalia > Chiroptera > Hipposideridae > Hipposideros > Hipposideros armiger. The sequence goes on along the minus strand of NW_017731836.1, from coordinate 312,102 downwards.
ACCCACATGTACTAACAAAGAGAACATAAGCCAAGTATTACATAAGGCAAATGATATTTAAGCCAAACTAAATTAAGCAAATAAATCTGTATCTATCACAATAATGTTAATATATTTTGGTCAAAGTAATTCCTGCATCAGTGCTCTAGGTTATTTTGTCTCCAGAGACATAGCCGCATTCTATTACTTCACACAGCGTATCTTTGCATCTCTCCATCAGAGCTGCTCAAAAAATTCCTGTCTCCCAACTTTATTGAAATATAATTGAAGACAGTTTTTTTTAAAAAGAATATTTCTGGAATTGATGTCCAACCCCCAACCATTCCACTACACAAAGCAGTTTGCCATAATCAATCTACACCCAGGTCAGGAGGGGCACAGTGGAAAGAGTCAACATGCTGAAGCAGGCAGTGTCACCTCTGGCAGATTTTCACTGGCCCTACAAATCCCTGATCTCTCTCAGTGTATGCCTATCAGCAGAATTTATCACGTGTGTGGTCAGACCAGGATCCTGGAGCAAATGCAAAGACCTTGGCCCAAGAGAGCTGCCATTGTCCAGGTAGGAGCATTGAGGGGAGAGAACTGAGAGGAGAATCTGCCATCACCTGACACGTCTGCAAGACCCCCCGGATTTCCATGAGTGCTAGTATACATCCACAAAGGAAGTGGATAAATAAAATCTCAAAACGTCATGTGAGCATAGCATTTAAAGAGATTTTCATCATAGTCTGGCGGGAAAGTCAAAGAATGTGTGCGGACCTCACAGTTTGTTGTTTTGTGGCTGCTTAAATCCATGGATGGTAAAATAACCTTAGGTGGAATCTGTGCAAACAGAAACGGTGTGGGGGAAGGATCCCCAGAAGATTAGCAAAGGCTAAGAGGTAAGGAAGTATCATAAGTTATGCAGAGAAGAGCAAATTTCAGTGTGCCTGCACCAAAAATCCACAATCACAATAGCTTACATTTACAGACAGCCAAACACTTTCTTAAAGGCTTTACATAGATTAAGTCATTTAATCCTTATAGTAAAAGCAACAGTAGGTATTCTTTTTTTATCCCCATGTTACAAATTAGAAAATTAAAGCACAGAGGTTGCACAACTTGCTCGTGGTCACACAGCTAGTAGTAAATGGCAAGTAGGATTCACGCCTAGCAGTCTGGTTCCAGAGTCCATATCCCTACCTATTTATTACACTACTCAGCACTGTATTTGCTACAGTATATCCTATACTTTAAAAGCCATATGAGGGCTAGATCTTGAAGAGTGCTGAATATTTAGAGTCCAAACTTTTTATTCTGTAGGCAACAAAATGCTATCATTTCTGAGCAACAGTGACATAACCAGGTCTGTCTATCCCAAGGAAAGTTCATCTGTCCACAGGATGTGATATGGATTGAGATGCAGGCAGGTGATAGAAGTGAGCAGACGGGAAGCAAAGAGAGTGGTTGGGGGTCAGGGAGTCACTGCAGAGCTCATGGGAGAGGTCATAAGAGCCTACTGTTGCCATGGAGAAGGATGTGAGAGGTAAATGGGAGACCAAAAGTAGGGACAGCAGTCTGTTGACTAAAAGGTGATACACCATGGGACTCTGATATGTTAAACTATTGGTAACCTATTGTCTAAACAAGGACACTTCTGAGAGCAAAAGGTGAAACTATTAATTGTGCTGTGACGATACGCATGAGCTAGAGCTGTCCAAGTAAATGGAGACATCGGGTCACCTAGTGAAACGCGACCAGCAGTGAAGACCTAGAAAGTTGCTTTAAAAAATAAGCAGATGACTGTTCTTTTTCATCCTTCCCCACCTAGTATGTGATCTGCTTCTTCCATCACTCTCCTGCTATTATATCTTTGGTGCCTCTGCCTGGCCCCTCCCACAAATATCAAATCTATCCAATCCACTTAGGGTTACAACAAGGAAGGCTCAAGGTCTTCCATCAGTGGACACTCTGCTGACCAACAATCCTTCCATCCACCCTTAGTCAGATATTTTGTCCTTCCCCTTGGGAGGGCCCTATCCCACAACTTCTTCACACCCATCCGCTTTCACAAGCCTTTGTTTTATCTTTCAAAGTTCATTTCCATCTGGGGACCTTAGTACTTGCAGCGACTTCTGTTTGGGATGCTGTTCCACTAAATCTCCCCATGACTGGTTTCTCCTTGTTATCAGGGACCCCTCTTCCTATTTATGGACATCCCTGAAATCCTAGTCTAAAAACGGTCACCTGGTAATGCTTCAGCATATCTTTTTGTTTAATTTTCATCATATAATATATTTCCATGTAATTTTTTACTAACTTATTATCTGTCTTTCCCAGTTGAATGAAAGCTCTGTGAGGGAAGGAAAATTGTCTGTTTTGTTCCCTGCTCTTTCCCCACCATCTGAGATAGTTTCTGGTACCTACTAAGTACTCAATAAATGTTTAATAAAGGAATGAATAGCTAGGGGATTAAATTTGCAGAATCTGAGGTTACTAATACATCTATGGTCTATAATTTCAGTAAATATCCATCTGGGGCCAATAATGTTTTGCAAACACACTCACTGAGGTTCTGAAAATCTGCACAACATTTGTATCATATTAACAGAGAAGAAAACTGAGCCCAGAGAAATTTTAAGGGGTTGCAGGTCCAGCGATACATCTCAAGAAAGCAACACTATGAAAATTATTTGCAGTCCCTGGGCTTCCAGTTCATATCTTCACAAACCAGGTCAATCTTCCCTTCAGGAAAAAGGAAACATGCAGCTACAAACAATTTGCTAATATCAGTATTTCTTATTCAGGTTAAAAAATACCTCATAGTTGGGCATTCCACTGGCCTTCTTTCATAAAGGTACTACCTAAGACAAGACAATGCATTTCCTAAAAAAAAAAGAAGATGGGAAAATCCAGGTAGAATCCGGAATCTTGGGAGTTGCTGAGATTGACAGCCCCAATTTTATACTTTGGTAATACCAGTGACCCTGGAATTATAGGCTTGGGGTAAAGAACCTTAAGGGTTTATTAAGACTCCTGGGAATGTTCTGGAAAATCAGTTTGAGTCTTCATGGAACTCAAATCTCAGCACCACGGTTAAATGACTGAGGCAAATGAACATTAGTTTGAAGAACTTTAACCAGGAACAGATGTTTCCTTTCACACCACACTGCTTTAACATCCAGTATTCGTGACTTTTTCCCCCCCCCCACTATTCCCTGATTTACATAGGCTTCCAAAACATTAATAAAAGGCACTTTAACAAAATGTTGAGATGGTGCTGTCGGGCCAATGCTATCCCAGTTTTAACCTCGGTTAAAAAAAAAAACCCTTTTCTATTCCCGTGACTCCAGACCAACAAAAATATAACACGGTCCTAATGGTATTTGAAACCCCTATGGTAAACAGAGCAGTCCAACTAAGTACTTGGGGATGGTTTTCATTACAATGTGCAAAGAAATGAATGTTTTATTGTTCTTTTGTAAATACCCTGGAGATGGTTTTTCTGGAAGATGGAAATGATTTGAGCGAGTTTCAGATATCATGAAGATATGTGATCTCTTTGAGTAACAAATAGGGTGTTTTTTTTGGTGGTGGTGGTGGTGGGGGGTGTCTTTGCATTTACAACTGTTGAGAATTACCCTTAAAGATTATTTTCAATGCCCAATAACACTTATATTCAATACTGAACTTATTATTTCCACTTCATTTTTTTTATATAGTCCATATTAGCCCTGCATGTCTCAAAGTTTCTTCCTAATAGAATGAACCGTGAATGAACATAGCATGTCTGAATTCATGTATAAAGCAAACTGTATTTTCCAAAGGTGGTCACAATAATATTTCTCATTCCACATGGTCTGCTAGAACCTCCTCCTTCCCCATCAAGAGGTGGAATCTATGCTCCTCTACTTGAACCAGTATGGGTATCAACCCATAAGTAAAGTAAAAAGGATGCTATGTGACTTCTGACGCCTGGACATAAAAATCCCATGAAATTCCACCTTGTTCTCTTGGAATGCTTGCTCTTAGAACCTAACCATTATGTTTTAAGGAAGCCCATGCAGCCATCCATGTGAGTGCGCCATCTTGAAACTGGATTCCCCAGCCACTGACAAACCACCCTAGTTGATACCATGTGGAATAGAGATCATCTGTCTCTGCCAAGTCCTGCCCAAGTTGCAGATTTCTGAGCAAAATAAGTGATTACTGAGGTTATGAACCACTGTGTTTTGGGGTGATTTGTTTCACAGCAAGACACCCTCTTTAAATACAGTAATCCTCACTCATTCTTACCAATGGGAAGACACAAGACTGCAATAATTTCTTCAAGCAAAATCCACAATCCTTTATAAAGGATGCAGTTAGCAGCAAGCTCAAATATGGAGAAATGTAAATAAGGATAACACAAGTACTTTCAAGGAGTGGGCCTGTAGAAGACATGCTTTAATAAGGAGGTAAGAGCAATTTGTAATTAGCCTCTCGTTTGTGATGATGCATCCAAACTACTGGAACAAGCGAGTGCCCTGCGATAAGCCCTGCCCCCCACACAGCGCCTCCTATTATTAATCGGCTGAGCAAACCTGTAGGCAAACACAGGCTCAGTTATTTTTTGTTATAAGTTATGAACGTGCAGCACATGATATAATGGTGATGCTTTACTATTTCAAGAGCTACACAGAATGATGCCCACATTCCCTGGCACCATCAGAGTCACAAAGGGTCGCATAGCTCCCAGCGCTTGAGGCTTAGGAAACAATCCATCTGTATTATTCTTAAACTGCCATAAAGAGAATCTTCCATTGCCCTCTGGGGAGTGTCTCAGAAGTTAATCAGAGTAGCAACTGCATCTCACATTCAAAATGGGAAGTCATTGAAATAAAGTTTCTATACCAACTGAATAATGAAGAGTTCCATGAAAAACTAATTTTATTTCTACCAGGAATATATTTATACATTTTCTTTTAAAGTTTTTCCATCTCTTCAGGCATTTTTCTTCTGACGTCTATTCCTTGTATCCTCCATATCACAACCTTTTTCTCTGAAGGAGTTTCCTTTACAAAAGCTTCTTGGACTGCCTCCTGCTCAGTAACGGCCTATCACCCACCAATAACATTTTTATAACCCCAGCAATAACATCCTTACTTAAAGAAAATGTGATATATATATATATATAGATAGATAGATAGATAGATAGATAGATATAGATATAGATATAGATATAGATATAGATATAGATATATAATGGGTATTATTTAACCATTAAGAAGAAGGAAACCCTGCCATTTGTAACAACATGGATGGACCTGGAAGGCGTTATGCTGAGTGAGATAAGCCAGAGAAAAACAAATACTGTACGATATAACATATATGGAATCTAAAAAAGTCAAATAGAACCATGGTTACCAGGGGTTGAGGAGTGGGGAAAATGAGATGTCGGTCAAAGGATACAAACTTCCAGTTATACAATGAATATGTTTGGATATATAATATACAGCATGGGGACTACAGTTAACAATACTGTATGGATTGCATAACTGACATTTGCTAAGAGAGTAGATGTTTTCTTACCACACACACAAAAATGGTTAACTGTGGCTGTATCAACTAATCTTAATGTGGTAATCATTTCACAATACGTAGGTTTATCAAATCATCATGCTGAACCCACTAAACTTATACAGTGTTGTCAATTATTTTCCAATAAATCTTGGGGAGAGGGGATCACAACTACCGCCACCAATTAAACATCCCTATTACCCTCGCCAATAATATCCCTACTGCTGCAAACAATAACATCTTACTACCCATCATTCCCAGCTACCTTTCAATACCTAGGAATGCTGCTATAGGGCTAACAGAAGGAAGATATAGATTGGGAAATAGTTAGATAGGAAACCTTAGTTTAATCTATTTTCTCTTATTGTTTAGGCTAGATTTATAATAATTAGTTATTAGAATAGTTGGGCCATCTGTCCAAATATACACATCTTGGGTTACTTCTAAAGATTATAGCACCACCCACATAATGGTAATCTATCTTATTTTTTCAGTCTTTTAAACACTTAAGTCAGAAGTGATCCAACAAATGAATCATTTTAAGTTTAGATTTTCCTCACAACAGATATTTTCCATTGGAGTGTCAGAAGGCAGCGTTTACTTTTAACCTTAAAAAAAAAGAAACTTGTAAAAAAACAATAGCCATTATATCATACTCCAATTACAATTATTAGTTAAGGAGGAAGAACAAAAAAACAGTTATCCATCAACAAATGTTGATTTACTAGATAAAAAGCACAGGGAATGCTATGATGTGCCCAGCAAAATTCATAACATGAAGGCATATGGCACGAAAATTCAACATGCCACCATCATAAGCCTAAATTAATAAAATTAGCCTCTTGATTATAGGGGAGAAAGAATTGAAAAGCCAGGCTAACCATAGAAGAACAGAATATTACAGATTATCAATGTGCAAAAGCCTCATTTACAGGGAAGGAAACCAAGAATTTGAGAAAGTAACGTGCCCCACCTAAGTGACTACCCAAGTTATTTGTTAAGTAGCATGTTTCCTTTACTGGAATCTGGAGAAAATTCTGGAATTGGGTTTTCAAAGTTCCTGATTTCTCCTTGAGAAGGCAAGTCACTTTCAGTAACTGAGTACTTGGTGTCCAAGTGCCTCCCTACCCTCCCTTCCCCCAAAGCCATCTGCAACACCGCTGAATGATCCTAATGGGATCCAGCTCTGTGAGTGGGAATTCTCCCAAAGGCAGAAAAGGGGAAAACCTTACATGGGCTGTAATCCTGTCACACTGGCTCTCAAAGCCCTCAGAAAAGACTGCACATAATCTCAAGCAGTAAAAGTGAAGCCTTCCAGTTTTAGAGGAAAGATACAGCAGGCAGCCTAACTGCCTGCCAGAATAAACTCCATTTCTCCATTTCTCAGACGAGACACCCCACCCTTCACATGCCTCCAGGTCAGTCCAAATTCCCACACTCATTATCTGTGCTGGATCCCAGACAAATCTGGCAGACAGGAGGTCTCACTGAGCGGGATGTTCAACACCTCTGAGCAACGCAGATGGGACGTTCAACCTGTGCTGTAAACCCATCAGCAACCACGTGTTCACTGGCAGTGCATAATTAGCACTCAAATCATGTTATGTCTCATCAAAATACATACATATAAGTAATATATGTGTGTATATAAGTACACACATATATATACATACACACATACATGCATGCCGATTTAGAAACTTTCCTGGCGATTAACGGCAAATTCCATATTTGTAAACATCTGTGCTAGGAAGCGTGAACTAGAAATGGTGACATATAACCCTCACAAGTCATTTCAAGGGAGGGTTTACTAAACAAGTTTCAACCACCCCAAACACTGAAACAAGCACTGCGAGTTACAGGAAAAAGCAAATGCATGAGTGTCCGTCTACTGTATCTTCGTTGCATCACCTCTGAAAGCATCTGTTCTCATACCATTCTGATACTTTTCGAGTCTTGGGAATCCACAGGCTGCCACGCTTTCATTCCATAAATTGTCACTGAGCATCTACTCTATGACCTACACTCTTCTCCACCCAGAAAAAAAGAAAAAAAAGAGACAACAAACAAGGAACATAATCATTTAGTAAAAATAGTAAAGTGTCTTAAGGTGAAGAGTAGCAGAGGAGGAGGTGCTCTTTTTAAAAATGGTGGGTGGGGGGGGGGCACACAGAGAAGGTGAACTTGAACAAGGAAGTGAAGGAGTTAGCCAAGTGGATATCTGGGGGAAGAAGGTCCACAGAAGTTATCCCCCTCCCAAGAGTTAGGCCATATTAAATAACCACAACATGATGATCCAATTCACAGTAAGCTGGATGGGGAAATACACAGCCCATAAATAATCATAGACTGTATCTCCTGGATATAATTTGCATCCATCACCTGGGTTTTAGCCCCCAAATGTTATTTCTGAGAAAAGAAAGGAGGGAATTACTTTATACATTTACAGACTTTACACACTCTTTCACAATTCAAGCAAGGACTCTTGTCACTTTATTTTGAACGACAAAGTGGTTACTGGGGAAAAACACATTTATCCAAGCTAGTTCGGCGTGTTTACTAAAGCCATCTGATGGACTTGACTTTTGAAAAGGAGGGAAATACGTTTAACAAAGATTTAAAATAGTAAACCATGAAACAAAATTTTGAGTGAGGCAGTAAGCAATCTTCTGCAAGACTGCTTTTAAAAAGCAACACAGGAATTCTATAGATAAATGAAAATAAACTACAGAGTGTTGAGCAAAAGATGCCATCCATAAAGATTTCATTTATATAAAGTCCAAAAGTAGGTGGAGCTAACCTTTGGTGTTAGAAATTAGAAAGAGGTGACCTTTGGGGAGAAGAGGGGAAGTGATGGCAGAGGCCACCAGGAAGGCTTTGGGCTGTTCTATTTCTTGCCCTGGGTGCTGGTTGCCCAGGTGCATTCATTTTGTGCTAACTCACTGAGATGTACACTTATGATTTATGCACTCTCTTGTTATTTATGTTATCTTCAATAAAATGAGGTTTTTCTTTTTTTTTTCTTTTTAAGAGCCGTTCAGAGTAAGTGGTTGCATTATAGAGATTTCTCAGTCAGATATAAGCTGGATAAGAAAAAACAGCTGTCCTAATGTTAAATGAATGAGCACTTATGACTTAGGGTACAGTTTCTAGTGATAGCATCATTCATGAACTTTAAAAGCACTGAACTCCAAGCAATTTGGAGGAAAGTAAATATGATGAGCTTGAAACCTGGGCTACATGCCCCCAAAAGTCATTCTGGTGATGATAACAATGCTGAAGGCAAAGATGCATGAAAAATGTTGGAATAAAGTTGTTTTGTAAAATGTAAACATGGGGAACAAAAGCACTATTTCTAAATTTATATATATTTTTAGATAAAGTAAAATATGCAAGTACCACTCAATTAATAATTAATATCATAAACAGAAATGTAATGATTTCAAATAAATTCCTAAAAGGTTATATGGTGGTCAAGTTGGCCCCAAACTGTTGTTTGGATTTTTCATGGGGAAAATTTGCTTTAGTTAGCTAATATAACTTATGTACTACTCCTTGTTCCTTGTGGCTGATAAGACTCATAATCACAAATATTTTGTATCAACTTAGAAAACAAGGAAAACTGAAAACTGTTTAAATAAATGAATCCTGTAGAACTCTGTCATCCAAGACAGGAGTTACTAACCACGTGTGGCTACCAAGATCTTATAATGTGGCCAGTGTGACTACAGAGCTGATTTTTAAATTTTATTGAATTTTAATTAATTTAAATGTAAATGTAAAAACTGAAGAGGTATAAAATATTTTTCTGTTAAACACAACTTCATTTTATAGGACATTTCACTTTAACTATTGAAAATTTAGGGTCTGTCTGAATTAAGATGTGATACAAGTGTAAATTATGTACAAGATTTTGAAGAGTTCATTTCTTTTAAAAAAAGAATGTAAAATATCTCATTACATGTTCAAAAAGTAATATTTTGGATATGTTGGGTTAATTAAAATATATTACCAAAATTAATTTCACCTCTGCTTTTACTTTTTTAACAGGGCTACTAAAAAATTTAAAATTACACTGTTTGCTTAAATTGTATTTCTATTGGACAGTGCTGCTAAGGAAAAAAATGTCACTTCTGATTAGAGACTACAGGGGAGAGACAAAAGAATGAGAAATCAAAGCTGGAAAAACCAATATATTTAAAGAACTTATTAATAACTATGACAGAAGTCAGAGAGAAGGGAGTAGAAAGAAGCCAGTCCTTTTCAGAGACCATGGTCAGATAAGCTGGAACTGACCCAGACAGCAGAGCAAATGCTATCTGCGATTCCACAGCTGTCAACAAATCCAATGACCTGGTTTTTGCTGACTATGTGTTAGAAGATTGCTATGTCAGTTATTAAAGAAGCAAGAAGAACGACAGAAGCACCGAGCATGTCTTTCTGGGGTGAAAAGAGAGGCGAAGGAGTTTTAAATTTCCCTGCTTCAAATCTCCCCTGCATTAGAGGTTTGTGTGAGGATTAGAAAACACAGTTACACCAAATGTCTGGGCAGAAAGACTTGTTTTAGTGGAACCAACAATATACAATAAAGTACTTGATTCATGCAAGCCTATGGCATGTGCACCTAGAGAGAGCCAGTATCATGAATCCATGGCAAAGAGAGAAGAGTTGCCCTGCCCACCCACCCATGACCTGTCATTGCTCATGGATGGTCACTGGTGGATGGGTTCCTCCTTGACTTAATGCATTTTCCAAAGTATGCTCCATAACATAAATAGGTATTTGAGGAAGAAGAGAAGCAAGGGGAAAATTCTTAAATTATATTTGAGAAGTGCCAAGTTCAACTCAGTAAGCAGGTTTCTTACTGCAGACCTTTTCAGAGACGTAACTCTTCTGTGGGGCATCATGAAGACTCCTGATGTTCATGCTTCCCAAACACACTGGACTACAGAACCTCCTGTTCCCAGGAGCATTGCAGGGAGGGCCCACATCAAGAGGAGCTGGCTTAGAAGGAAGATACACTTGATCTTCATCCCTTTTGGCTTCACCTTCTGCCAAAAAGGAACGTCACTGTCTGCTGTAAACATGGCTCAGAAGCAATGAGAACCAGAACATGGTGATTATCTAAGCTTATCTATTGCCAGACTCCTCCTGGGGGCCTATCTCAATAGCTGTGGGAGTAAGGTATATCTCAGGTACCCCATGGCCACAGCTGTGTCCTGGACAAGTAGACATTTGTCCCTCATCTGCAGGAGCTCCCAGGCTGGCCTATAGCCAACCCAACCACCTGGCCTCAGGCAAAGGTACGTGAGCCTTGGCACCACCTACCTCCTACCACTAAAGGAAGGACGATGAGATATTAGCCTTCCCAAGGCGCCAACAGCCACCCAGGAGGGTGGAAAGGTATCCTGAGAAGACTGAGTTATGCCCAGGTCTCATTTCTCCCTAGAACAAAGCATTCATGGGCCCATGTCTGCCGTCTCCCGCCAGTTTACTTTCTCTTTCTCCTCCAGTCTTTTGCCTGTTCCATCAGCCTCCAGAATAGTTTCTGATTCCTTGGATTTGGGGGCAGTTTGTCTGTAGAGACCACGAAGGAATACAGGCCTCACAGCCATAGGCTGCCCACAGAGCCAACAACAGGCCACTCTCTGTACTGCGCACATCTAAAAACCATTGTTAGGAATCCCAAGTTAATTTTTTTTCTGATTTTACAAGTGCTTTTATTATTATTATTTCATGTGATATGTGTTCCAAATGCCAAAAATTACATAAAATTGCACTGTTTTATGTGGGCAAGTTCTAATCTCCTAGGCAGATATTAAAATTCAGTCGCTTGATAAAAAAATTAAAGAGCACAATGAACATAATTCAGCAAGCCCATGGGAAAAAAGGCCATCATAAATTTAAAAGTGGAAAAAAAGAAGAACAACTCAGAGCCATCCCAGGAATAATATAGGAACGCTCATGAGTTCTACGGAGAAAGGACGGTGGTTTTCATCATAACCCAAAGGCACTTTGGTCATGCAAAAATACGAGTACTGGGAGGGGAAAGGCCACCAAAACAGCTTCCACAGAGGTCACTGATGACCTCATGGCCACCAATGGCTAAATACCAATGGCTATTTCTGACTTTTAGTCCTAGGGTCACTGATGGTGTTGACAACCCCTGCCTTACTGAAACACTCCCTTCCCTCAGCCTCCATCGCCATCACTTTCCGAGTTTCCCTTGGACCTCTCTAGACTCTTAGATTCTGCCTCTCTTCTCCACACAATGGTAAATGCTGGAATTCCCAGAGCCCAGGTTGAGGCTCTCTTCCTTGGCACCCTCCCTGCCTTCCTCAGCGATTTCATCCATGACCATGGTTTCAGTAACCATTTGCCAGCCAGAATCTCTAACCCAGATCTCTGCCCTGAGCTCTTGGCCACAGAAACAATGGCTTTTTCTTCCTCATCTTAGCAGAGGCTCCTATTCATCCAGCTGCACAGTCCACACCAGCCCGGTTCCCTCCTTCCCTATATGCTGTTATCCAATCATAAATAAGCTTGGTGATCTGCTGGCTCCATAGTTCTTAAATCTATCCACCTCCCCACACCTCCACCAGGATGCCACCACCTAAGCTAAGCTACAATCTCTGTTCACAAAGAGCTACTCGAACAGTGTCCTAACTGTATCCACCCCTGGCCTCCCCCATCCATCCAGTCTCTACCTTGTAGCCATTCTGATCTTTCCAAAATATAAATTTGGTATCATTCACCGGCTCCTCCTTAAAGCCCTCCAATGGCTTTCCATTGCATTTGATATAAAGACCTAAATCCCAAGCCTGGCCTGCAGGCCCTGCACTTGTGAGGCCTGACTCACTCTCCAGCCTCACTACACAGCACTCAACCCTCCATTTTCTATGGTCAAGTCACAATGGTCTACTTTCTATTCCTCCCACCAAACACGCTCCCTGCCACCCCATGGCCTTTGCCTACACAATTCCAGTCCCCACTCCCTCTACTCTCCCTCACCTATTTACCCTTCAGATCTCAGTGCAAATACCGCTTCTTTATGGACCACTCCCTCCTCCCACTGACAGCCTAGGTCAGGACCCCTCCCCTGTTCTACTCCGGAACACTTACCCATTTGCAATTACACCTCTATCACACGACTACCTGCTTTGTGTCTGTGTCCTCAGCTAGACTGTCAGCCTCACGTGACCAGGAATATTACCTGTGCTGGCTCACAAAGGAACTGCAGACACTACTGCATAGGAGTCCCCAAAGATCTGTTTAAAAAAACACTTGAAACTGGCCCACTGGTACTGGGTCTTGAATTCATTCAGGGGAAGAAAATGAAGCACAGGAATTTGTCTTGTTTTTAGGGAGTGATGAGACAAGCATGTGACTGCCTCCCTCTCCTCAGGCTCAAATTAACAGCAACTAACCTCCCTGGACAGAACAGTAAGATCGCAAGCCAATGAAAATAGCAAGAGGACAGAAGATCAAGAGAGGCTCGGGAGGGCGAGGAACTTTATAAGAAAAGAGAGGCCTCCAGGCGGCAGCTCTCCGGTTTTTCCTCCCACTGTGAATGTCTAAGCCGATAAGCATTCCGCCTCCTCCCCAAGCCTCAAGGGAAAGGGTGGCCAGTGTTAAGTGCACAGCTGATGCCTGTTCTGTGGGCTCACCCCACCCCACACCTGCCTCCACCTTTCATCACCTCTGACTTCTATTAACTTTCCCCTCTCTACTGGTACCTCTCAGCTTTCAAAGACGCTCCAATCTCCTATTTAAAACAGACAAAACTTCCTTTTACCTGCACCCTGTCTTAGCCATCACTCTCTCCTAAACTTAGTAACTTTTAAATCCATGCTAGGGAGGGCTCCGCCTGTTCCACCCGAATGCAGATTGCTCTTGCAAGGTTTATCAGTGGCTTCCAGTGGTTAAACCCCGAGGGCCACCTGCCCAGTGGGTTCCAACTTGACCTCTTTCCTACTTTTGTGCTCTTCTCTCATCTCTCCCCTCAGATTCTGTGACACCATGCTTGCTCCCCCTGCTTCATAAAACTTGCTCTTCCTACTCAGGATCCTTCCCAGAGCTCTGGCCACAGTGCTCGCCGCCTTCTCCTTTGCAAGCACAAGTGAGTCCTCACGTCATGAGTTCATCCTGTCCCATAGCTTTGCCACCTGAACCAGTGGCTACTCAAAGTGTGGTCCTCGGCCTACTGCTGGTCCACGGACTTTTTGTTAACAGTCCAGGACAAGACAGGTACAAAAAGTTAGACTACGCATTTACGCACTTTTCTTGCTATTCAACACTGCGGCCATGGTTTTATTGTGTTTTACTAAAGTATCACTCCTTAATGAACTGGAAAACAAAACAAACAAACACATCCTGCTCCTTCACCACAGATTTGAGAAACTCTGGTCTAGATCTTCTAGTTTTTAAAATAGATCTACCTGCTTACATTGAAAAACCAAGAGACTTTGCAATTAGAAAATAAAAACATTATCAATTTCTCCTGAGCAAAGCAAGCCAACTAGTCAACCAAACAATAGAAGGTCTTGTGATACTGGGTCCGTATTTCCACCAGACAACAATGGGCGGATGCTAAGTAGGGGATGCCTCTGAGTCTGCACCTCAGACAACCAAATCTCCATTCCTAGACTCCCCCTGAGCTCTAGCCCAACAACCACAACTGTCTTCTGGAATGTTCCCGCGAATGTCCCACTGGCCCCTCGGTTAATATATCCATCACCAATTTCATTACCACTCTGTACCAAATGGCGGCTCACGCTGTGTTCCCCATCCTCACAGATGACCCACCTCACACTCAAGTCACCTGAGTGTCGTCTTAGGTTCCTCTCTCTCCTACGACACAACGTCTTCAGGATCCTTCCTCTGCCTTCCTCTTTTAAGTTGTTCATTAACACATATTTATTAACTTCTGGAGACACGACAGTGACTAGGACACCCCCAACCCCCAGCATGCCTTACGTCTCACCCCCAGCCTCTTCTCTGCCCAGCCCCCAGCTCTTCCTCTCCCACAATGAGGGCGCACTCGTTGCTGCAATTACAGGCCGTTTTGCCTTCACTCTTCCCTCCACCCTCACTGGAGCTTTTGCCTTTTTAAAACATCACGGTTCTCTTGGTTTGGGGAGTAGATGGAGTGCAATGAGGAAGGGGAAGCCTCTCTGATATAATTTTCCTTTCACTCTGAATTTGCACTAATTAAAATTAGATTCTGCACTGTACTTGTAGAAATGAGACTATGACTACTCAACCATCAGCCAGAAATAAATGATGAGTCATTTTTATACCACAGGCAAAGTTTCATAATCCTGGGGATTTGGGATAGTTTGTTTCATTAAAAGGAGCCACTGACATTTAAAAAAATCTGTTGGGTTCTTTTCTTTAGAGGTCAAAGTATAAGCAGCATCATTTGGTTTTCTGAAGGGCAATGTATTTAGTTTAAGCCAGCATGAGTTTCTGACCACATGTTGTCCCCCCACAGGATAAGGCAGGGGTCAGCCTCCCCGCCCTTCAATTGTCTTCCTTCTAAAGGCTCCGTGGTCCAGCGTGAGACAAACCTAGTTCTAAGCAGCTTGTGCAAGTCAGTGCCACCCCTCCATTGTAAAAGGGAAAGAATCTAAGGAACATAGCCCAGAGCTGAGGGCCTGAGGGCAAAGGCACTGGAGTCTCACCTGGGCCATGTCATGCAGTGTGGCCTTCTCCCCTGGGCAACAAGGCCTGGAAACCAGCCTTCACTGAGGAGAGGCCTGGAAGGTGCTCTAAAATCTATCCTCACGTACCAGACACAGCTGTACTCATCTTCTGGCTGCCCATGCCCAACCCTGCCTTCCGGCTGGGACAGCACCACTCTCAGTCCCTGAGAGCAATGCGGAAGACAGATTGGCAGAGTGGTCACACATGTGGCCTCTGGGTCAGACAGGGTGGATTCAAATCCTATTGTACCTTTCACAGGTGTGACTTTGGGCAAACTGCATAGCTTCTCTGTGCCTCAGTTTCTTCACCTGTAAAATGGGGATAAGCCTTTCAGAGGGGTGAGATGAGGGTGAAGAGTATAGTGCATGTAAAGCCCTTTAGCACAGGGTCTGCCTGGCACCTAGAAGGACTCCCTTTGTGGAGTAAAATCCCATTTAGAATTCAAATGAACCTATAGATACTTAAATATGGGGCTAGCAGCATATAATACAGCCAGAGAAATCAACTTTTTTTTTCTACTTTTCTACATTCCTGTCTCAGGTTAATTCCTGCCCCTGGAGTTGAGGGCTCCAAGCCATTTCTTTCATCTTTGTAGTCAGCTCTGCTTGACTCACCTAAGCTGGTTTGAGTAGGGTTCTGCTTCATGTCATCAGAAGAACCCTGCCCAGAACAGGCTTCCTCCTCCCTTTGTTCATCTTACACTCCAGCCAAGCAAGACTGGGCTCTCTCTTAGACTTAAACCTTCCTCCCATGCTCCTGCCTACACCGGGAACAGCACTGTCCACCTCACCCCTCCATCTCTACAAGTGTCCGTCCCTCACTTTTCCGAGCCCTCATTCTAGACAACATCCCTCCAAAACCTTCCCCTGGCCACCTGGCTATAGAACCTTCCCCCTCTGCCCAAATCCAGCTACTGCCCACGGGTGCCTCCCCATGGAAGGCTCCATCACTAAGCTGTCCAGCAGCCCCTGGCCAAAGTCCTCGTCTCCTCTGAGCTGAGATTCCTCCTGTCTAGAAGGGAGACACTGTGGTCTCTTAAATGGAACTATTGTGAAGCACAAACCAGAAAACGTGTGCAATGACTGAAAACTTTCAAGTGCTTTCTGAATGTATAAGCACTTTCCCAAGACGCTCTGAAGAATGTAAAGTAATTTGAAGATGAAAATGTAGGCTCTTCATTCTATATCCCGTTGTCTCCTTTACAATCCTCTGGGAACTCTGAAGAATAGGCAATCCCAAGGGGCCCCCACAAATCCATCAGGCATGGAAGACAGGCTCTGGAAGTACCTGGAGGGTTGAACCTTCACCTCAAAGGAACAGAGGTGGCACTGTCACTCTCCCATAACCTTGCAACTCTTCGTCCCTCCAGCATTTCGTGCCAGGATTTGGAAAACACAGTTGCTCCAAGTCGGCCCATAAATCTGAATTTTAAATGTTCTGTGGTCCACAATAAATAATGTACATAAAGGACCAGTTGGATGAAGCACAACAGGCTACAAGAGGGAAACGCAAAATGCAGTAGCCCAGATTTAATCTGACCAGCCAAAGTGTGTGGAGAAATCATTAGACCACATTGAAAGGAATACAGACTC
>NW_017731836.1:280047-295105 GCF_001890085.2 Hipposideros armiger | reverse complement strand
AACATAATGAAATCACCTTACCCTCCTTCTATCCATGTTCTCTATCCAAAGGTTCTAATTTACAACATTTGGTGGAAAAATAATACTGAGGCATTGTTCTGCAGAAAAAAAAAAATTCTAATCACTTTGAGTTTAATTCTCATATGCAGAGAAGAATATAAGCTTATCCTGCATGATGTTACAATGACAAAATGAGTTAATTACCATCTCATCGGAAGACAGATCTACTTGTCATAGGAACAGGAGCCATTATTTCACACAAAATAATGACCCAGATAAAAAGTAATGACTGCAAGCTGTAGCCGCCAGTGACACGGCTTCATCTTGGCCTAAGTGAATGGCAATTAACAAGTGTCACTGCTATATAGATATGTAGGGACCAAGCTATTCACTGAAAAAAAACACAAATGGTTTTTAGTATATTTCTCCCCAGGAAGCTCCCATGGTCTTCTACCTGTGCGATGACAGAAAAATTTACACATGTGTAACATTCTGCCATCAGTTGGAATAGCTGTTGACCCTACAGAGGGGGCTTCGGCTCCCCCTGTTCTTTGCACACAGAGGAGATGTTTTCTCCCGAAATCCTGTCCAACAACAGAAGAGAGGAGCAGAGGGAAGGGGGCCCAGTCCCGTCAATGTGCCTGTCTTTTTCCGGTTGTCATGGCCACTAGCTTAGAAACTAAAGCCAGAGCCAGCACTGAGAACCAGGAATGCTTGATCCTCCCAGACCCAGCCCTCGGCCGCGACAGTGCAGGGGCAAATAGCAGAGAAGCCTCGGCACTCCTGGGTTCTCCATGGCAGGAAACTGTACTTCCATCCGGCTGACCATGACCATGAACTGTCTCTCTATAGAGATGAACAGAGGCGAGAGACTCTGGAATACACATTTGGGGGCAAACTCCGGGTCAGAAATCTCAGGGCTGCCCTAGTGTGCAAGTTGTCTTGTCTGTGTGGACCCCAATAATTTTTATTGGAAAACCAGGTGGCAGGTGCAGGATGGCATCGTGGGCTTTAAAGAAAGTACAATTTTTAAAATGTTAAAAACAGAATTCTTATACAAACACAGAACGAACAGTCAATGAGTGATCTATGGGGGGGGGAAATATGGGCTAAGAGTAAAAATTAAATACAAAACTGGCTTGTCCCTCAGGGCACACAAACCATAACTTTGAGGTTATCTCCTCTGCTGGACAGATGTCCATCTACACTTCAGACATGACAGACACACAGTATCTGAGTGCTCACTAATCAGGCTGCTGTCTCCTTAAGAACTGATGTGGGCACGAGGCAATAGGTCAGCCACACAGTGACCAGGTTTGGTTAAGACAAAAGCACCAAACCACAAGTTTCTAAAAGAGCGTATGTGATAGTTCAGCCAGAGCCTCATGCGCCCATCCTACCCACTTACCCTCAAATATCCCAAGCATTTGAGTCTTAATCATAAAACCATTTCAAAAACTATTTTTTCACCAGTACTCAGATCATGGGGTAAATTCCACCTCTAGGATGTCCCTTCTCAAGTTTATTAGAACATTTTATTTGCAGCAATCCAGAGAAGATGGCCCTATTTATACAGAAATCTACATGAGTTATACAAACACTCGTGCTCTCAGGCTTATGCATGTGTGAACAAAAATTGCTTTTCTCCCATTTCTTAAGTAATGATCTGAGCTTTACCAGAGTAGAGTCTCCATTGTCCTAGAAAAATTACCAGGGATTTTGCCCTAAGAGATCATCTGATTCCTCATCTCCAGTCTTGGCCCCCACCAAACATGCGTGGTTATTGCCCAGGGCCTTGTAAAGCTTGAACACTCAATAAATGTTGAAGGGAAGGAGGCAGGAAGGGAACGACAACAACAACAACAACAACAAAAGAATCACTAGGCGTTTGAAGGGACAATCTAATTATTTGACTCTGTTGCAAAATTTCTCCCAACAGCCTCCCACGGCTTTTTTACTTTTTTTACGGCTGAGTCCTGGCCCCTTCTCTCACACCCTTCCCTCTTCAGCTCCTCTGATCTTTTGATTCCCCCCACTCCCCAACCTCAAAGCGCCTCTGATCTTTGGATTCCCCCCACTCCCCAATCTGCCCCAGCCCTGCCCCATTACCAGATGACACCTTCTCATCCTTTTTGTCTCAGCCTGAGGCACCTTCCGGACACCCAAGACCACACCAGGTCACTTGCTCCTCAGCCCCCTGCTTCCCTCCTGGGAAGCCTCATCACACTCCCTCAGGGTTTACCTGCCTGTTGTGAGGACATGAGGGCGGAGACCATTCCCCTTTTGTTGTCTGTATCCCATCGCCTAGGACTATCTTTGGCCCAAAGTGGACCACCCACGTATTTATTAATGAATTCATTAGTTCACTACTGGATCTCAAATCATAATCACCTCTACAGGATAGGGGATTGTCGATTCTTGTGGAAGACTGGGCAAGGGAGAACACGATAAGCATTAAGCAACGAATTCAGCCCCCCAGTTGGGCTGCAGTAAATGTCATCATATGGAAACTCAAGTGGGCCCTGCGATCAGGCGGCTAACCTCATACGGCATGAAGAGGAGGTGAAAGCCAGACGCATTTCGGGGCAGAGAATGAATCCCTTGCAGTTAGGCAACTTTCCTTGGTATAATCACATGCCAGTGGCCACAGGACTCTGGTGTGTCCCACACTAACAAAGGAAGGTAATTCGTGGCAATGAAGACCCACAGGGCAAGTAGAAAGTAGGATCTGGGAGGTTCACACCACCTTAAGGATTTGAGAGGGAACGTGGCAGTGGGTCTGCAGGCCTGTCAGCTGTTAATGACACACCGGCCTTAAAAGACAGGGTCCAAGATCCCACCAGCCTGGGAGGTTAGGAAGCCACCTTGTTCCAGACTCAACTTCAGCCTGAGTAATGTGTGGGAGGGGGCTGCATCTCTGTGGGGCTGCTCAAGGGCCCAGGTCAGAGCAGGCACTGGCTCCGACCTAGCTGTGGAGTGTGGCTGACCTGCCCTAAGCCAGCCCCGTGCCTGTTCTCTCAGGGGAGTGCTCTGCCAACCTGTTCAATTATATCCTGACTGCAGGGCTCACCTTCTTAATGAACTCTGGGATGATTTTTTTGTCTGTCAGGTGAACTAAGGAGGAACAGCAATCTAATTCCAAGGTGTAGCCTTCATTGTGAAGATCAGTCTTCTGAGATCTGAAGAGAGAGGAAAACACACAAAGATTAAGATTTTTGCACAATAATAAAAAAAGTGTAGGTGTTTAATAAAACCCCAAATTACTTCCTGAACGTAAAGGCCAAAAAGGCACTGCTGAAAAATAATTTATGGTATACAACTCAAGTAATATAAAGAGATCTACATCATGGAAAGACCTCCCAGACATATCATCAAGTAAAGCACATCATTCTAGAATGATGGGTTTAGCACAATATGGCTTACACACACACACACACCCACACACCCACACACCCACACACACACACACACACTCTCTCTCTCTCTCTCTCTCTCTCTCTCTCTCTCTCTCTCTCTCTCACACACTCACTCCCGTAACATATATTCCCCATTGGTTTACATCTTCCAAGGCACAGAAAAAGAACTAGTAAGGCACACATCAAACCAATAACTACATTTACCTCTGGGGGATGAAGAAGGTCTGCATGGGTATTGGGACTGGGGATGGTAGTGGTGATCCAAACTGATTTTAGCATTATCTCTACTTTTTTTTTTAACTTTTTCTGAAGAGAATAAATTCATATAGTCATTGCTTAGAAAGTTTAAAACTAACATTTAAAAGACTTTTAAAGGATTCAGTGTCTACAGAGGAAAATCTGGCAGTTTCTATCAAAATTAAAGATGCATTATAAAAAGACTATTAGGCAATACAGCAGAAATTCTGGGAAAGGAGTGGATGTGTGAGGTAAACACCTTCAGTCCTCCGGTCAGTGCACAGGTGACCAGCGTGCCCCTGCCATCTCCCCATGCAGGTAGTGGGGCTGCGTCTCCCTTTCCCACCACAGAGACAAGCACGTGATACACTACTGTGCCCATTCAGGAGAACCAGAGGCTACTGGTCGCTGGTCAGTAGAAGGACATTCCACCACTTCAGTAATTCCTCTGAGGAGCTCCTTTGTGACACTGACTTGGGACTCAGAAACTCCTGGAAGTCACGTGGGAGCCAGAAATTGAAGGTGATTCCTTCCTTGGCCCAGGCAGGTGTAAGGCAACAGGGGCTGTAGCGAAGGGTCAACAGAACATGTTCTCCCTTCATGGGGAGCGCGACTTAAGAGACCAAGGTGTCCAGGGCCTCACACCTCATGCGCCGCCACTCCCTACTGGCTGAGGGGCTGAGCAAGGCCATTATGAGGAGGGACCCCTGCCGGACCCTGTGAGAGCAGCTGTGGCCAGAAAATTCTTAAAGTGGGCACTGCCACACTGAACTCTTAAGACACGTATATCCCACTAAAAAAAAGAAACCGTTTCTGAATGCATATTTGCTAGAACGTTTTCAATAAATTTCTAAAATATCATTCAAATCAATTTATGCTACCATATATTAGCTGGGTATGATTTACATGAAATTCAAAAGTAAAGATATTAAAAGAGGATTTGGTTTTCCACAGGTGTGCAACTGTGATCGGTCAGCAAACACCAGTAGCATATGTTGATTGTATTTTTCCTTCTAACACGTCCTTTCAGGAGTAGGGACTAAGGCACATACTTTGAAAATACAAAAAGAATACACTCATTCCAAACTGGCCCAACTGGGATAAACTAATTCCGAAAGAATAAGCTAATTCTGCACCCCAGCCTTCTTGTCTTAAAACTTCATCAGAGACTAGATTCATGCTCTCATCCCCACCCCCACCTTCTCTTCCCCCGCCCTCCAACAAAACACATGCAAAGAGGAACTAAAGCAGAAGACTTTTGAAACAGAAGATTCAGTCATGACATGCTGTCATATGTTTTGTGTGGGGTCCCCAACAACAAAGACAGGCGTGGGAGGAGGAAAGTTCTAAGATGTGAAGCCCCAGCTGCTCTGCCACAATGAAGACTGATGTCAGGCTAGATGAGGTCATTTATAAATACCCGCCGAGATTTTAGAAAAACAGTCATCATTTAAAATAAGTCAACACTGTATTTATTCAGTAAAACACCCATCAAATGGAGAGAAGAAGAGTCTGTCTTCACGCAACTCACAGACCAGATTGGTCAGGGAGTATCTGTAGAGCAGGATCTAATAACTATCACCTTTGGTGCTGAAACAAGGAGCTCTTCTATAAGAAGAAAGGCAGCTCTGGTTCATTTTGATAGATAATTAACTCAGTTACATCAGAACTGAAAGAAGTACAAAAGATCAACAAATATCAGCATTATTACAAATTTTCTAGATGAAACATGAAAAAAAACACATCTCGGCATATGGTCTCTTGGAAAAGCAAGTCCATAACATATTGGGGGAACTGATGTGCAGCTAATAAGACTCCTTTTGCCTTAGGAATTACCTCTGCAGTTTGAAATGAGGGGATTGTAACACTGAAGAACGGCTGAAGAATGAGGGGATTGTAACACTGAAGAATGGCTGAAGAAAGGCCCCTGAATCCTCTGAGGACAGATGCTGGCTGCCCACGCCTTGAAGTCAGCACTCTGTGAGGATGCTGGCCATAGCTGGGTCACACAGAAGTCACACAGAAACCCTTCACCTGCCACTAACCCTGTGAAAAACAGCATCAAATCCATACCCAGGCTGCCAGAGGGAGTGTCTGGGCCCCTCAGCATTGGGGGTGGTGGTCGTACACATGGTTGTTGTGGTGAACACACCCTGAGGTGACTCTCCCACCCCTCACCACAATGATGTCCACCGCCTTTCATGCCTTTGTAGAATCCCTCCTCTTGAGTGGGGGCAGGACCTGTGACTTGCTTCTCATCAACAGGACATGGCAAAGGGGATAGGCTGTCACTTTTGTGATTGTGTTACGCTATAAGGTTCCTTCTTAGCAGACTCCCCTTGCTGACTTTGAAGAGGTAAGCTGTCATGTCGTGAGAGGGCATGTGGCAAGGAACTGTGGGCAGTCCCTGGCCAACAGTCAGCGAGAAACAGGAATCTCAGTATTACAACTGCAAGGAAATGAATTCTGTCAACAGCCTGAGGGAGCACAGAAGGAGATCTTTCCCCACTCGAGCCTCTGATGAGACCGCAGGCCCAGCCAACACCTATAATGCAGCCTGATGCGACCTAAGGCAGAGAACCCAGATAAGTGATAGAAGCTCTGAGATAAAAAATGTATGTTGTTTTGAGCCACTACGTTTATGATAATTACAGAGCATAGAAAACTAATAATAGTTGCTGAGGAAGAAGACACAGCAGCTTCATGTTCAGAACAGGCCTCTCACTGGTAGTCAGGTCTAGGCCCAGGCTCACAAGACCCAATCAGACACCTAAGAGCAGGCGCTGACTGGCAATGAGTGTTCTATGTCCTGAGGGCAAGGAACACCCTGGCACAGAGAAGTAGGCGTCCTCTAGGAAGTGGCTCCAGGGACTATGACCTGGCCCTCTGAGGGATCACAACATGAGGGAACAGATATTCCGCAGTCAATCAAGTTCCTAAGGAAGAATCATTAAGCTGAAATGCTCAGCTGAGCACGCATTCACCACCATCCTGTGGTGACAGGGAAACACCGATTATGTTTCCTCAAAGGCTATGTCCTCGTGTCATCCTGGAGAAAAAAATATGGGAAACCACCAAACTTCTCCTGGACTAAAGCCCAGATGGCTTCCACTTCTGAAAAGGACAGAGAGATCTGGGTGTAAACCAGGATAAACTATGCATTTCTGGAGAGGTAGAATTAACTACCAGTCAAAGCCTGCCGTATCTGGAAATGCACACCAAATACTCCGAGATTAAGAGCAGGCACTCTGAGGAGAGCAGTGCTAACAATGAATTAAGCTCCCCATCTCCCTCCACCCCCCATTCCACAATGTCCTCTAGGCTACAGGTTCCATAGTTAACGAGAGGTGGGTCCTTGACCAGCTGTGTGCCTTTGGACAATTCATTTCAACTTTCTGTGCCTTGGTTTTTTTTCCATTGTTAAGTGGGAACATTATGAGTAGCTATCTCTTAACATTATTTTAAGCATAAATAAGATGAAAGCATGTAAAGGCCTTCACAAAGGGAGTGACAGGAGGACAGGGCTAACAAATATTAGCTGCGGCTAATCCATTACTGTCATCTGTAACTGCCGTCTTTATTTTACCTTCCCAGCACTCTTTCCTCACAGTTCATAATTATTCCCTCCATAAATACCGACCACACTGCTATTATGTGCCAGACACTATGCTTTGGCATATAGTTACGGAGAGAAGAGACAAAATCTCTGCCCTCATGGAACTTACAATCTAGTGGGGGCACATACACGAGTACACAACAGACTGTTTTCAATGGTGGTAAGTAAAAAAGGAAGGAAAAAACAAAAAAAAAACCACAGCAAGGTAAGAAGAATCAGGAGCGGGGAGGGGCAGCTACAGTTTTAATGAGAGCCGTCAGGGCAGCCTCACTGAGAATCAGGTGACATTTGGAATAAAGATCTATAGGAGGGAGCTGGCCATGCTGATATGCAGGACAGGAGCTTCCAGGCAGAGGAGGGAGCTACTGCAAAGGCCGGAAGCTGAGGCCTTGTGGTTGCAGCTCAGTGAAACAAAGACAGGGGAGGACGAGGAGGCAAGTCAGAGAACCACAGGGGAGCTCGATACTGCAGACCTTGCAGGCCACAACGAAAGACAGTGGCTTTTACTCAGAATGACAAGGGAAGCCCTTGAAAGGTGTTGAACAGTGAAGTTACATGATCTGATTTACTTTAAAAGGAGCCCTCTGGCTGTAGGGAGGCAGTTAACAGACTAACTCAGAGGTCCAGGCAGGAGATGATGGCGGCTCACAGTGGGTTGGTGGCAGTGTAGCAGTGGTGGGAAAGGGCTGGATTCTGGATATATTTTCAAAGTAAAACCTTCAAGACTTCCTTATGGACAGGCTGTAGGGTGTGACAGGAAGAGAACAGATGAGGATGACTCGAAGGGTTTCTGCCTCAGCAACTGGGGGAACAGAGGATGTTGCCACATCCATGGTGAGGAAGGCTGTGGGGGGCACAGGCTTCGGGGGGAAGATCAATAATTCCGTTTCAGATGTGCTGAATTTGATACGCGGAGCAGACACTCAAGTAGAGATGTTCTGGTAGACACTTTAATATGTAGTCGAATCTGTACTTCAGGAGATGGGGCTGGAGATGTAAATTTGGGAGCCATCAGCTTCCAGATGGTATTTAAAGCATGAGACTAGATGAGATCTCAATTAATGTAGAGAGAGACTAGTCAAGAACTGAGCTTTGGGACCATGAAAAGTTGGGGAGAAATGAGGGAAAAAGAGCCAAAGGGGGCAATCTGGGGGGAAGGAAGAAAACCAAGAGGTCATTCTGTTCTGGAAGTCAAATTGAGGGAGCATGTCAAAGTAACTCTCCATCACTTCAGTTAACAAATTTATAACCTTCTCTAATTTATTTATCCTTTTGCAATCCCAATAGGGAAACTGGATTTAATTCAACCTATGAAAACAGGTATGAAGAAGCCTGTTTACATTTCATATATTATACTGTTAAATGGGCCAAGTGTCACATTAATCTGTAGATCTGGGTTCAGAATATAGTTTGGCTGCTTGAAAAAAGAAAAAAATCATCTTCATGCTGCTGGGTCATTTCTCAGAAACAGCCTGGGGAGAAAATTAAAAATTAGAGCTCTGACCCCTCTCACACCTTGTGGCCCTCACTTGTACATAGCATTGGAGAGTTGAGAAGGGTTTACTTCCAATCATTCCAAAGGGATTTTCTGGAAGGAAGAGGGAATAAAAGTATATTTTTGAGCAGAGGTGTGATGTTCTGAAATCCAAGAATGAGTAAGACAAAATGAATTCAAGTGCTTAGAGTGCAGCGATGTAGTGTTAACAAGGCACAAAAACATAGTGGTCCTGACTGCTTAGGACACTGGAGAAGCAGCCGAGACATCACAGCCCAGCTAAGTTTTAAAAAGCCATCATAATATGACAGTTAATGCTGTGCGGTAGCCTGTTTTGCATCCCAGAATTGAAAGAGAACATTAATAGAAAAGCTGATGAAATGCAAATAAAATCCAATATTTGGTTAATAGTAATGGTCCAATGTCAATTTCTGAGTTTTGACAAATGTACCATGGCAATGTAAAATACTAATGATGGGGGAAACTCAGTGAAGGGTATATGGAAATTCTCTGTAATTTCTTTGTAATTTTTCTGTTAAATCTAAAATTATCCCCAAGTGAAATTTATTTTTAAAAAAAGAAAAAAGGAAGCCATCATATACTTTGGGGGATTTCTGTGTTTGTTTTGATTCTGTAGTGTTTATTCTCCAAGTCAGTGTTTTTAGTTCTAAACTACACCTACACTCCCCTTCCTGACTATACTTCTCATATGAGACCCCTCAAATCACATGAGGGCAATGACTGAAATAACTGGGTCTGGGGAAGAAAAGAATAATCTCCTTTGATTGTGCCCCAAATTTAGGCACTGAGACAATCTAGCAAGCAAAACTTGGGCTCTGTGAATTAGATGGTTTCCCACAAGGCAGGCATTCTCAGCCCCCACTGTATTCAATCTTAGGATCACGTGGGAAGCTCTCACAAATTGTGATTTAATTGGTATAAGGTATGGCCTAGGCAAAAGGAATTTGGAAACTCCCAGGTGATTCTAACATCCAATCAGGGTGGAGAACCACGGCCTAGGCAGGGTATGCTCTACTTTGATTTTCCTTGGGAGATAACTGAACCAGTCATAGAAAAGAGAAAACATAGAAAGAATGACTTGCAGATACCAGTATGCAGACTCTTCTACCCTCAGAAGAAGATAAACCTCCAAGAAAAAGAACCAGAGATAAAGGAAATATAAGATAGAGACTTTTATAAGATAGAGACTTTTATCTATGCCTCTTTCAGTAAGAAAAACTCAACGTACTTCCAACTTATTTTCATTTTTTGATTGTGGTAAAATATACATAGTGTTTACTGTTTTAGCCATTTCTCAGTGTGTAATTCAGTGTCATTAAGTAGATTCACAATGTTGTGCAAGCATCACCACTATCCATTTCCAGAACTTCGTCATCATCCCAACAGTCCTTGTTTCTGTGACACCTTATAAATAGGGCTTGGGCCAAAAATGAATGTGAACAAGTAGAAAATTTAAATTTGTCAAACACACACACAAAAGCAGATGTAGACAATGAACAGCTGTGCACAAAGCTTTCCTAAGCATAGGGTATGAGAGCAAACAGCCCCTGTGCAAAAGTACCTCAGATGTCACACAACTGTCCACAGATGTCAGAGTTGTTTAAGACCATAATAAAGATCACCTATTCTGTGTCACACTGACCTGATTACTTATACACATCAACTGTAATAAAAACTGTGCACAAACTCAGAGCCATAGCCGGAGATCTTCACTCATTACAACCATCACGTCTGCCAAGAGTTGTGTGGTCACTCTCCAGGCAGCCAGTAAGAAGGTCAACTTGAAGGTCCACAAACAATGAGTGAAAGAGGACATTGTTTTCTCCACCAACTATTTTTACTTTTATTTATTAATTTTTATTTTTCATTTTTTTCAGTTATAGTTGACATTCAATATTATTTTATATTTAGTTTCAGGTGTACAGCATAGTGGTTAGACATTTATATAATTTATGCAGTGATCCCCCTGATTAGTCTAGTACCCACCTGGCACTATACGTACTTATTATAACATTATTGACTATGCTGTACTTTACACCCCCAGGACTATTTTGTAACCACTTATTTGTATTTCTTAATCTCTTTACCTTTTCCACCCAGCTCTCCAACCCCCCTTCCCCTCTGGCAACCATCAGTTGTCCTCTGTATCTATGAGTCTGTTTCTATTTTGTTTGTTCGTTTATTTTGTTAGGAGAATTTTTTTTTTTTTACCAAAACACATAATCTAGATACTTTGTTCTCATTAAAAGATATAGGAATGGTCTTCATGTGCACCAAGAAATATGTATGCTGCCTCCTATTTTTCATCAAACCCAGAGTCCTGTCCAGTGCCAGGTCACATCCGCATTTCTGAGAGCAGTGTGGCTTCAGAAAAACTTGTCTCCACCATGAGAAAAGTCAGAGTGTAGGAGTGACAATAAATGGCAAGTGCCATTTAACAAAGGTAGTGTAGTGGGGAGATAATGGGAGGGCTGGAACCATGGTGCACTGGGCAGTTTATATCTCAGATGTTACTAAGGATTCCAGGCCAGGGTTGCCACATCTTCTAGTTGTTTAAAAAAGAAATCAACTTTTGTGTTTCGATGTCAGCCCCAACTATCAAACTTTGGCTCCAAAGAATGTTTAATTTATGTAGGCCACCGTGTTTGGGATTGCATTTGACCTCTGAGCCACCAATCTCTGGCCTCTGGGTTACACACACAAAGCTACAATGTGAGTCACAGAAGGCTGGGTGCCAGGGAAAAGATAAAAGTGAATAGATTATCTAATTGCATCATAATCAGAAAAACTAACCCATAAACCCAACCCAGACAGTTCATTCCTGGTAATGACTCAGTAGATTCTTTTTCTCGGTGCTCCTGCCATCCAGCCAGACCATGGCCAGTACATTTATTTACAAGGCCTCTGTCTGCAGTCACAGTGGCTAGGACATAACCATTTACTAAGCTAAGAACATGCTTGCAATGCTTGTGATGCTTTAATATTTAAAATTATCACAGGCAAAAGGATTAATCCTCAAATTATTCTGACAAAATGCCAAGTTGTAAATTCAATACCTATTTTGGTCTCATGGCAGATCTGAAATTAGGCTACTAAAAAACAAATGCCTGTTGAAAAACTATTATATAAACTATGCTTTTAAATAATAAGCACATGAATAAAAACATCATAACACTATTTTAAAATAATAAGCATGTAACAGATCTCACTGCAACTCATAAATCCCTTAGATGGCTTCAAAGACCATGAGTTTAAACATCTTCTGTTTCCCAGGACACTAAGCATAGTTTGAACTTGAGTTATGAAAAGAAAGGAGAGAGAATGTGCAGTTCATCAATAAGGCTATTTTTGTTTCATTTAGGAATAATCAGAAAGAAATAGTAACAAACACACACTTAGATTACTAGGCGGTTCTCCAACTAGAAAAAAAATATTACTAAATTACAGAAACAAATTCTCTATCTCTGGGAAAACGGGAAGAAATTTTAAGATATTTTCCCCAAAGCAACACCAGGCTCAAGTAGAATGATCAGAACGGCTATTTTTTTTTTCTTAACGAGTAATAGGGAGGGAAATTAGCTACACATCCAAAAAAGATTTGTCAATAAAAGAAAAAAAAAGCCTTTTTCTAGTTTCATTAGCCTATTTAAAACTAATGACCATAAAAACATCTATTTATTCATTCATCTATTCATCACCTCCTTGACCACTGACCACATACATGCAAGGCACTGAGTTAGATCCTGCCCTTAAGAAACTTGTAGTCTAGGAAAGATAAACTATTACCATATATATATATATATATATATATATATATATATATATATGCACAAAAGTGCTGAGAGTGCAGCTATTTCCATTGTCAGGTATCAGGGACATTTTTAAAAAGTAAGGAGCACATAAGCTGAGTCTTTGAAGCTGCACAGAAATTAGTGGTGGATAAAATGGATACAATAGATATAATTGACAAAAGGACATTCCAGGCCCCAAGAAAAGGAATCAGTGAGGACTTAGATGCAAAAAACCATGAGTTATATGATGTAAATAAAAATAGGTCAGTTTGGTGGAAGACAGGTGAAGGTGATGGTTGCTTTATAGTTTAGCTGCATCAGGAAAGACGAGCCCTAATGAATGTATGGACGGATTCGCTGTTAAGATGAATCTGAGATTGAGGCTCTGCAGTAGCTAGAGTAGAGAAGTAAGAAATGAGACTGGAAAGTAAGGATGGGTGCATGTCGCTATAGGATGGGTCTCGGCTTCATTTTGAGGTACAGGAGAGTCACGGACTGTCTTAGATAAAAGAAGATACTAAAGTACAGATTTTAGGAAGATTAAGCAAGCAGCACTGTGTATGATATAGGAAGAGGGGAAGATTTTAGGGGAACAGAAATGAGAGCCGAGCTAAGATATTTGTAGAGGGAGTGAACGGATGGGAGAGAGATTTTAGGTATTTCTTGTCTCTTCAATTGGTGGTGGTTGGAGTTGGGGAGAGGGGAAGGGGAATAAATTGCTGCTTATTGGGATTATCATTTTGTGAGGTATATAAATGTCTAATCACTATGTTGATGCTCTCAGAACAATGGGGAAATATTTCAGGTAATTTTTTTGACGTTCTCTTTGCAAAATGAACCAAATCAAGAAAGGGGAAGGAAAAGGAAAGAAAAATGAGGTTGCTGGAGTCAAAAGTTTCCCCTGAGAGTGAAGCTTAAGAAATGCTTGAGGAAAAAATAGCTAAGTAAACAAATCCTAGAGAATTTTTAAATAAAGCACTTAACTACAGAGTCCATCTGGGGCATTCTGAAGTAGAAAGTAGGAAGAAGCAAAATAATTAACCCATTGAGTGGTCACTGCCCTTTCTTCCAATTTTCCCTTTGTCATTTGCTAACAGAGACATTCATCATTTCTGTTGATAATGGTTTGGTATCACTGGGAACATTCTGGAAATGATGGGAGGGGAGACGTGCAAATGATTCCCTAACTACATGCTGTCTTAGGGAGCTGTGCACTGCCAAGTGGGTGCAAGTCACCATGGACATCTAACTACCTAACTCTTATTTTGTTCTAGAGAATTCTTGCCACATCCTGTCTCTCTGCTTACAGTTAGGGCTGGCTCTCTGGTATTACAGATAAACCTTCAGAGACTGCACAACAACCGGAGGTCACCATTAACCGTAAAAGGCAAGAGGAAAACAAATAGACAAGCTTTACCCAGTGGTCCCTGTATCATGTACCTGTGAAAGAATTTCAATCCCCAGCAACCTGAACTACAAAAAGGAGAACAACCACAAAGTACAGGATTTGGGGCAGGGTCTTGCTTTCTCTGGAATCCTGTAAGGCTCCTCATTTATCTTGAGAGAAATGGAAAGGTCTGATACTAGTATTAGTGCATAAATAATATTTTATGACAAACATAACACTGCATAAGAGCCGGTCTGCCTGATATTTTCTGGTTCAGGAAAGTCACATTATCTGCAAACAAAAATAACAGTAAGAGTTCCACACATGAAAGCTTTTCATAAGAGTCTCTCATGGGCCAGGTCCAGCTGAGTCACAGGAAGTCTCTTCTTTAGCTACATTTAATGCACATGCTCCAATTAAAGTTTGCTTATCCTTTCCTTCTTTTCTAGATCTTCCTACCTACACCCTCTGAGTCAGATGATGGAAATATGCTGTATCTGCACTGCTCAATAAGTAACCATTACCCACATGTTGCTACCAAGCACCTAAAATGTGGCTATGCAACTGAGGAACTGATTTACATTTTATTTAATTTTAATTTAAATTGCTAATGTAGATAGTGGCTAACTAATAGAAAAGCACAGCTTAACTCTACTTTCAAACTTTATATTAATGGTATTCTCCTCAATCTGCAATTGCTTTACAGAAAATTTTTAAACCATTTGTATATTTCATGGGGGTTAATTTAGTTAAAAACTACAGAAAATAATCCACAAATCCACTTCACTAAATTCTTGATTGAAAGTGTTCCTCTGAATGGTATTGTAAAAACTACGTGTAGTGTCAGATGGGTACTAGATTTATCAGGAGGATCACTTCATAAATTATATAAATGTCTAACCACTATGTTGTATACCTGAAACTAATATAAAATAATATCTAATGTCAATAATAATTTAAAAAATAGTCACGGGATATAAAGTACAGCATAGGGAATATAGTCAACAATATTGTAATAACTATGTACAGTGTCAGATGGGTAATAGACTTATTGGGGTTATCACTTTGTGAGATAAATACATGTCTAATCACTAT
>NW_017731836.1:261073-278642 GCF_001890085.2 Hipposideros armiger | reverse complement strand
ATAAATTATAAATTGTATTAGGAAGTGTCTGCAAGCATATAAATAGATGTTCTTCACAAGAAAAGTGGGCCTTTTTTTTTTTTGTTCCTAGTAAGATCCAGGTGGTTTGACAGAACAATTTTGGGCTCTTAAAATACAAAAGCCTGAACACAAAAATTTCAACAAGTTAGGTATGTTACAAATCTCCTTAGAGCCGGGACTGTTCATCTCATTCTCTCTAACAAAGCCTATTCCTTAGAAGACACAAGATACCTAATAAATACATTCTGATTTTAGGGAGCAGAGGGGAAATGATGCACGAATGGCCTAAGAACCATAATTTTTGTAGAATTGGTTAGTGCGGCTGAATGAAGCCATCCGGTGAGCTCCAAATAATTTGCAGTGGCAGCTCTATGTCCTAAAGACAGTTTGGGAATAACCAGTCCTCTGACAGCACAGCCTACCATGGGGACTGGGAATGCTGCAAAGCCCAGAGGATTCTGGGAATTCTCTGGGGACCCTTCAGTAAGCTCCAGGGCCTATGAGCTGAAAGATGGTGTATTTCTGAGCCATGAGCCTCAAGGTAGAACTTAAACCCCATACCTACCACACATTCCCACTAACCCACCCCACACTTCAGTACGGAGAAGTCATCGGTAACTTCTTCAGCCTAATTTTTCTAGGATATAAAATGGGAGGAGGTAGCGGATAAGGGAAGATAATGGTACCTTTTGGCTACAAAATAGAATAAGTCTAAAACCCTGTGTTGAATGCATTATACTGTTTTCAACAAATATTAACAACAAAAACAACCATCATGAGGACACAATGAAAATAAATTACAACACTGAACACATACAGGAATGAAGCAAAAGTGCTCTCAGACCCTCAGAAAACAGGTGTTGTATGAATATGAGTTACTAATTTGGTTTTTAAAGTCTTTGTAGCCATTTTAAGTTTCAACTCGTGGTTGATGAATAAGAGGCAAATGAAATGATGTACTCTGCTAAATCGTATTTATAGCATTTCCTCTTTGTAAAATGGTTCTATCTTTCAACCATTTAAAAAATTATAGAAAACAGCTAGATTATAGACATAATCATTATATCAAAATCTCAAGACATTGAAATCACTAATAATGTACTTATATGGATCCAAAAGTTATTTTTCACCTGCTGCTGCATTCATAGATAAAAATGTAAAATTCAACCAGTACTTGTCTTTTCTAGGACCCATCACTGGTAATGCCCATTATATCCTTCTCAGCTTGAAAAACACACACAATCTCAGTTACTCTAATTGACAAAGAAAAGATGAAAAAGACTTTTTCCAGGAATATTTAAAGTAAGACAATCTGAGTTCCTAAATTTAATATGGGATAGGCATACAAATACAAAAATCTAACACTTTAGTAAAATGATTTGCAACTAATTACCTACATTATGTGCATATGGTCCTCAAAATAATGTGTCCCTATAGTCCATCTACAATGCCACAGAAATAAATCTTCCAAGAGACTCCATTTTTATTTAAAGATTGTGTGTACATGTGGAAGGAAGGAGCTTTTATTTAATTTTAAAACAGATACAGACATTTCATGGTACTGTAGTATTTGCATAAGTTTTAAGATCAATAGAAAGATTCAAAGAAATTTAATGCTTGTGCTTCTCTGTTGTGGGTACCTGCTCACTGTTCTTTGCAATTTCAAACTACTTCTGGGGAAAGACTGGAAATCACTAGTTTGCTAATACTCTCTCTGAGGAGACAAAATAAATAAAAAATAAAAAGTGGGGAAAGACACAGGCAACCAAGGACACAGCTATAAAAGATGGCCAGGGGCTTGGGGGCGGGGAGAATGAACTTTCACACAAACAATTCACATCTCTCTTGTTCTCTCCACTGGGATAAAAGCCGATGCCTTGGAGGGAGAGAATATGAATAACTAGGCAAGCCATTTAGGGGTGTGGATTGCAACAAACTCTCTTTCCCCAACAGAATGTGGTTTTACGCCCAGCATATTAGATTGGAAAGTGCAAACACAATAATTAACAGTGAATCCTGAAACTTCAACACGCCAGAAAAGTGTCACTCCATGTGAGATGGGAAAATAGGAGGAATACATTAAGGTAGTCTTTGGTGATGCTGGACAGCTCCACAGGGGCCAAGGTGGCAGCCAGGGAGCGCTAATCAAGTTCTCCAAACACCTTGGGAAGCTTGAGAAAAACTGATGAAGGATGATACCACACCAGCAACGAGGGGCAGCCGCAAGCAAAGAGTGGGGGTCCTTCCTATATCTGAATCCAAAATAACGATCTCTGTACTAAACAACACCTTTGTATTCCCTCCTCTGATATAAGAAAGGAACGTTGCATCCACCTGCCCAGATCTCTGCTCCCTGGGAATAAACCAGCTGTTCTGGCTTCTCTGCCACAGTAACACATGTCAATCACTGCTAAGCCCAGCATTACTAGTCTTCCCCATGTGTGATTCCAACAATCAGCAGGCTCCAGGGCTGAACTCCAGCCTTGTGCGTGAGCATTTTCTAGGGCACACCCCGGTAGGCGCTACCACCCGCTGTGTATTTCGTTTAATTATGAAACCTCTTTCTAGAAGCCCTATAATTCTCCCAAGAGTCAAAGTAATTGGTAGAAATTAGACATGAAGAGACCCAAGGCCACTTAAAGAGGACATTGTCAACTACAATTTTTAAAAGAATTTTCTTTTTAGTTCCAATATAATTTTGTACTTCCCAATTTTTGCCCTTTTCAAATGCCAAAGAAAATGTTCATGTTATCTTGTGGGCTGTAAAATAGGCAAAGTAATGCATCTGTACTCCACTTAAGGTCCACAAAGATTTCCTTTCCTTTGAAGGCCATCCTTTGAGGATTTTTTTTAAAGAAAAAAACTGTGAAAAATAACATACCTTGTGGCAAATGACTGTTACTTAAGCAATGAAAGAATTGTGCGTGTGTGTGCGTGTATGTGTGTGTGTGTGCGCACGCATTTCACTATTTGGGTCCATGCTGTGTGGCTGCATTATCAAGATGCACTTCTAGCACTGGTAAATACGTAAACTAAAGACACATCCATTTGCCATGAATTTATGGTCCTTTAATGAATGATGGTAGCAAAATTTCAGGGATGGTTTTACTCCCCTCGATTCAGGAAAATTCAATTGAGCAACACCTACTCAGCACCTGGCACTCTAAGTAATAGGAATCCAAAGATGAAAGAAGAATTAGCAAGGGGGAGGGGAAGTGGGCAGACACATAGAAAACAATAACAAGAGCATCTGAGAAGTCTGCAGAGTGCTGTGTATGAAAGGAAAAATAGGCAGCTCAAAGGGTAGATGATTAACGCCACCAAAGCAAAGCATCAGACATCTCCAAGGTTGCAAAATGGCAGCCAGTGGAGTGGGTTAGGGATACACAATGCTATTCTGGAAAAGTGAGGCACTGGTTAAAAAAGAGAGGTTTTCAAATAAAACAACAACAACAACAAAAAAAACCCCCCAGATTTTTGGCTTTTCTTGTAAAAAGTGCAAGATCTGGCAACACTTGGCAAGGGGGCAGAGCTCAGTCCTGGCTCTCCAAATCCCATGCGTCCCCACTCAAGAAGCCTGGCCCTTGTAGGCACGTGAGTTTGCAAGTCCTATCTTAAAATAAAGGCAGAGTCTTCAGGATTTCAGATTTCTGGCCCCAAGAGGGGATGTACGGGGTAAAGCTGAGCACTCTGTGAGATTTACTTTCCTGGAAACAAAACAGCAAAATGCCAAAAGAATTGTCTCTCTCTGCATCACTTGATGCTGGGTGGCCAGAGCTGACCCATGTAACAATCTGTGCTGCTCACAGTACTTGGGAATCCAGCTTGCTGACATGGTCTGAGGGGAAAAGCTTCTCTGGCTCCAAGCATATGGTCAATTTGGGACAGAGCAACTTGCTTAGCACAGCTCTCCTCTCAGCAAGCTACTGCATCTCTTCTGAGAATCGCCAGAGGTATCTGGTATAGAAAATGAGGACCACAG
Organism: Hipposideros armiger; assembly: GCF_001890085.2. Taxonomy (NCBI): domain Eukaryota; kingdom Metazoa; phylum Chordata; class Mammalia; order Chiroptera; family Hipposideridae; genus Hipposideros; species Hipposideros armiger. The sequence goes on along the minus strand of NW_017731836.1, from coordinate 274,639 downwards.
CAGCCTGGGCTCAGTCAGCAACACAGATGTGGGCCTGTCTCCATGGGCTCATCATGGCCTCACATGGCCCTCTGCAGCCTCACGCAGCTCACAGTTCTCTCACAGCTCCTGACTACCTGGTGAACACTTCCCAGTGGACATCCTGCCACCAGCAACTGCCACAAACACGATACAACCCAACTGAGGCCATTCACGCTCCTCCTGTGGTGGATACGTCCTGGATTCTTCCTAGGAGCACTTCCATAATGATCCTCTCAGGGTTTTCTTCTGGGAAAATCCCACCAGACACATCCCCTTCCCCCTCCCTCTTCTAGTTGGTCCTCCGAGCCACTAGGAGTCAGAAACTCACTCCTGTTTCGATTGTTCCTCTTCTTCCATGCTGTCCTTTTCCAGATAAACGTTAAATCCAGTATTTCCTCCAATCAGGCACATCTCACGTCTGTCTCTTCCTTAGCTTCTTACTACAACCTACTTTAGTTGCCGATCATCTCCCACTATAGCTATCACTATGTGTTCTCAACTTCCATTTTCTTGCCCTCTTAAGCTTTTGAAAACTCAGCACCTCTCATGGTTGATCCTCTAAAACAAAACAAAACAAAACAAAACAAAACAAAACAAAACAACAAAACTATTGCATTGGTTCCCCACTAACTTCAGGATGAAGTTCAAACTCCTCGGTCCGGACATCAGAGGCCTCCTGATCCAGGCCCCACATGCTTCTCATACCTCTTCTCCCTGATTCCTTCTGGACCTCACATTCCAGTCGCCCCACATCATCCGTGGTCTGCTTTTCCCAGCCCCCCTGCCGGGAAGACCCTTCTCACCAATTGTGCTCCCATTCCAGACCCAAAGCAAATGGGATCTCGGAGCCTCTTTCTCTAGAGAACCCCCATTAACAAATTCCAGGTGGGAGGTGAAAACCAAGATCCATAGATTTGGCTGGCCACTCACATAATTTGCATATATACTTTACATCTCCCTAGTAGATAAGTTTCTTGAGAACTGGGAGCTCTTTCGAGTCATCTTTGCATAGTGAATCTGCATCACATATGTTTATCTTAGAAAAATCTAACTGAAAGAGAAGAACATTTACCACTTAAAACGATGCCAGTTATTCTACTCAGCAGTCAGATGTGCCCCAGAATGGATGTGAGATAGAAGGCGTGCAGATCCTGTTTCCTCAATCTCAGTTCGCGCACACGCACCTCTCTAGGTGCAAATATCTCAGCACCCTAGGTGTGATTCTAATGAACACTCACTATAAACCCCAACCAACTTCCCCATGGGGCTCGCTGTTGGAAACACTGATCTGATGCAGTCCTGAAGGAAAACATGCACTGGTCAGGTAGAGAGTTGCTACAGTATTACATTTCATGGGCAATTAAAGAGATTTTCCAGGGCAGTTTTGATTATATGCATTTTCCACCTCCCACCAGGGCTTCAGAATCCTGGTCCCTGCATTAGTTGCAGCTCCTCTCTGTGCCCCACACCCTGACTCTAGTCCAAAAGGCACCTGATGAATGCCAACAGAGTTCACAGATGTCCTGGTCCCCTGTACCACACAAGGCATTATTCCAGGAGACCTGGACCCAAACGGCTTCAACCCATTAGTGATGACAAACACATCACTGACACTCTGAGCTTGCTCTCTGTGTGAGCAACGACAATTCAGCAGCTGAAGAATGGAGCAGCACAATGCATTTTTGTACTTACGTCTACCGCCATAGAACGACCTAGAATTAAACCCACACTCATGAAACATCAGAAGTGACATTTTAATAACTGACTTCCCTTAGCCATCAAGTGTTGAGGTCTTTGGCAACTCGATCTTAGGAAAACGGCCCGAAAAAAATGAAGGACAACTTAACTGTAGTTAGAATTCCGAGTGAATGTAAGTAACTATATTGTCTGTTAAAAATCACTATGTGTTCCAAAGAAAGAGTAGAGAGAAGGAAATACAAAGTCCCTTTCTACTTATTCTCTAAGTATCTCATTCAGCTCTTCACTCTTGTCTCAGTTTTCAAAGTGACTGACTTTAAACTCAACACACTTAGGATTAAGAAGAATTTCTAGTTAGATGTGTGATTTGGCCTGCCACTTTAAAATGAAACGGCAGTTATCAGAATTTTCAAAAGAAAAGATCAAGCAATTTTTCATGGATTTAAATGAAATTTGTCAAAATGATAGAGGGCTCAGAGGAATGTTACGGCACCGAGCTTTGGGAATGACTCATTAATAATCCAGTTTGATTGTCAATGATGCTCTTAAATTACCTAAACTCCACTAGAAAACATTTCATTGTAAGACAAATTCCTCTCACCTCATGTGAATTACTCTTATGTTTGCCCAAAAGAAGCCAGGCCCAAATGAAAAGTTTCTTCCTCCAGAAACATTTCCTTAGTTTTCTTTATAGCAGGAGGTGACGTCTCCTTTTTCCCAACTCCTATGGCATGAGGTGCATGTCTTATAGTCTCAGTTAAATTTAGGTGCCTGGAAGGCAGGCTCCACGCCCAGGTGAACCTTGCAGCTGTACCCTCTACCTTCCCACCAAGCACAGATTCTAGCATATACCTTACAAAGAAAATAAGCTCAGTGTTTGCAAATGAATGATTGAGTGACTGAATGAATGACTGAGAGAATGAATGAATGTAAGCTTGTATAGTTCTGGTTCCTTTTCCTTGCTGCTAGTTATTTGCTAAAAATGTTATGTTCACCTTTCAAACACATTAAAGTTCATATCCAAGTTTCCAGGCATCATCCCATGGTGATTTTTGCTAACAAACTTGATATGGACTGATAGTAATCTAGAAAGTGTATCTACAACTCTTTTAACGTGATCTACTCAGAAAATATTAACCAGGCATTTACTTCCTCTTGGAAAGTGAAATCATTTCATTTAACATCATCTAAGGCTGTCAGAACTTTGGCACACTTTGTGGAAAATATCATCTTAACTGTTTATATTAAAAATTAATCACATAAGATTTCTTTGTTTTGTTTCGACCACTTAAACTCCCCACTGATACAGAAAAGCTTCTGTTGTTTGTTTGTTTGTTTGTTTGTTTGTTTTCAATAATGTGGGGTCTTGTCCTCATAATGCAAAAAACATGATTATTGCATTTTCCAGGAGAGAAAATGACTGCACTTTAAAATTATATTGTATAATACCGCGTTCCCACTCCCATTATTCTTCCCATCCAATACCAATGGGGAATGGAAGTGGCGTAAATTCTCTTAGTCATTTCTGACAAGAGAATGGCAAATTACCATTCTTGTTACTGTACTTTGCAAATTACCATTTGTAATTTGTTTAAAAAAAAAAAGGCGGGGGAAGTTTCAAAGACCCAGGACAACGTTATCCGAGGAATTTCTTTCTCTGTGCCTGCTTATCAAAGAGTTAGAAGTTCATTAAAGTCATCCAGGCAGGTAATCCAGGTCCCCTGGACCCGTCCCTCTGGACCAGAGTGAACTCAAACCCAAGGAGAATGTCATCTTCTCTTTCTTGAAACCCCCCCTGCACACCAGTGTCTTATTCTTCTTAATAGCTTGACCCATTTTCTCTTCTAGAAAGTCAACTCATTAGCTCATGGCCTGTCCTCCATGGAAGTAAAGAACCCCAATTGAACACCCCAGCTTCACCACTGGTTTTAATGGACTAGTCCCAAATGTGGGAGTCCTTATTCCTGAAAAGGAGAGATTCCTCACCCACCTCATCTGATTGGATAATTTGGAACTGGCTTAGGACTTGAAAATCATTTAGTGCTAGAAATATCTACTGATGTGCCCCCACACTACACCATTTACTAGTCGCCAAGAGCAGCCTAGAACACAGGCCCTCTAACCAGATGCCCATTGGTCTTTCTCACCTTTCCAGGTAATCAAAATTCTCCCTGGGCATGAAGTGGCAATCCCCAGTAGTGTTGGTGAGTAACAGGCATGGAGCCAGACAAGAATTAGTCAGATCCTCCACACCCTCTAAGTGTGGTCCATGGACCAGCAGTATGGGCATCACTTGGGGACATGCTGGAAATGCAGAGTCCCGGGGCCACCCTAGACCTGCTGAATCAGACTTTGTACTTGAATGACATCCCCAGGAGATTCATAGAAGGCACATAAAAGTTTGTGCTGTTCCATTGCAGGAAAAAAAAAAGGCATCTTCACATTTAGAGTCAAATTCATTTATAGTGTGCTGATTCCATGGCAAGTCCTGTGCTAACATCACCTCCTATAGTGGAATGACACTAAGAAATACTCCTGTGACCTACCAAAGTGGACTTCTCCCCTCTAAATATCAAGGTCGATGGAATGATTTAGGGAACAGAAATACTGGAGCCAAGTGAATGCCTTATGTAAGTTGAAAGGCACATGGTAAATCAGTTTTATTTTGTTTCCTTTCTGAAATTCCAAAGACTGTTGGATAGTAAAATGGAGGAGTAATGAAATTATTACCTTATCTAAAAATCAAAGCTACCCTCCCCCACTTTTTTTTTTTCTCACAAAGGGATTGCCCATAAGAATCATGGGTACAGAAGCACAGCCTGCACTTCACACCAGGGTTAAGATGCAGGGAGGGAGTTCGCCTGCCTGGGAGCAAGTCAGAGCTCTCTGCCTGCTGCCATCTAGGAGACCTTGACAAATAACTCAACGTCTGGGCCACAGCTTCCTCACCTTTAAAATGGGAATAAAAATGGTATCTATTTCATAGGCTGATTATGAGAATGAAATGATACTCATAAAGCTTGGCAACACAGTGACGCTCAATAAATGTGACCTAGAGTCGTCATGCATGTCTTACATTGTCAGCGGAGCCTAAAACCACTATGGCTCCTAGAACAATTTCCTCTTGTGATTGACCTTGGTATTGATCTGCAGACATAAAGAAACCAATATGCCAAAAAAGGCAGATGTTTTAAAACAGCTTCACTCTACAAATACCGTGGTCATTCTGGACATTAGCAAAGGTGCATGCCACCTTTCATTTCAAATTCTAATGCATGGTGACTTGGATTAAGAGCCCCAGAGCTTGATCAGCCATGAAGCCATGAAGAACCCTGCTTGTCAGAAAAGAAGAGCCCGTCTTAGCCATGCAGCCTCCCGCCTCCCGGCTTAGCCTTATTAGTCCAATGTTTGTCCACCCAGCAAAGGAACTTTTTAAAAAGAGAGAAAAAGCAGCAGTCACTCTGCGCTTTCTCTCTTTTTAAAATATGGCCCATGTTGTCATTCCTCCCATGAAAGTTGGCCAAAAGATATCTGATTTCCTCTGCCAGGTTTTCTTTCCATTTTTATTTCTACAAAAGCAGCAAAAACACACTGTGTTTCCTTTCCCATCTTCATTGTTTAAAACAATATATTTAAAATTAAATTTATTGCTCCTTTTGAGAAACCAACCTCCATCTCTCTTGTGGTAATTAGTCCCAATAAAAATAGAAGAGTAAGCATTCAATTGGGCAAGCCCTACTGAAAAACATCCTCAAAGGCTTCAAAATCAAAATCCTGACCAAATCAATTACAGCACTGGTTCAAGTGGGTTTTGTTTCTCCTCCTGAGTGATTGACAGAACTTATGGTGGGCTCAAAATGGTCAAGTATTTCTAGAGTTTGGGGAAAGAGATTAAGTTTGGAGGTAGCCTTTAAAAAAGTTAGTGTATTTCCTAACCATTATAGTATTATACTTGAACTAGCTGCATCATTCTGGGAGTATACCTGTTTAGAGCAGAACATTTTTCTAGCTGAGTTTAAGCCAATAAATCCAAAATATATTTAAAAATCCAAAATCTAATGTTTTGCATTGCCTGTCAGAGGGCAGAGGTCCTGTTGACATACCTTAGCCACCTCATGATGCTAACCACCCACCCTGAGAGGCCTTACCTTTCAGTTTTCTTGATCAGGATGGCCCTGAAGATGTGCTCAAGGGGTGTCTTCTCCTGCTCGTGGGTTGGTTGCACGAAAGGGTGCAGGGTCACCAGCAAGAATCCTTGCTGGTACAGCTCCAGGAGCTGGGTAGGCAGGTCTCGCAGGGAGGCCAGCCTCACCGCTGAGGACCGCGGGAGCTCAGCTGGGAGTGGAGAGAGGAGAGCTCATCAGAGGCCCATCAAAACCACCTGCCCTACCCCATCCAAGTCCCTCTCTTAATTTGAAAAAAAAAATGGGCAAAGTATATGAACAGGCAATTGCCTTAAAAAACATAAAAAGCCCATCAATATCTGAAAAGACACCGAAATTAGCTCAACATCAAAACAAATAGTTTCGCCTACTGAATTATTTTAAAATTTGGATTTAAAAATGTCTTAAGAAGGATACACAAGATTCAAATTCCAAAAGGTACAATACAGTGAAAAGTTTACAGCCCAGCCCTATCCCCTGCCTCTCAGTCTTTTTCCCCTAGAGGCAATCACTGTTATCCATTTTTTATATACATGTTATTAATAACAATTGCCGAATTCATACACAAGTAAATAAGTCTATATATCTCCCTCCCTTTTTATACAAATGGTAGCATAACATTAATGCACCTTGCTTTTAATCAATTTTTATCAATTATCAGTACACTTTTCTTAAGAGACCATTCAACAGTAGTACACAGAGCTCTTCAATTTTTTCCACAGACGCCGTGTGCCCTGGTGTGATGTACCATAAACTGCTCAAACTTTTGCTTTTATAAGTCATGCTGCAATGAAAAATATTGCTCCTACATGATTTCACATGTAATGCACATATCATACAACTAAAAATTTTTTTTTAAGTGTGGAATTGCTGGGCTACAGCACATTTATTGTAATATTTTCAGATATTGCCAGATTTCCTCCACAAAATAGTATGGATTTACCTCCCATCAGTGATGTACAATCACTGGCTAATCTCATAGTAAGAAAATGACCCCTGTGAGGTAGTAATTTCTATTTCTCTTATGTAATTTGCATTTTTTAATTGAACATTTCATGTTCAAATGCTATTTGTGTTGCCTTTTCTGTTAACGGTTCCTAACTATTGGGTTATTGCTCCTTTTTTCTATTGGTTCATAGGAGCCCTTTATATATTAGGACATTTAGCTCTTATTTGTGATACCGGTTGCAAATATTTTCCCTCAATTTGTTGTCTTTTAACTTTGCATAAGATGGGTTTTTGCCATGAAGGACTTTTTTTAATGAAGCTGAATTTGTCAATCTTGTCTTCGATAGTTTCTGAGTTTTATGTCATGAGAGATCTGGAATTATAAAATAATTCTCCTGTGATTTCTTGTAGGATATGCTTCATTTTTTCCATGTAAATCTTTGATCCATTTGAAATTTATGCAATATGAATTAAACATTCCCCCCCGCCAAGGTTTATCCATTTTTCTTCATTGGTTTGTAATGTCACCTTTATCGTATATTATATTCCTGAATATATTTATATTTATGACTGTGACCCATTAATCTATTTTAATAATTTTAGTTTCACACTACATTTTAACATCTGGCCAGACTATTTCCTGAATCTTCCTATATTCCTGTTTATTTTCTGATTATTCCTGTCTATTCTTATTTGTCTTCTCAAACAGTCTTTACTCCCTCCAAAAAATATCTTGTTGACATTTGTTTTGGACCATGTTCAAATTATAACTTAACTAAAGGAGAATGAATACTTTCATCAGGCTACAAATTCCCATCCAAGAACATGGCATAATTTTCATTTTTTCAAAATTCTTTGGGATCCCTCGGGTGCATATTCAAGTTTTTTTCACATAGATATTGCATACTTATCAAGTTTATTCCTAGTTATTTTATACTTGATTGTTAGTGGAATAAAAGAATTTTTTTTTCTTTTTACTTGTATGATATCCATCATGAGAGGCAAGAATATTGGGGAGACAGAAATGCTCATCATGGTTGATGGAGTGAATCTTTCTAGCAGGCAATGTGGTATTGGCCTTCAGACCTAAAAGTGCACACACCCTTTGTCCAGCAACCCCGCTCCTGGGTATGACAACTATGACTACACTCACAAATGTTTTTCAAGATATATGGACAAAGGTATTCACTACAGGGTGGTTTGTATAGCAAAAACCTAGAACCAAAAAGTTCTTCATGGGAGGGTTAGCTAAAGACTGGGGAACCCCAATGATGAATCCTATGAAACATTTAAGAAGATTAAATCTGCTATGTGCTGATGGAAATGTGTCCAAGATACATTACTAAATTAAGAGGCCAAGATTTGTAACAGTGTTTATCATATGATACTCTTGTGTACAAAAAATTAGAAGGATAGATAGACATGAATAAAAAAATGTCTGGAAAAGAATCACAAAAACTAAAATTAGAGAGAAGGACTGGAGTAGAGAGGGGAGAATGGAAAGGTGGTTTTTATTTTGTACTTTCAATATTACCATCAACAGTGATCATTTGATTTGGGTGGAGGGTTTATGGGACATTTTAATTTTCTTCTTTATATGTAAAAACAATATTATTTAAAAGTTTTTTATGTATTTAAACATAATGTGTTATTTTAAAACACAAACTTAAAACCAAAATCTAGAGGTACTTAAGAATACCACTTAACGTCAGATGTTATAGCTCTCATTTCCATACATCATGCAAGAAATTTACAGGAAAAAATCTATAGCAATGATTCACTCTAAAGCAAGCGTCTGGCATCCTGGAGAGACCACCATCAATAACAGTGACAAAGATGAAACTGGCCAGGAAAGCAGAAAAGTCTGCACTCTTTCCCTTGGAGGATACAGTCTGGCTATGCTGCTCAATAAAAACCTACAGGTAAGTCTGGTAAAGAATGCTGAGCCCCTCCACATTCCCATGCACAGAAAGCCATCAGGTAAAAGGGGCGCCTTGCTCTGGCCCCCCTGCTTTAGAGTAGGTGTCCTCCAAGCGTGCTCCCGGGTCCAGTAGCAGCAGCATTCAGGAACTCTAGGGCCCCACCCCAGACCTACTGAATCATAATCTGAGTGATCTATGTCTTTGCAAGCCCTCCAAGAGATTCTGGGCTGAGAACTGCTCTCCTGAGGGCTCCGCTCTGGCCCTCCTCCACCCACTCTTCTCTTTACCAGCAAGGAACCTGGGGCTCGAAGGGCACGCGCCCACCTGGGACCCACATCCTGAATCACACAGCCACAACCCTGGAATTCCCACATTGAGAGCCTGTGAAGGCCTCTTCCCCGGTCTGTGTCCAAGGTGGACAGTGTCCCGTGTGTGCATCCTCAGGCCCAAGGCGAGACAGAGATGAGGATGAGGCGAGTGAGGAGACACCTGCCACAGGTACAAAATTTAAATGGGCACCAAAAACTCAGTAACCAAGATAAATAAACATTTAATGCAATATGTTAAAAAGTGAAAATGAATGCAAAGTCCATAATGAACAAAATATCAAAAATTTTAATTAAGACGGGATCGGTTATTATTGATTTTTTTCGTTTTTGTCTCAAGCTCCAATACGGCTCAGCATGGCACTGTTACTAAGCAGGTCTTTTTTAAAAATGTTGCCTCACTCGCCTCACCCTAGTGCTGGCCCAGTTCCAACATCTCTTCTTACAGCCTCTTCCTGGGCCCAGCAAATGACAGGAGCAGGTCTGCACATAGGTTGTGTGCCCAGGGAGCAGGTGTCCTCTGCTGTCAAAAAATCACAAAGCAAATGCGTGTGGCATGGATGCTGGTTGTTTTATTTGAAAAACTGAAGGGACTTTTGGTAGGGGTGCAGGCCTTTCTGGAGGGTGATTTCAGGTATCTATCAAACCTAAAAATACCATGCAGCAGGAAGATCCCCTCTTCTTTGACAAAACTGTATATAAAGAGCATCTGTGAGTCATCGAATACAAGACCTCATACTCAGTCAGCCTCTACAGTTCACTATTTTGTAAATGGTTCAAGTATTTCAAACTCTTATTGCTATAAGCTTTACTCAGATTTTTGATAACATATATATTGGGTCGTTGGGAAACTCATGACGCATTTTTGCATTGAAAAACTTAGAAAAATATGTCATGACTTTCCCGACAACCCAATATTTGTTTCCTCTTATGTATTACACTATAATAAATTTTAAAAAGTAGTCGATGTGTGGAGAAAACTTGGGATTCTAGTATCAGCTACATTCCTCAATAGCATGAATCCTGGGCATGTGACCACTAAGTTTCCTCATATAAAACGGAGATAACAACATCAGCCTGTCACCCATCATAGAGTGGTTGTGATAATCAAATGGGATGATGGGTATGTAATTGATAAAACTGAAAACTATCAATACCCAGTGGTTGGCAGTCATGGATGGGGAGCTGGCCAGGAGGACTGGTCATCTGCAGATGGTAATGACAATATTGTGCTGGAGCCATTAAATCCTTCCCCAGTCCCACCCACACCCCAAATCAATGCACTACATATATTAGTCAATCAACTACTTTATAGTTAAATGCTTCCTGAATAAAACATAATACTTTTTAAATTTTTATCTTCAAATCTAAAGATGTATCTCCTGTCAAAACTCAGCAATTTTTATGGCTTTAATTTTTGGTACACAAGCTGTCAAAGTAAGTTTAACTTCATGGTTAAAAAACAAAAATGAAACTCAATAATTTTATTGCAATAAAAAAAGCAAAACCAGGCACCTATTGTAAATATGATTAAAGGTATTAATTTCATGTTTCTATTTTAATGTTAACCTTAAAAAAAATCTAGTTCTTAAGTGCCCAATCCACCATATTATTACTAAAACAACAAACGAAGGAAAGGTTTATCTGTTTGGATGGGCATACCAATTGTAGCCTCTTGGTCTATTTCTCACCCCACCCATCAGAGTAACCTCTCCGCTATTTTGTTTTTTGTAATATTTGCCTGACTTCATTTACAAATTATGTAACCTTGGGCAAGTCATATAATTCCCACCCCATCTCTTGGGTCCCTCATTTATAAAATTAAGACCCTGGATAGGCTATTCTGAAAGGAGTGTCCAACTTTAAAATGTAGTGATTTTATTATTTCAATTTGGACACTAAAGTACCAGTTTCTAAGAAAAAAGTTTTCAATGTGACCTAAAAGAGTTCCCCCCAAACCAGAGCCAAAATGGGACTAAGGAACAGCCCATGTGTGAATGGGTGGAGAGATGGAAAGAGAGACAGGAAAACAATCTATTGCCAATATGGCAGGATCAACATCACTGCTGTCCGAGGGTCCCAGCCTTCTGCCTGTCCCTGGCACTAGAAGGGATTCTGCTTGCTCTGACTGTCCCCTGGAAGTGCGAGGAGCTTTCCAGGGGAGTTCTAGGCTGCAGATGCCTGCAGGGTTGCGGGAGAAAAGTGTCTCCAGGTTCCCATCTTCCTAGCAAAGATGCAAGGAAAAGAGTGAGTTATTTGAAGTTACTTTGGCTTCCTGGACTGAACCACATCAGCCACCTCATCATAAGTTAAAATTCTAAATATAATTCTTCATGTTCTGAAGACGAGGGACACTGATGAGGTTGTCTTGGCCAGCATTACTCTCCAATCTGAGAAACGCCATTGTTAGGGCCCAACATCCATCTGCAGATCACACTTTTCTCTCCACTTTCCAATCTGTCATGTCCCATAATCTATTTGTAGCGATCAGTCTGCAAGCCCAGGGTCCAGGCTGGACACCCACTGCTCTCACTAGCTGTGTCTTCATCCCATATGAGGACTTTGTTATTGCTGTGCAAAGCCCAGCTCTCCAGCTGGCTTCTCCCACCAGCCTGGGCAGCTCATCTCATTCCATGACCTGGTAGAGAGTCTGGTGCAGATCTCAAGGACAGGAATTCAGGTCATTGGGGCCAAATGGATAAAGTAAGTGAGACAAAGTGAGGGAAGAACAATGAACACCAAAGCTCCACCTCACCAAGGGATGTCACCTTGTCCTCCTATCCTGGTTATTGCCAATGGGCACGCGGGCTCAGTAGTGCCCAAACTTCTAATTCTTATCTTCAAGAAGTCAGAAATCTGACAAAAAAACAAACCAAAAAAAAGAAGTAAAAAAACGACAAAAAAAAAAAAGAAGTCAGACATCTGGATCCTCATAGAAACTCTCCTAATCTTTAAATCTGGCAAGTAATTTCAATTTTATTTTCAACCCCATGTGGTCCAAAGCCAAGACCTGGTATGTTGCAGAGTCTGGATGGGGTATTTGATCAATGTGGAGGGATGGATACCCCACACCCTTCCTATCCCTGATCTTAACACAGCCAAGACACAGTGTGAGCATCAGTCTGTATTGAAGAGCTTGCCATCCATTCGTTCCCACGCCATTACAATTTGCATCAAAGTCTTCAAGGATTCATCTGCAGGTATTTGACCCCGGTCTCTATTTCCTAGTTCCTTCCTTTTCTATACTGGTGTTGAGATGAACAAAGAATTTAAAACCACATAATTATATTTTGAATCCCTTGGAAATCTTGTTGTTGTTTTTTCCTCACTCAATTCACAGGCTTTTTAAAAACCAAAATATATAAGGCCTACTGGAAAGGTATTTTGAGTGGCATGAGAGTCCAAATATCTTTTGATAAGTGCTTTGTTTTTCTTTTAGAAAATAACTTCATATAAATAAACCATTATTCCAGGAGGAAAAGGAAAATAAAGAAAGGAATGAAAAGGGGAAAAAACATAATCCACAAAACCACACATTTCTTAACACTCCTGGGATAAAATAGATTTTAATTTTGCTATGACAATGTTTTGTTTAGCAAAAACATTCTGCAGCCCCATTTATTCCCTGGAAACGAAGCCCTTCAGACATCTGCAGAAGAGCCAAAGCTATGTCTTTGCTACTTCAAACTTTATTATTGGGAAAGTACCAGCTTCCAACACAAGGAAGAAACCGCTGCACAGAGCAACAACACACATGTCACCCAGCTCTCTACAGCAGGCAACAGCATGCTGAACCACAACAGCTTCCATTATTGTGTCTAGCAATCATTTGTGACTCTAGCCTAATTATTCAAAGTCCAACTCTGCTTTTCTAATTATATCTGCTAATGGATCTGTCAATACCAAGAAGCGCAACACAAGACAGAGGCAGTATCTCCCTTGAGTAATTTCCCTCACAGGTGAAGCTGATAATGACACCGTTCAACCAAAATGTTGTTTTGTTGTTTTTTTTTAAGTTTCTTGAAGGCCACAATCTCTATAACATCAATCTGCCTGGGCTTTTTCTGTAGATCCAATTTAGCAAAACACTAAAATCAATCATTTTTCAATGTAGGGTTCTTCATTGTATAGATAAGGAATAGAAATTCAATTTTTTAAAGAATGTTTACAGTCCTTTTCTTCTGTGTCATTTCTAAGTCTGTGGAATAAAACTTTCATTTTAGGGCTTTTCAAATTTTTTATCGAATAAATTCATGTCTCTGAAACTTAAAAAAAAAGAAACATATCTAGGCTCAGAAGACCACTCCATTAAAACACTATTTATTCTCTTTTATTTTTTTAATCGGAGTGAAATTCACATAACACAAAATCAATCATTTTAAAGTGAACTATTCAATAACATTTAGTACATTTATAATGTTGCGCAACCATCGCCTCTATCTAGTTCTAAAACGTTTTCATCACCCCAAAAGGAAACCCCATACCCAT
>NW_017731836.1:258526-260063 GCF_001890085.2 Hipposideros armiger | reverse complement strand
AAACTATTTAGAATGTAAATGGGACCCTATATGGATTTCTATGATAAAGCCTCAAGACTTTGTACAAAAGTAATCAGCACTGAAAATATTCAGCACTTGAAATGTGGCTAGTCCGAATGGAATGGGCCATAAGTGTAAAATACACACCAGATTTCAAAGACTTAGTATGGAAAAAAATAGGTGTAAAAATATCCAAATAAGGTTTTTTTATATTGATAACATATTGAAATGACAATATTTTGGATATATTAGGATTAAATAAAATGTATTATTAAAGCTAATTTCACCTGTTTCTTTTTATCTGTTTTAAATGTGGCTACAAGAAAATGTGGACTTAAGTATGTGGCTAGCAGTATATACCCATTGGACAGCACTACTCTATACCATTACTTACCAAGCATTGGTTTCATAGCATCTTATCAAAATTTTTCATTATACAAATTATTCGTTTACTTCCCTCCCTTCCCCGTCTTTCCCAATAAATAAGTTCCACCAGGCCAGAGCCCATGCTGGGTTTTTTTACCAACAAACTGGCCAACTCACAGTGCCTAGAGAAGGCTCATCACAATCATGGTTAAAGGAAGAAATTCTCCACCGATATGGCCATGGCCCACGGCACCAGCACTTTGTCCATCAAAGAAAGCTTAATGCAAAATAAAAACAAACAAACCTGCAGCTACTCTGGGGGACGGTTCACTTCAAGGTCCCCACAAACCCTGGGCCCCAAAATAGGTTAGCCACAAGACCAAGAGGAAAGAATTATAATTGGTTCTAGAAAATCATCAGCCAGTGTTAAATTCAGAACTTGGAAATCTTTCTTTTTTAACAGTAGTAAAATATATATATAACATAAAATTTACCATTTTGACCATTATTAAGTGTAGGATTCAATGTCATTAAGTACATTTACACTGTTGTGCAACCATCTCCAAGAAGCCTTTTAACCAGTAGTGTCAGCCGCACTTCTAACTCAACCTTTCACCTCAGCTACCCAAGGAGGGAGGACTCCTCACCTCCATTTCACCATTTTTCCTTTCTCTGTCCCTCTGGTGTGAGCAGGAGATAGAAGAGTAGCAAGGAGAAAGTAAAGCTGCTAAGAGTCATCAAAATTCACAAATGTGAAAATCTGCCACTGGAAAAAATTCAAAGGTTGATATGACAACAAAATCAAAGGAAGAATACATCACTTTGCAGAGATGGCCAAATGACAGGACAAAGACCATGATTGTGAACAAGAAGTGATTAGAAATCTTACCCCCAAACAGCATAAAATGGAAAAAAAAGGTTTTCCCCAAAAAGTATGGTGTCCCAAAGGCATGAGCACAATTCAGTTTGCCATTTACACAGGACACAAGAGAATATTACTATTTCTTTTCACCCTGAGTTATTATCACAAGGGTCTCAACTCTATAACAGAGTTTCACGTTGGTATATCAATAAAGTTTTTACTTATGAGAATTTTTTTAATTTTCAGAATAATACAAAATAATGCACCGTGGAAACTGGTGGAAAGCATAAAAATTCACCATGTGCAAGA
>NW_017731836.1:240956-255641 GCF_001890085.2 Hipposideros armiger | reverse complement strand
GTGAAAAGGGTAACTATTGCATTGTTCTGTACACCTGAAACTAACAATAAATAAATAAATTAAAAAAAAAAAAAGAAATGTCAACAGTGGACCTTCCAGTCTGTTTTGTCGAGTCCCTGGAAGTGCTTGTACTGATTTTCTGGATGATTTATGTTACATTCCAGAAAAACAAATTCTCCCTTATGCACTTATAAATGCATCCGAGCATTTGTAAGTTAATGTTTCGACTTAACAGAGCTGTCTCCCTTCCTGTGCTTCCTTGCCTGGTCCCTTTGGGGGTGGGATGAGGGTTTCGTGATACTCCAAATTCCCACACATCAGTAGGAAGTGAGTTTATTATTGCTTTCTTATAACTGCAGTGCAGTTTGTCTTAATTTAACTGATGCAGATCCTATTAGGCAAATAGAGAACAGAAATCTGGAATGGAACTATGGTGTAGAAAGCTGGTGATGTAGTGAGTCTGGCTAAGACAGAGATAAGGGGTGTCCTGGCCAAGGTTCTGGTCTGGAGCAAGACTACCTGGACTCAAATCTCAGTGCCACCCCTTACTTAGCTGTATAACTTTGGGTGAGTTACGAGCCCCTATGGGCCTCCATTTTGTCTATGTTGGATAAAAGTAATGTCTACTTCACTGGGCTGGCCTAAGGCTTCAGTGGGATAATGCATATAAAGCACTAGAATTGGGCCCGGAACCCATACTCTTCTATGTTTGCGAGCTGCTAATATTATAATTGTCAATGTTATTATTGACAACCCTAATCACCTCCTAACGTGTTACCTACCAAGCACGGCATAGCTTCGTGTCCATAAGCTGATCCTTATGTCTGAAACCACTCAAGCTTTGCATCAATGTTCTTTAGTCTTCACTTGAGATTCTCATTTCTCAGCCTAAGCCACAGGCCAGCGTATTTTCTCCTGCAACCTTCTCCCTTTTTTTCTTTTTTAAATAATCTTGGTTGTAGGTCCTCGTTTTTCATCACTGTTTTCTTTTTTTTTTATTAGTTTCAGGTGTACAAAACAACATAGTGATTACACATTCATGTCCCTGACAAAGTGATACCCCCAATAAGTCTATCACCCCTCTGACACTGTACATAGTTATTCCAATACCATTGACTATATTCCCTATGCTGTGCTTTACATCCCTGTGACTATTTTTTAAAATTATAGTTGACATCTATTTTAAATGCAGATGTAGCTTCTATTCATTTCTGAATGTAAACCAAAAATGTGTCTAGAACAGGGGTTGGCAAACTTTTGAGATGGAAGAGCCAATCCTGTCCCTCACAACAATTGAAAAATTATTCGAGAGCCATAAAACAAATGAAATCACCATTATGTGAATAATATCCTTTAAAAATTTTATAAATGAAACTATGATAGTCTTATGTTCATTTTCTTTTTTTTTTTTTTTTAAAGATTTTTATTGGGGAATTGGGGGGATGGGAACAATGCTGGGGAATTGGGGGGAGGGGAACAGAGAAGTTGCTGTCCTTTTGTTCCTCAGTCTAGTTGTGGAGGACATCGCTTCACTGGCCCAATTTGGCACCATCATTGCGCTCCTCCCAGGCGAGGCAGATCAGTCGCCGGCTTCTGGACAGCCGCTCACCGCGGCCACTGGCCGCTGGCTACACACGGTAGCCCATGGCACCCCACTGCCACAGGGGCTGCAGCCCACGCCGTCGCCGGCGACTCATGGCACCCCAGCTCCAGGTTGAGCTGTTGCTCAGCACCTCAGCTGTCGAGGGCAGCGTCACTGGCCCTCACATGTGGGATCTGAACCGGGGCCCTCTGGCATCCCAAGCCAGTTCTTAACCATCACGCCACTCGGCCGGCCTTTATGTTCATTTTCACTTTTACTTCAGGGCCATGTGTATGTACCCAAAGAGCTGCATGTGGCTCGCGAGCCGCAGTTTGCCGACCCCAGGTCTAGAACATCAGGTCTCAGAAAAACAAATGAGGCAAAAGGCATGTTGATGGGTTACTACCTCCGTGATTTGCAGCAGACTATCCTACAGACCTTGTCTAATGCTCAGAGAATGGGGTATGAGGAGGGAGAGGTTGAGGGCATGTCTGCAACGGGCCTGGAGAAGCCTGAAGAGCCAGTTCTGGAAAACGGTACCATGAGGAGAAAGACAGCAGAAGGCCCCGGGGAGGCCCAGAGACCGTATTCCAAAAGGAACAAGAGAATAAAGGAAATGATTGAGAAAAAGGGTGGAACCACGTGGGAACACATTTAGAGCCTTTCCCACACAGCACACCAGGAAAAGGCAGATGATGAGGGCATGGTCACGAGGAAGGCATTAGCCAGGAGATGCGACCGGAATATGTCACCTCTACCCTGACACTTTCTATGCAGGTCTTGAATCCATCCCAAATTTATCAAGTTAAATGTGCAAAGAGAAAATATTTCTATGAGAGAAGCATAAACTCAGGGATAATTTCAGCCTCTTTACTTTCCTTCGTCACCCACATTTCCTAAATTCCTCTACTAACTGCTACCAACAAGGACTCATAGCTTAAATTCTCCTCCCACCTCAGGCCTGCCCTGTCTGCAGCTCCACCTGGGAGCATAACATTTAAAATGAAAACAATAAGCCCTAAAAGTTTGTCCTCAGCTACTGCAAAGAAAGGGGAGGCTGAACAGAGAGTGTGTGGCCACACCCAGGCACGGTGTGGGGAGCCTTAGAGAGGGGAGGGTTGGGGGCCTGAGGCCTCTACTCCCCCAGGCTCAGGACACCCCTCCCAGAGCTCTCACTGCACCAGGATGCCGCAGGACCTGAACTCCACCAGCAGCCTGTTCGGCTAACATCTGCCACATCTGTGCTGCCGCAGGTGACTTCCGCAGGCAATGTGTTTCCTTGAACAGCACCAGGTAGGCATCCCGACCCGTCTCTAACTGCTCCTGAGGCAGACCAGGTACTCTTAACAATAGGATTATAACAATAGCAAATGCTAAACAAACAAACTGACCTAATATCTCTTCCACATCAATCAGCGGAGGTATTACTTTGCCTTCTATTATAATACCTTCTTAGGAGATCCTATTTTAAAGCCTCTTTCTTCTTTCTTTTTCCCCATAAGAAAACAAAACCAAAGAAATGGCTGAGAGATGACAGAAAGATGGAAGAAACAGCTTCTAGGTCTCAAGTCTGCAAGGGACCAGAATGAATGGTGGTGACACTCACGGCTTGGTTTTGGTGATGGGGACTGCAGGGGGCTTATGTGACATCTGAGAGAAAACATTAAGTAGGCTGTTGGATATAATGTCTGTAGCTCAGAAAAACTCTGGGTTGGCGATGCAAGCCTGAGAATCATCTACCTGAGCATAAATATTCATCAAGGCCATGGGCTTGCATAGCTTTCATGATGAGAGAACGTGCAGAGAGAAGAGCAAGCCTACAATTGAGCATTGCTGAACTCGTGATATTTAGTGGCTAAGCAGAGATGGACAGATCTGCAAAGTGGGCAGAGGAGCAGCCAGAAAGGCAGGGAGGAAACCAGGAGACTGTGAGAGAGAAGCCAAGGGAAGAGGGGGCACGAGACGGTTTTCGTAGGTGACCGCCAGATTCGCCAAGGCCCTGCCTTCTAGGGCACATGGCAATGGCCCTGCGTGCTGGGTAATCAGGGCGACCAGGGTGTTCTCTGATGCTCTCACAGTCTTCTACTTTACCAGCTGGGTCATGGGTCTACCCAAAGCTGGCTGGGTGTAGCCCCAAACTTGTTTATGCCAGTTGTACTGGATATAATGAGGACATTTAATCAAATATTACACAAACTAAAATGTACGTAGTGAATGAGAATTGTTCCTAAGAAACCAAGGATTCCATAAGAGAGAGCTGCCTCAAGAAAAGGCTGTCAAGGTGGATGAGGGTGACCAAATAAAAGACAAGGTAATTTTTAAATATACAGTGTTATACCCAGGTTGCTTTGTGAGCATTGAAGGTCTCCTTCCACCTTAAAAAATTTTTAAATTGAAAAGTTTAGATCGTGTACTATGGGTTTACACAAAAAAATAACGCAGATCTTTAATCAGCAGAATCATTACCAAAGACCACATCCCTATATTTCAAGATGTGCACATGAATGTACATTTTTGTGTTTTATGCTAAAATAAAATATCTAAGGTATATATATATAGTCCCTGTTTAAACCAACTTTTTAAAATTATTGACCAATTACAGTCTCAACTATGACAATAAGGTTGGTCAGTACTGCCAAACCGTTCAGTAAGATGAGGACTAGAAAATATCCCTGGGATTTAGGGACAGCTGTGCGGGGAGAAATCCAAGTGCAATCAGGCTGGAGACAAGTCAACTGTTATCCAACAACTTTGTTCCTGTTCTTCCTCAACTATCATATTATTTTCCACTTAGTGTTTGAGAACTTAAACACTGCTTTTTAATCTGCCTTTCTGAGAACCGTGGCTTCAAAGGATTTTACAGCTGAAAGAGCCCTTAAAGGTGGTGGTGATGATGATGATGACAATGATCACGATGATGATATAGAAGTATTACAAAAATACTGTTCACAGCAATAACAGTGATAGCTAGCTTCCATTAAATATATATTAACACATACCAGACATGGTCTTACGTGCTTTACACACATACTCATTTAATTATCAAACCATCCCTGAGCTATATATTTTTATCTCCACTTTAAAGGTAAGGAAACTCTGGACCAGAGGGGTTGAGTAAATTTCCCAAAGTTGCACAGCCAGTAAGTAGTGAACCCAAGATTCAAACCCAGGGATTCAGGGCCTATGTCTTTAACCTCTACATTATGAAGTGTTCCTAATTACCTAAGCCAGTCCCCTCATGTTACAGAGCATAAAATCATGTCTGCAGGGCTTAAACAACTGGCTATATGACATATAACTGGAAGCAGAATCAGAACTATAAAACACCCCTGGGTCCCAGTCCAGTGCTCTTTCCACTATACCACAGAACTGTAATGAGTGCCACAGGACCAGAACAAAATGATTCCTAAGGACTAATGCGCACTGTCGCCTCGCTTCTTCTGCCACCCATGTGCCTCCATGGTGTTCCTTCCCGGCCTCCGCATTTGGTTTAAGTTCCATCAAGAGTCAAATGCTTGGATCAGTATTTTCCTCGGAAGGCTCATCACAACAAAGCCTTTCTTTAAAATGGAAATGTTTATTTCTTCAATGAATTTGGTAATCGTGGTTGAAAAAAAAAAGCATAAATGAATGCAAAAAAAAAATACAGCATGAATGAGTGCAACATGTTTACTGCCATGGGAGTCTGTAATAGGAGAGCCAGGAAAATAGGGATAGCCACACAGTGATTCTTAATAACTATCAGAAACCAGGCTTGCTTATTTTCAGTGTATGACACACAAAAATAAAGCAATTGTTTAAAAGCAAATCCAATTTTCAATTTTTAATTTCAATAGTGGTATTCAAGGACCTGCATAAAGCATGGGCCAATGTAATGCAGATGCAAAGAACATGTTACTGAGGACTCCCTGTCCACAGTGCAGAGGGGGTAGGCAGCGGACAAAAGTCAAAGCCAGGCGATAAACAGAGTGTCGTGCAAGACCTCTACAAAGTATAATCAACACCCCATGTGAGTGTCCCCTCGTATAAGACTCCTCTGTTACAAGGTGTCCTCATTCACCTCTGCTCCCCCAATGATAATCATTTTTAATGCTTTTCTAAAAAGCCATGTTCATATATCATTACAGGCTCAAGATGTGACAGAAATTGCCAACTTGCCCTGCATACTGGTCCTACTAACTCACAGTCCAATCTTTGGAGTAAAACCATGCCTATTTCCCCACATTACTAATCCAGTTGGTGAAAAATGATCCTAATGATTTATTCTGAATTTCTATAATTAATAATGAGGGGAAGAATCTTTTTTATATATAACATGTAAATAATCATACATTTCTTAATCTCCAGTTAAGATTCCTCCCGCCCATTTTTCCATAAACTGGCTCATCTTTTTCTTACTAATTTGCAGTAAGATTTTCTATAAGATTAGTTTTAGTCCTTGATCTGTTACACATATTGCAATTTTGTTTATCTTTCCACTACATAAAAGTTTTAAAATTGTATGTGGTCAAAACTTCCATTACATTAAGACTTCCAGGTTACATGCTATATTTGGAAAGGAATGGGCTAATATCTTTACATACTACACTCCCTCTATAGTAAAATGACCCCTATGATAAATACATGCTTAGAACTTGGTTTTCAACTATGGTGATAGGTTGGTTGTGCTGGGCCTCTAGAGCACTCCTGATGAGCTGGCTGGGCACATGTGCTGAGGTCCAGGGACAAAGCGTTTTTCTGAGCAGGATCGACAGCCCCATAAGAGGATGAACTATATATCCAGACCTTCCTTCCTCTGAAACTACTGAGATATCTTACTTTTTTCCTTCATTCTATTCAAACTTAGATGGTAGATTCCTTGTGTTCACACCATTTTTCTTGGTGATTCAAAAACATGCTTTGGGACTTGAGAGTTGAAAGGGGTCCTCATTCTACAAAAGAGAAACTGAGGCTTCTCCCTCCTGGACCCACACTATTTGAGCACTGCTGGAGAGAATCCCAGTGCAGGGCCATGGCCGCCCATGGCCGCGCGACTTCCTCTCCTCACTGGCATAGGAGGCATTACAAACCCGAACCACCTTGCATCCACTCCATGGCTCCAACCACCACTTCCTTCCTGATGATTCCATGTGCCCCACACTCCTAAGCCTCCATATCCTCAGCTCCAGACCCACATCAGCAGTTGGTTCAGAAAAATCTCCATCTGCAAATTCCACAGGCAATGAAACTCAAGATGTTCAGAACAAAACCCTGCCATCTTTCCAACATTTGCCCGGCCTCCTGCATTTCCACATGGTTCACAGCATCACAACTGAGAACAGCACAAACCCGAACCCCAGAAAACGACAGACACCTCCCTCCCCCTCTCCCTCTTCTCTACATCACACTGGTCACTGCATCCTGTCAAGTCTCTCTCTTGAACTCTCCTTTCTAAGGATCCTTCCTCCCCACGGCCACCCTTTCAGCGGTAGGCAGCCTCCCTTTGTTTCCAGGCACCATGCCTACATTCAGGCTGCCCTGTCTGCACTGCCTACTCCAACAGCAGGGCCATCTGGCTGAACCACAAGGCGCACACCTTTCCTGCCATTTGGCCCAGTGGTTCTCACAGGGAATGGTGAAAATATGAGGAGGGGGTACCACACTGTTAATTACCACAATTAATATGGGGAGGTCACTACTGCAGATGAAGGCCAGGCAAACGTCACACCTACAAGGCACAGGGCAGCCCCACAAAGAATTGGGCTGATTCCTACACAATTTTTGAAAATCCCACTGGACATTCTTTGTAGATAAAAAGCCTGCCCATCCGAGCCTAGAATTTCACTTTGCTTTACATATAAACAAAAATAATTTTATTTTTGTTTAATATACACTGAATTTTTCAGGAATGTGCTCCCATGTAAATCAAGGGAGATGAACCGTCAGAAAACTGTTTCTCAACACGGTTTCTGAGTATACCTGCATCAGGATCACCTGGGGGTGTGGAAGAGCATGTTTGCCTAAAAATGCAGATTTCCAGGCTATAGCCCTGGTCTACTAAATCACATACCTGCATTTTAACAACCAGGTCCGTTTACTTCTTTTGCTCAATCAAAATGTGAGAAGCTATTGACAGCCATGTTCTGATAAGAGTATTAGGCCATGGGGCAGGGTGGCTCACCAGGAAATAGCTCTCAATTACTTAGTAATGACTGCATGGTGGCAGGAATGGGGGAATGGATGTAGATACACAAGATCCCAACCTTTCCTTTCTCCTCTCCCCCTCATCCCCGTTTGCTTAGAGAATCCCTACTCATCCTTCAGAACTCTTTCTAGAAACGACTTCTTCAGCCTACCCCCAAGGTGGTACCCTCTATCTCAAGGTACCACCTAGTACTCTCATGTTAATATAACAGTTTTCTAGTGTCTCTCCCAGGGAGGTAGGGACTTTGTCCTGTTCTCCACACAACTAGCCTCCTTTTTGCCTACTTAATAATCAGAATTCAATAAACACTTAGCAAACAAATAAATGATTAAAACAAAAGTTTAGAGCAAAAACAGAGCCAGTTACTGGGAAGGACAAGACAGCCAAACTATCTCTTCCCCTATGCCACGCTGCTTCCCATTAAGATCCCTGGGTCCTCCAAAGATAAGGAAAGACAGGCTGACAAATAAAGACGCAGCCAGCAATGCCTCCCACTCCAGCACCAGGCTTTGTCTGGGCATCTGTGATGGAGACCTCCAGGCCATCAATGCCTCCTCGCTCACGGTAGCTGGACACTGCTGGGATTATCCAACAGTGGCAGAAACAGCCTCATGGAACCATCCCAGTGTATTTAGGAGGTGTCTGTGGGAAAACTTGCTCTGTGGTGATTTTCTTTAACTATCACTTGGAGGAATGATGTTATTTTCAGGGGCTGTGTCCAATGAACCCAATGTATTCACCTGAGCTTTGTGTGTGTATGTGAAAATCCTCACACTAGTAGTAGCCGGTAGTTTTCAAATCCACTGGGAAGAGACTCCATAAACAAGAAAATAAAACCTCAGAATGACGAGTGTGCAAATTAACCTTGGAACCAGGCAAACAACCAGTGCTGACAGCCAGCAAACAATGAAGCTGGCCATATGTAAGGATTAGGAAAATTCTGAATAAGGGAGCATTCTGCCCAAAAGTTTATCAGGCAAGGACTCAACACCAATCAGTTATGGATCTTTCAAGCCCAATATGTTAGTTAGCATTGCGGCAGGAGGTGTCCACTATATTCAGTGGCCCTGGAAATTCAGGACCAAGAGAGATACACTCCCTTCTGAGCTCACTGTTCCAGCTCTCAGATAATCAACTAATAGAGTCAAAATAATCAAATCATGAAGTAATAAATGCACATGGCAACAACACAATGGATATCCTATTCAACAAAATTCTCCATCAGCTGTTCTGTCAAGATGATAATGAAACATCAGACAATCTGTGAGAATACCATGCCAAGGAGGAGAAATACAAATTGGGCTCCTCCATTCCTCATGGAAATTAGAATATTCTAAACTAATCAATTAGCTCAGCATCCCCCCACTACCTCCATCCCATCTCCGCATTATCATTCCTCTTCATGAAATTTTCTAGGAATACACTTAACTATGCTGTGATCGCAGATATCAAATGAAAATCAAGTTCTCTGCTGAACACCAGAGAAACTTTACATTGTAATGTAAGATGAACTGATTAAGGGCACTTCATCTAGGAACAACTAATTCTTGAAATCTCGAAGGGGAGTTGGATGAAATGTCAGGAAGGATGAATGCAGCTTGGTTTTGATCACATAGAAAAATGGATTCTGGCACTCAGCAGGCTGCTCATTAACAATTACAGTAACTAGGGCCGTTCTTTCCAAAATAATGCTCTGCAGGTTAGAATGAGGACCCAATCTTTGGAGACCCACGGCAGAAAGATACCCTTCTTTTTAGGAAACAACTTGCTCAGGGCTTTGAGAATATCCTAAAAGGCGCCAGGGAGCTCAGAGAGGACAATGGTTTCTCTTTCTAAAGCAAAGTTCATCTTACCCAAATACTTACACATTGGAAGGGGATTGCAAACTCAGATATATTTGGAATACATTTCTTATTTAAAAAATGATAAACACCCTCCATTGACCTAACAGAAATAAAGGTCTCAGAACCACTTTTCACTCTTCAAAATTCTTGAGGACTCCTTGAGAGCTTTGTTTATATTTATTGATATTTATTGTATTAGAAAATTTAAAGCTTAGATGTTTTATAAACAAGAATATCCAAGCACACATTAATTAGCCACGATGTCATCATATGTTGTATAGCCTCTGGAAAGCTCCACTGTGTGCTTGTGAGAGAATAAGAGTGAAGAAGGCGAATAAAGATCTCAGTATCATTTTGAAACAGTTTGCCCTTAGGAACTCTCAGGGGTGCTCAGGCTGCACTCTGATAACTGCTGGCCTGGAGTTATGTCTGGCTGACACAGAGATGTCTTAGAGGTGTCAACTGTTTCAAGAACCACTTATATTGTAAAAGCAAGAACACTCTGTGTACTATGCATCAATAAAAAGTTTTAAAGATGACAGATGCCAGTTTTATAAGAATTTCAACAAGTAGATGTGAAACTTTCTGGTAATTGACAGGAAAACTGGCTCTTTAATTTTTTACAGTTCACCACATTTGTTTTATGGCCTCTAGTCATGTAGCTGACTTACTGCTTCCACACAGGTTCATGCAATGTCTCCACCAAGAGATGGGCCTGCTGGGTAAATACATTCCCTTCAATAAACACTGCACACAGGCAGGTCCCTCCCAAGAGTGTACTTAGTAGTTAAACATGCAGTATATAGAGTGGGACCTTCTGGGTTCAAATCCTGGCCTGGCCACTTGCCAGGTGATGCTGTGTAAATTACTTAATCTCTCATGGCTTTGTTTCCCCAAGTAGAAAAAGAGACAGTAACAGTATTTACCTGATAAGCTCTTTATAGAAACCAAAAGGGATACATGCCTAAGATGTAGTAAGTGCTCAAAAAATGCCACTTGTCATTATTCCTTCTTTTATAATACACAAGGTATCCCAAAAGTCTCACAGTGGTTTTAAGCTCAAACTTCAGAAGTACAAGAACTAAAAACTTACTTTAAAAAAAAACACAAAAACCACCATTTATTTAGTTCTGTAAATTTTAAATAATAAAATCTTAAGTTTTTGTTTCAATCCCTCTGATGGAAAATTGGTAAATGCTGCCTGAAATAAAAATTAAACTCATGCCCTAATCTCATAGTGGGGTGGGGAATAAGATGAATATCTAAATACTTCATACAGAAAGAATAATATCTTTTACCATTAAGACTTAATTCAATAGACATTTACTAAGCACCTATCAGGTACCTGGCCTGTACTAGGTGCCAGGGAGATAAAAAGAAACCAGACAAGGTCTCTGAACAATGGGGCTTACCTAGTCTAGTGGGGACAGGAATGGAATTAAGTCAATATAGCATGTGTCCTGCTGTATCAATAAAGCTAGGTCATGTTCAAGGTGCTCCTCAGGTAGTACAGTTCTTAGCCAAGGCTAGTGTAGAGGGAAGAGGAAAAGTACTGTCTTTGCTGACATTTGGAAAACATTTTTCCCTCCCAGCGAAGTGAATTTTTCCTTTCATTTGTCATTAATTCTGTTTATCCGCAAGAAGTCCATCTATTTACAGCCTTCCTATTTCACTAGCTCTTCAATATGGATCTTTATTGAGCTTTTCCGTCTTTGTAAATCGTAAATTGTCCTTTCAACATCCCTAATGACAAGTATTTCGACCCATACATTCTATTTACATATCATAGTAACAGCCTCTTATTTAGATGTCAAATTCCAGTAAGTAAAAACTCAGACGCATACAAAACAAACAAAAAGCACAAAGAAGCCAAAAAAATTTCTCAAAACCATGGCTACTTTCCACAAACTTCAGTGCCCTTTGGAAAGTCTCTCAGGTCATAGTTACTCTTATTTTACAGACATACATAGCAAGTTTGTTCATCTTTTTTTATACCAGATTAGAAGTACAAAAATCTGAAAAGTAAATTGAAAACATAATATCCAGCTTCACAAATTCTCTAATGTTACAAATCAGTACTACTTGGTTTCTGCTAGATGAAATTAGTCTTAACCAACCAGAAAGCCTACGTAATGTCCGCAAAGTATTTCAAACGTCAGAATTCTTATATAAAGACTCCTTTGCCCTAGTGAAAGACTATTTTCCATTTTCTTATATGTCAAAAGACTGGAAATTAAAAATTGAAGTCAAATCTACACTCAACATTTTCTTCAAATTGTTCTTAAAAATTCTAGTCCATGTTCAGAATTCACTTGCCTGAATAGCTAGCTATCACATACATCTTTGATAACCTAGTGAATATCATCACGCTATAGAAAAAAGATGAAAAATGATGTTATTCTAGAAATGTTGGCTATTACTTGTTTAAATACCAGGAAATAGTAAACTCTTAGATTTATATACAATAGGTTTTGGAAGAGGTTTACCTTTTTCTTTTGGCTTTTATAACTTTTAGCTATTTAACATTTGCAGACTAAAATGAAAAGCTAAGAAAACTAAATGTGATTTTTTTTTCTCTTGATGTCAACAGCCGACCCCACTGGCCAAAACCAAAACCTCACATTTCAACCAGAGGTTGGGTGAGAAGCATATTTTTTTAACCTAAATTTTCTCGCATACTTTCTCTTTTTTGGCCAGGATAGAAATATCATATCAGGGGCCTGTTACACAAATAATTAATTTGAGAGACATGTGAGCAGACATTACTTGAGCCTCATTTTCTGAGCCAAAATTCAGAACGTAAGGTCTAAAACCAGAAAGAATAGTTTAGAACCAGATGGTTTCAGAACATCTGAGACACGTGGTCACCACAGCTGTGATATGGTCCACTCCCCCCAACCCACTCACCCTGGAATTTCTTACCCTTCATAAAGCAGCCCCCATTCGAGAACAACTTCTTCAACAAAGCAACAGATAAAGCAGGCTTGCACCCAATGTAAAATGGGGAAGTCTCGGTTTCCAAAACGCAGTCATTTTGGCAAGTGAGATGGAAAGGCCCTTGAGGCAGCCCATCTGCAGTGGCAATACAGGGCTAGAAATAGGAAGGACGAAGTAAACGCTATGTGACCCAAAAGCAAAACCACAACATGGACCCCAAAAGATGGGCTTTAGGTAGAAGCTAATGCACTGAGCCTAATTTTCCTTTGACAACCTTTGACAAGGAATAAGCTCTGCTATAATGAGTTTCCTAAGCAATTCAAATACAGACATTATGGTAGCACTCATTAATAATAATAATAAAACTCTTATAAAGGGATGCCAATCTCCTCAAATAGACACAAAGGTGGTTTACCTTTGAGGAATATATTTCTTTAAAAACTTTTACATGAATTATCAGCAATAATTCAACTTTTAAATCCTCCCTATAGTCCCACTTCTAATTTAAAAAACACATATACACATGTACACACACATACATAAATATATACACATATATGTATTGTTCACTAGAAAACACAAGCTAAGTCCCCAGCGTTTGTCTCTAATAATCTAACACACTATAACCAATGGCCAGGCCACAGACAGTAGCAGATGCTTCAAGAGAAAGACCAGGGAGCCCTTTCAGCCAATTATACAATTACACAACATGACCATGTTTACATTATCAAAGAGAGGGAGACCCAATTACCTAGCTACTTCAAATTAATAACCCCATTTGCCTCAATTATCTGGCAGGCAGGGTCTAAAGAATCTGAGTAATTACCTCAATTCACTCAGATGGTATAGGGTTGGCCTGTGAGTCCAGAAGCAACGTTCCCTTCCAGGACACCTCCACCATCAGCAATGTGAACATGCACAAGAGCAAACGCACATCAGCTTCATCTATAAGCAGTGCAAGCACATTCGCTTCATTATCCAGCAGATTAAAATTTGTTACACTCTTAATAATCCAAGTTTGAAGGTTTTTTTTTTTTTCCTAACAAAAACTCATAGGACCCTAGACTCTTAGAGCTAGAAAGGACCATGCATAGCTCACGGTCTGAAAGCCAGCTGCTGACAGCAGTCCATCCAGAAATCCAGCTTACTGACTCATAGCATTTAACAGAAGGAGCTCCCAAAGCCCAAATGCTTGGGTTCAAATCCTGGCTGTACCAGTTAGTAGCTGCAAGGTGACCCTGGCAAGTACTTACCTCTCCAAGCCTGAGAGTTTTCATTGGTACAATGGTGGTAATGATGGCACCTAGCTTACAGAATTGGTAGGAGGACTAACTGAGATAATGCACATACTGCACTTAGCACAGTTCTTGGCATGTACTACCATTTTTAAGCACTTACGATCATTATTACATCACCACCACCTCTAATGAGCTCAATGGTGGCCCCCCCCAAATATATGTGTACATCCTAATCCCCAGGACCTCTGAATATTAACTTATATGGCAAAAACAAAACAAAACACATGATTAAGTTAAGGTTCCTGAAAGGAGGAGTTTTCCTGGATGATTCCGGTAGGCCCTAAATGCAGTCACATATATCCATGTAAAAGACAGGCAGAGGGAGCTTTGAGACAGATACACAGAAGAGAACAACACAGACACACAGCAGGCAACGTAAAAATAGAGCACAGCGAGATGCAGCTATTGGGTTGTTGAAAAAGTCATGATGTATTTTGTCTGTGTTTTTCAAAGGTCATTTACTTATATAAAGAACAAAGATCAATGATATATTGCCCACTTTGTTCGATAACCTTTTGCCATCTTTCAGTGAGCTTCATAATTCCTCCTTCATAGAAGGACCTGTCTTTATTTGCGAAAAACTGAACAAGGTACTGATTTACAGCCTCATCTGAATTGAACGTTATACCATGCAAGGAGTTTTGAAGAGAGCGAAACAAGTGGAAGTTTGATGGCGCAGGATTAGGCGAGTATGGTGGGTGTGGCAACACATCCCATCCAAGCTCCAATAATTTTTGATGGGTGGTCAAACTTGTGTGTGGTCTCGTGTTGTCGTGATGGAACACAACTCCTTTACAATTAACAAGCTCTGGATGTTTCTGGATGATGTATTCGTTCAAA
>NW_017731836.1:214780-240083 GCF_001890085.2 Hipposideros armiger | reverse complement strand
ACAACCCCATAGAGGCCAAGGAATGCCAGTAGCTGCCAGAACCTGAAAGAGGTAAGGAATAACTTCTAACCCTAGAGACTCCAGGAGTGCAGCCCTGCTGATACCTTGATTTCAGACCTCTGGCCTCTGGAACTGTGAGAGAATAAATATTGTTGCTCTAAACTACCATGTTTAGGGTAGTTTGTTACAGCAGTCCTAGGAAACCAATACACCACCTTAATGGATACAGATCTTGTTTGACCTCTAAACTGTGTCTGATGACAGTTAACAACGACAATGATAAGGCCAAAGGTAAGGATGCCTGGAAGTGGGAAATGCCAAGGGCTGAGCTTGACAAAAGCAGAGAAAAGGCAAGAGACAATGAGTATACAGGTTTGGTTGGAGGAATTGGCTCAGGGAGGTAAATACATGGTACCTGAGGCTGGAGGCTCACCTTCTAATGGGTCTTATCCACCAATAATAGTAATCTAATAGGCCAGTGTACTGTTGGTTTTTAAATAACATCTTTATCCACTCAGCACCCTATGTTGTTTCTTTGTGTTTATTATGCTCGGGGTTTGCACAGCTTCTTGAATCTGTGGGTTGATATCTCTCCTAAATTTAGGGAAACTGTTAGCCCTTATATTTTCAAATACTGCTTTTGTCCCATTTGCCTTTCTTCTTCTAAGAATCCAATTATACATTATCTTGGATTTTTCATAGTGTCCAACTTGTCCCTTATGTTCTTTTCTGTATGTTCCACATTTAACTCTTAGCATTTCAGTTTGAATCATTTCCATTAACCTTTGTCCAATTCATTATGCTATACACAATCTTCTGTTAACCCCATTCTTTTGAGTTCTTAATTTCAGACATTTTTTCCACCAATAGAATGGCCATTTGATTCTTCTTTATTGATTCCAATTCTCTGTTGAAATTTTCTATCTTTTCATCTATTTTCTCCATGGAAATTTTTTTCTTGAACATATTATTCATAGTTATTTAAACATAGTAATTTAAACTATCTATCTATCTATCTATCTATCTATCTATCTATCTATCTATATATATATACAGTGAAACTTTGGATTGTGAGTAACGTGGTTCGCAAGTGTTCTGCAAGACGAGCAAACATTCCTAATACATTTTAATGTGATAAACAAGCAATGTCTTGCGATATGAGTAGTTTGTTTCTGGAACGAATTATGCTCGCAAACCAAGGTATTACTGTATATCTAAATCTAATTCCTAATTCTGTTAATTCTGGATTACCTGTGAGTCTATTTCTAGTGTCTGTTTTTCTCTTGTTTTTTTTTATTTTTTGGTCACATTGTCATGCCTAAAATTTTTTTTATTAATACCAGACACTACACATAAAAAAAAATTGAGGAAACTTCTGATGAAGTTATCTGCCTCAAAAGATGGTTCTCCCTTTCTGCAGCTAGGCAGATAGGGTTGGTGTGGGGATGGGGTTGATCACCAAAACCAGTGAGGGACTGGTACAGACTCTAACTACTCCTGGTTTCCCCCTGTTCCTAGGACTTAGCCCACCAAGGCTTTGAACTGAGAGCCTGGTGTGCTCCCAGCCCCTTCCAACTTCCCAAAATAGGCCCTGAACTCTAACCTTTATCTCCTCAGCACCAAGGCTGCTGAATATTCCTTATGCATTTCAGAGGCTTTGAACCTCCCAGTCCATGCAGCTTCAGAATTCAGCACTGTATTGAGGGGAAACGTGCCTGTGTATTTGAGGCCTCTCAAGTAACCAATTTTGTCTCTCCAGTTCAGTCAGTCCCATGAGACCCCCACAAGCTCTGCCGGGTTCTCTTTCCCAAAGCAGCAATGCTCCATCTGGGCAAAGCCTGCATTTTGGGTCCCTTTCTTGCACTCAGAGCCAGAAATACCCCGAGGGATAAAGTAGCTATAGATCAACTTACTTCCCCATCGCTCTCCCCTTCCTGACATCTCACCCCCCAGTCCTCACTGTTTCAATAACTCTCGGGTGCTTTTAAACAGAATGATTCTTGTGCGTGTGTATTTTATTATGGCTTTTCTTGTCGTTCTTGGGATCATTTGTTTACCTCAAACTCCTCAATCTTATCCAGAAGCAGAACTCCCTTCTTTATACTTTTCAAAGTACTTTCACGCCAATATTTAATTTCCCCCTTACAAACCTATGGGGGAAAATAGGGCTGTATTTATTACTCTGATGGACTAGGGATGGTGGGCAAGCTATGTCCTGCTGGCCAAGTCCATTCCATTGCCTCTTTTTTACAAATTTTACATTGTCTATAGCTGCTTTTATACGAGAGCAGAGCTGAGTAGTTGTGAGACAGACATTACCTGCAAAGCCCAAAATATGTACTCTCTTTTCCCTTACAGAATAAGCTTGCCAGCTCTTATTTTATATGGAGGAAACTAAGGTTCAGACACATTCAGTTACTTACAAGTTCATTTTAAAGAGAAGACTGTATCTAAGGTCCCCTGATTCTTATTCCAACCACCTCTCCATTCTTCTACGTTGCTTCCCATCATAATGATTTATTATAATCATTTTTAAAGATTAACACAAGGAGACAGAGCTGATTTTAAATCAGATAGTCCCAGTATGGAAAAAGAAGTCCCAGCAAACACAGTATCTTTGGAATATTCAGGGAATTTCAGCAGTCACCTTGGAAATGTACCAAAATAAATAGTAGAAAACAAGTATTCAAGGACGCCACTTTGAAGTACGAAAGTCTTAATATTTCATAGGCTTTTTTCGTTGCTGTTATTGTCGAGAAAATGAACATGTAATGCAGAACAATGAAAAGAATCCTGAAGAATGTGTTCAATTTTTATCCATTTGATTGTTGAAAGCTTTTATCAAGGCAGTTCCCTGAGCTGCAGGGAAAAAAAGTGTCCCCAAGAAAGGATGGCAGCCCAGGGACACACACACACACACACACACACACACACACACACACACACACACAAGTACACTAAATTAAACAAAACAATAAAAAAAAATCTGACTTCAAATGACTTAGAAAAAAGGCCATCTTCCTTTCCCTTTCCTCTGCTTAATACAAGTACATGGTAATTTGCTTCTTTTTAATAAAACTGTACAATCTGATGAGTAGTGCAATTTAGCACCTCATGTCAATTATGGATGCTAAAATTTTCAAAATCATAAGATCGCTAAAATTAAATCACACACATGGCGAAAGGGAGAAAGAGAAGGAGAAGGGGAAGGAGGAAGGGAGGAAGGGAGGGAGGAAGAGAGAGAGAGAGAGAGAGAGAGAGAGAGAGAGAGAGAGAGAGAGAGACAGGCAGACCTTTTGGGGTCAACTAGTCTTTTTCATTTCCCTACATTTTATGCAGAAGGCTGAGTGGGCATGTCTGTGTTTTACAACACATGTCTGTGGAGCCCTATTTTCCCAAGGAAGATGGGTTTATGGCTACAGAGGGCAAAGCAAGGTGTAAGAGAGAAGAAAAGGACTGATTTATAAAAGTAAGAGAATCATGCCCTTAAAAAGGAGACGCGAACCCTCTCAGAGGTGAGGAAAGCAAACATGGGAGGAAGGAAAGGCCCTCCAGGCGCCCCTGACAGCATTCCAAAGTTGATTCTCCCACTGCTCAGATTTTTTTTCAGAGAAAGACAAAAGCAGAACTTAGGTCACATTCCTATGAGTGAGCCATTTAAATGCCCATCGTTCTGTGTCACTCATGCTCTGAATTCTTCAATGGCTCCCCAACGTCCAGTTTTGGAGTCTAAGCCCCTTAACGCAGCATACACAGTGCTCCACAATCCTCTGTCTCCCCTCCAACTCATTTTTCAGCCACTCTCTGCCTCGTCTGTTCTGCAATTACAATGAGGAACTCCATCAAAATGCACCATCCCACCAATCCCAACTGGCAAAGGCATGAAGTTTTACTTGAGGACCACATTTCTACTTCGGAATTTGACATGAAATAAGTAGGAGTATTTTACTTTAAAGATGTAATATCTATAAAATCTCTATAGTTACTGATGATAGTAAAACTATTAAAAAAATTACTGAATTAGAAAGCTCAAAGAGACCTCCCACATCATCTACTCCCAAATTCCCAATTGGTGGTTCATGAAGCCCATAAAAGAATGTAGAGGATTCTTTTCTGCTCACTGATAAACACCACAAATAAGGCAGTTTCCAGGGAGCCATCCATTCCTTCCTTTCCATCTGAGTCTGACATCAAGCTCATTCCTGATTTTCAAAGAAAACACCAACCAACCTCAGAAACCAGCCCTCTTTACAGGCAGGAGTTTCTGCCACCTTGTTAGTTGAGAATTTCAGAAACATAGCCCTTGTCTGTCAAGCAAGACTTCCAGCTCCATAAAGCAAGGGCTTTGCTAAGGTTAACTAGGTACGTACACACACACACACACACACACACACACACACACACACACACACACACCTCACAGGTGAAAACATGGAAGGCAGTTCAGGGCTTACTTTGAGCACCTATATTATATAATACTATGAAACATAAACATGGGTCTCTGAGGAACTTAAGATGTATTAATAGTTGAGTTAACAGGATAGAAATACATGAAACCAAAGCAACATATGATATTTTAGAGGGTATCTTAAGTATTAAAAAAAGGTTATGAGAATAAGGAGTTAAAAATCCTCAAAATATAAAGCTTTAAAAATCAGTAAGCAAAACACATGTGTCCCACTAGAAAATAAACTAAAGCCAAAAAAATCGTCATTTAGTCATTTATTTTAAAAAATACAAAGGTTAGTAACCAGATTTTTTAAAAAAGTGCAATCTGGCTAGTCAGCAGAGAAATGCTACTCAGAGGAGGAAAGGGTTCAAGGAAAGAAGGATTTTTATGGCTTTTTGGAGGTAGATTAATCTTTGGCACCTTTCACTTTTCTGGAGGACATCTCAGAAAAAGGCCTTATTTTCCTTTGCATAATCAGTCATCCTAGGACATAGTATTCAGCAAACCAGAGTAAATAAATGAAAGTGTAGCTCTGTTCTTGCTACAACCACTGGTATTGTAGGCACACTTACTGACATAACTGTTTGTCTACAAAAATTGGCCACCACCACCTCCTCTCATCCCTGTACGCGCATGTCACTCTTCGCAACAAGAGGTGGTGTCTATTTCCCTTCCCACTAAATCAGGCCTGGCCTCGTGACTTGCCTTCACCAACAGCACGTGGCCAAAATGATGCTGTGCCACCCTTCCAGGCCTAGTAATGGAAATATGGCAGCTCCCGTTTTCACCTTCTTGGGATCCAGTTCAGCCAGACTATTGAATTATGAGACATGGAAGGAGCGAGACCACAGGAAGGAGCACCAAGATGCCCCAGCCGATAGCCAGCATCAACTGCCAGATATGTGAATGGAGCCATCTTGGGCTTCAAGCCAAGCTCCCAGCTGATACAGCCACATGAGTGACCTCAGATGACACCACATGGAGCAGAACTGCCTTGCTGAGCCCAGCCAACCCACAGGCTCATGAGAAACAGGGCGCTGTCTGAAGCCACCAACTGCAGGGTAGTGTGTAACACAGCAAAGGACAACTGAAACAATACGTATCTAGTTCTTTCTAGACAGGAAGTCCCTAACACAAGGCAACGCACAGTAATTATGCTACAGAGAAAGGGAGAGTGAGATAAAAGGAGGCCACCGTGATTAAAGGTGGGGTGGCTGATGAAGAGGGGAAACAACATGACAGACCCCAAGACTAATTCTTACCCTGCAGGTGTGGAGAAAAATGTGTTAAGAGCAGAATTTAGTCACGTGGTAAGATGCACAAAACAAGGAGTTGGGGCGGGAGTTTCAGCTAAAAGAAGTCACTACTGCAGTCCACTCCTGAATTAATGGCCTGGGCAAGGGAACCATGGGAGAAATGTGACCAAAGGATGAATAGAAAAGTGCTGGAAAGAAGAATCAAGTGAATAGGATGGAATTTGAAATGGCGGGAAGGGGGACAAGGAGAAACGACAGAGTCCTGATATCTTAATTTGTGGGGACGAAGAGCAAAAGGTCAGTTAACTTAACCTTACTTATGGAGAGGCCACATGGCCCACAAACTCAGCCATCCAGAATGCGGTCACACCCCCACGCAGATGGCTGCAGAGGAGGACATGGCACTCAGAGGAAAAGCCGCGCTCCTCGCGGTTAGGGTTGGCCCTTGCAACCTCTGACCATGCTGCTCAGCTTCCTTTCTCACCCTGGACCCAGACCCATGCACTGCATCCTGTTCCTCAATATGCCACGCACATGCCCGCTCCAGGATGAGCTTCTGTAAGACACGGGGGGGGGGGGGGGGAGGCCTGAATGTCAGGAATGCCCAGACCTCAGGGCAGGGCAGAGAAAAAGCACAAAGATGAGTCGCGGAAAGGGATGAATCAGCACGGTGTCACAGAAGGGAAGCTAGAGATGCCAAACGCTAATAGTGGCTCATGAACCTCAAAGCTTCAGGGGGTAAAAGTGAATGGACACAAAGTTTAGCTGAAGGGAGAAGGAAGGAAGGAAGGATGAAAGGAAGAAATGGGTGAGAGCTGTTCTCAGCAAACGGCGCTGGCAGCCAGAACGGAGAGTGAACCCACAGCGAGCGGAAGGCCATGGTTAAGCGTGTTGGCCCTCACCCCCCACCAGGCCCGCAAGTCAGCAACACCAGCATGGAGACGATGCTTTGGGGAAAGAGGCTGGGAGAAGCAGGCTCACTCTTACCCCAAATTAATTCCAGCAAGCCTTTCCCATTCATTATCGTCCTCTTTTCTTCATCCATCAAACCCACCAGACTCCAAAGCAGGAGCATTCAGGAAGTGCTTACTCAAAACACAGAAGCATCAATATGGAGACTACAGACCCCAGAACGATAACAGGGTGAGTGAGGTATATTTATATTCCACAGCTGGTAATGCCTCAGCACCACGTTTCGCTTTCTAGAAATCCTGTCGGTTTAATTTATGTGGCTCATATCTCATTCCCTTTCAGACGACAAGCTTTTTATCATTTTCATTTGGAAACTTATCTTCAGGATTTTCCAAATCCTCACCGTCGTTAATGTTTGATATACTGTGTTCGGTCTAGAGCTTCTGGTAGATAAGCAGGGCTCTTTAAAGTGTTGTCTGTCTACATCCCGTGACTGGTGAACATGCCCCCACCCTGTGACCCAGCCTCAGATCCTAGCAGCACTTACAGAACGACAGGGGCATGTCTCCCCCTTTTGTGGTGTTTTCACTTCCAAGCCGCTAAAACCCTTTCAGATGTTTTTTTCATATCCTTACTATCTTTAGATTAGATGCGTAATGTGTAAGTCAGCCCAGGTAGAGCGATAGGGCAGAGAAAAAGGCTGAATTGATGCATTGCCTTACGTACAACCCAGAATTTGGAGTTTAAAACAAACAACTTTACTCAGAAAAAAAATGTGTGGCTAAAGATTAAAAATGGTAAAGAAATTACAACTAGCGGAAGCCAATTCAAGCTGAGCCAATTATCACCGAGCGTACAAGATGACTTATAAGAGGCCCCAGTGCCCCACTACAATAGAGCAATTAAATCTTTACAACAGAGACAGAAAATGCCACATAATTAGACACAGCCAGAAAAGGGTAGGTAGGTATGCCTTCCCTTCCTGTGGCTGACCCCTGAAGGCAGGCATGCAGCCATTTCTATCTACACTAGCAAAAGGCTGGTCTATTCCTCCATCATTCAGCCTGCCTGAACTACATCGGACAGCAGGCCACGAAGGTGGAGTTTCCTTTGGCAACAGGCTACTAACAATCCTGGAGTTCCTTGCCTACTCCAGGTCCAAATAACTACAAGAATAACAGCATTCCTACCCCCACAGGTACCTGCCTGGTTACACATAAAAACAACAACACAAACTTATCTGTTTAGCAAAGTGATCAAGGGCACAGCATCTGGAGCTAGGCACCGCGGTTCACAATCCTAGCTGTGCTACTCCCTATCAGTTTCTCATCTGTAAAATGGGGATAATCAGAGTACAAAGCTCAGTGAATGTTATAAGGATTAAATGAATTAATATATGTGAAGGGCTTTGCACGGTGTCTGGCACATAGTCAATGCTATATGAGTTGGCTCTTGTCGAGCTCTGCTTTGCTTGTTGTTATAATTAAGTACTCCACAGTAGTATCATCATCATTATTATTATTAAGCATTTCACAATAGCAAGAGTTGCCATCAGCAGCCAGTTGCAAGGCTGTTACACGTACCCAGGCAGGACGGACCTGGGACACTGGTCATAGTAATGGAGAAAACAAGCCAACGCTAAGAGCCACTGCAAAGGCAGATCCACAACTTCAACAAAAGCTTGGCTCAGGAGGTAAGGGAACTGGAGATGTAAGCGTGACTCCAAGATGTCATGCCAGGGAGACTGGGAGAACAGGGTCCACAGAGGGAAAAGAGGATAAGACCAGGAGCTCAGGGCAGACAACCAAATCTGAGGACCTCCGAGGCTTCCAGGGAGGATGGCCTTGGACTTGGCAGATGCTTGCTTGAACATGAAGCTATTTCTTTTTTCCTGTTCTCACATCAACACTGACTAGACACAGAGCCAGGGCTGGCCCCATGGGAAGATGGGACAATAAATCACAGAAAATACACCCCCAAGGGTTCTCTCTGTTGACACAGACACATTTCCTGAAGGTCTTCTCTGTACCAGGCATTCCCGATACATTATCTCTTCTCACCCTGACAATGACCCCATGTTGCTGTGGGCTCAGAAAGGTTACATAACTTACTCAGGGTCAGTGAGTTAGCAAGAAACAGTGAAATTTGAACCTGGATCTATCAGAGACTAAAAAATGCCCACTCCATTGTACACCATGGTGCCTACCCTCAAGTAACGGTCAGTTTATCGAAATCAGCAGGAGGGCCTCAGGTATATTTTCAGTGGCAGCATTTAAGTGGAAGAAATTTCCCTTAGACAACTGCTAAGCCGATCCACATGTATAGAGGGGTAGATGGGAAATGATAGAAGAGGACCAGGCTACAGACCCAGAAACTTATATTCAGTCATTATTAACAAGCTCAGAGATGTGATCCCTCCATGCCTTCATTTGTCCATCTTTAAAATGGACACGTTAATATTTGTCCTTCCAACTCCACTTCTGTATGGCTGAGGAAGCTCCTATCAGATGGACTCTCTGCAGATGCCAATTCTGAGCTCTGGACAAAAACCAAAAACCAAAACAACAACAATAAAACTATCTGAGGCCACTGGAGAGTGAGCCAAGGCAGGCAGATACTGGAGGGGAGTCAACACTTGAAAGAAACATACTACACTAAGTTTTTGTTATTTATGGCTCTTAGTCCAAGATCAAGTCTTAGTCTGTACCACAGGGGCAGCTAAAACTCAGAAAGCCACAGTCCTACTAGCTTGGAGAAATAGAAGACAGAATCCGGGGCCACTTCAGCTGCTGGAATATGAAGGAGAAATCCCAGGAAGGAGACAGCCAGAAAGGAGAAGCCTCAAATTTTGTGTATAAACTCTGAGTCTCTGGCTGACCACTTAACCACACATGCATGAGGTACTCTCCAACCAGCCCAGTTAAGGCTAAAAGCACAAACTGAGATTTGAGCCACCGCTCAAGAGACAGACTTTGCATTGGAGTCCTGCTAAATTGCCTGCTAAAACAAACAAATAAAAAAAATCAACACTCATCAAAGGAATATAACAGAATCCAGTCTTCATTATATACCAGCTACAACGTTTGGGGTTACAATCCAAAATTATTCCAAATGTGACTCATTCTCAAGAAAAAAAAAGACAATCACTTATGACCAATCCCAAGTACCTTAAAAGTTAGAATAAAAAGACAAGGATTTTAAAGCAACTTTTATAACTATACTCAATATCTGTCTAAACCTACCTCACAGAGTTGTTCAAAGCTAAAGTATGGTCAGGCAAGCGAAAAATTTTTTGATAAGTTTCACATATGCTACACCTACTAGATAAAATGCAAGTGATCCCAATTTTCATGTCTTTCCTAGGAACCATACAATATAAAGCAAACCATTTTAATATGCATGACCTTGCTACTAGGAACAAATTATACTCAAGGGCTGAATTTTTTATGAAGACTCCATTTTTAAATCAATCACAAAGATAAATAATGTGTTATTATAAATCAAGGCCTATAATGCCTATATACCACCATAAATCACTTTAAAATGCAAAATTGGGCTACATGTCATTACGTATTTCATGCAAACAGAGGGGACAGTATGCATAGTGGTTACCACTGTGGGCTTAGTTAGAAGTCGGACAGTCTGGGCTCAAACCTGGCCTCATGAGATAAAAGCACCATGAGTTACTTAGCTTCTTTGCATCTCAGGTTCCTACCGAGAAATGTCAATAATAACAGTACCTGCCTTATAGGATTGGTGTGATATTCACATTCAGAGCCTATAGAGCAACTTGGTACAGGATCAAGTGCTGAATAAGCAGGTGAGAGAAAGGAGATGACTTTGACCAGCACTGCCCAAGCCAGCCAGTTACAGAGCTGGGAGTAGAATCTAGAGCCATTCTTCCATTTTAAATCTCTTCATAAAAGTTCTATAAATAGTCACAAGTGTACTACTATAAAGTGGTTACTCCAAGTTCCTTAAGAATTACAAAATGTATTTAAAAATATAAAAAGCACAGCTCTGCCATGTCATAAATGTCGTCAAACAATTATGTCTAAAAATTAGAATTTTTTTATTTTTAAACATTTTCTTATAGTCCTATGAATTTGACAGGTCTTAAGATGTGGCTTAGAAGAAAACCGTCCTTACAAAAGGTGATCCTGGGATGTTTACATGAGTGACTTTTTTTTTTTTCTCCATGGCTTTCATCAGGGCCCACACAGAGCCTCAGAATTTACCTCACACATAATCACCAAGCATCTTTATATAAGGATCTCATTGCAGACTTTGGTGTGGGGAGTCTAAGCACCTCCTCTTATGCCTCTTGGCTTTGCTGTTTCTCTTTTCTCTTCTTTCCCATTTCCCTCACAGCTGGCATAGCATTAAGAAGTTTGAGCTGTAAATAAACAACTGCCCAGGAGTTTAGAAGGGAACGTCATATTTCTTTGCCTGCATGACGTGAAAAGTGTTATAACTATTGATGAAATTTGGGATTTTGCCTTTACAAAAACAACAACAGGTGTTGGGACAGGGAGCCACTGAGCAAGACACCTGTCCTTCACTCCATAGCCCTCTCTTCTATCCTGTGACTATGAAAGGGCTGGAGAAACCAAATACAGAAATTCATTAACTACTGAATACATGCAAGCAAAACAGAGCATCTACCCAGGTCGATACTAAGCGGAGCCAGGAGCCTCTGTCCCAGTCCTCCTTTTGTGAGGAGAAGAAATTAAAACCTTCAAAAGTTCTCAGAACAAGACCCCAATCTAACAACCAAGGCCAGAAGAGGAGGGAAAGTATGAGAGAAACCCAAAAGGTTACAGGAACTTCTATCAAGTGTATGGCAGGGGGACCGGACCAGGAGGCACTGATGAGAACTCCGGAGTATTCTGGAAATACTAAGGAGGTGTGGAACCCCATCAAGGCAGAGACAAGTCTGTTGTTTCCAGCTCCACGAGAATGTGATTTCCTGTTTGAAACAGAGTTGAGCTTTGTCCCGACACATGATGACCTTCACAGGCATACAGACTGGTCTCCTAATTACACAGGAGGAGATGTCTGAAGCCGACGTGATTAACACAATGTTAAATGATCAAAAGCTGAGAAACGTGGCCAACACGGGGCCATGATGAGACCTGGAGTCGCCAAGATATCTGGATTCCTTCAGAGGCTGGCGCCACCAGCCTCTGGGCAGGCTCTTTCTCCACCAATGGCCTCAGTTTCCTCATCTGCACAGAGTCACACGTGGGTGGGGTGACCTCACTGGCTCCTCTCCCTTCTAAATATTTCTGGGAAATCACTGTTGGCCATAAATATCCTCCTTGATAACACACATTTCTTCTCACTGCATGCATGCATACGCGTGCGTATGCACGTACACATACACGCACACCATTTCCAACTGCAGTTACCCTGTCTATTCCACAGTGAGTTCAACACTGTTGAGTAGAGTAAATGACCTCAGCTCCCAAAGTTGGGCAAGACGACACGATACCAGGCCACTGGGGGTGCTGCGAGGCACCAGATTTCTATAAATTGATCATCTTATCACACCTATTGATAAACCCAGAGTTCTCTAAGACTCAGAGTTCCTTATTATCAAATGATTAAATAAGATATGCTCCACAAAAGCACCCTTCATCCTTTCAAGCACTCTATTAATATAATTAGTATTTTCCCCAACCCAGGCGGCCTCGTCTCCTCAGAGGGAAAGCTTCTCCACAAGGTCTCCCCACTTTTCTCTATCCTGTCCTGTCCTCAGGGGGCGTTAAGCCCCACACCTGCCTCTGGGCTGCTCTCACCCTGCAAACACTGTCCTCTCCTCAGCCAAAAGACGCCTGTGGTTCTCACGCCCTGGGTTGTGCCACATTCCACACAGTCTCGAAGTTTCCCACCCATGTGGTGAACCACTGTCTGCCAGCATCTACAGGTGGATGGGAACCTTGGACAGCGGGTAGGACAAACAACCTCATTTTGCACATGAGGGAAGAAAGGTCCAAAGAATCGTTTCAATCATTCCTGTCTTGGACAGCAAATCCTGTCAGGCCCTCGTGGTCACAATTCTTATTTGACGCTTCTTTACATTTGATAAAATAAAAAGAGCTTCCATTTATTGAGCCTTATCTATGGGCCTACCCAGTGCTTTATCTCATGACTTCATTCCGTTCGAACCACCCCAGCGAATACATCACCATTTTACAGATTAGAAACTGAGACTCAGAGGGCCTAAGTAACTCACTCAAGGTCACACAGCAAATCAGAGAGACAGGTCTCCCAGCAGGCTGCAGGCCTCATGCCCGAATCTATGCTCCACCAAAGCCCATGCTTTTAATCACTCCACCAGCTGTGCTACTCCCTGATGTACATGGTGATGGACTGATCAGTAGCCACTGATTAATTACTAGTTAATGCTGATACTTATTGGCTTTCCTCCCTCCAAGATAAACACAGGCTGATCCTGGGGCCATGAGAAAGATGCCAGCACCCCCCTCCCCTCTTTCCCAGGAAGCCAGCCAGCGCTGTGGTGATGAGTGATGTTGGGAACAATGAGCTGCTCATCTATGGGTGTCTGATGGCTACTTTAAAGCACTCAAGGAAAGGTGAAGACAAAACATAGGCTTCCATCCAGTGCAATCTTTAAACCACTGATTTACCACGCAATGCAGTGTTCAAGTCAAAAGAGCCTTAACCACCACGATGCTTGCAAAATTCTGTAGATTGGTGAAAATAAGAACTATCTGATAGTTCTTGAACTAACATTTCCTATGGAGCAAGTTGGGAGACACCATCCTGCCAAGTTAGAATTCACTTTTTCAGAACCAGGAATATAAACTGAATATAAACTGAGTTCTAGTCCTTCCACAGCAGGACTACACAGTCAAGGGATGGAAGCAGAGATGGCTCCTCTCCTCGTAAATCTAATAGACAGAATTTTTGTTTCCAGGCCCCACAGCTTTTGGAGCTGCTGGTTTGGAGGCTTTGGTTCCTAAGAGAGGAAAGCTTCCAGCTGGCGATGCAGCAATGGTTTCACTGAACTGGAAGCTGAGGCTGTCCCTTGGCCACTTTGGATTAACAATGCCACAGAAACAAAAGGCAAAGAAGGCAGTCACTGTACTGGCCAGGGCGAGTGATCTCGGTTTCCAAGGGGAAACCGGATGTTGTCATAGAATGGAACTCCAGAGGTCTCTGGAGTGCCTCTTGGAACGCCTATGTCCAAGAGCAAATATTAATGGAAACTAAAGTGAGCGAGCGAGCACGAGAGAGAGAATATGAATAAATCAATGAATACAAAAACTAAAGATTTACATTCCCAGATTATTCTACAAGGCAATGAACCCCAGCAGGGTGAGGTGTTGGCTGAGGGCAAAAGCCAGGCCCCAACAGTCACGGAATCCATATCTGAGCAATGCTGATAGTTCCTCTTCTAGTTCCACCCATCCCATCTGAATATTCTGTACCCTTCAGGCTAGAAATAGAATTCATATCTCAGGGAAGGATACCATGCCACTTGGGGCTTTGCCTCCTTTTTTTTCATGAAGGAGTGAGAGCACTGCATGAAGGACAGTTGCATCTTACTAAGCAGAAGCAGCGCTGTTTTGTTACGTCAAGAATGTGCACAAGGGCGGCTCAGTTGGTTAAGAGCTTGCTCAAGAGTGTGAGCTCTGAGCAACAGGGTTGCCAGTTTGATTCCTATCCCATGCTAAGCTGCCGCTGAGCTGCCAACAGGTGGCAGGATGGCTCAGCTAAAAAAAAAAAAAAAGAATGTGCACAAGGACATATGGATGCTGAGGATCTGAAGATGTGAATTGTGTTGGTCATTTAGTTGCTGTCTCTCAGGTCTACATCCAGCCTTCCAGACCCTGATCTGTGTGGTGAGCTAGGACTCTGCAAACTGCATTCCTCCTTTGCCAGCTGACTTCTGAT
The DNA here is from genome assembly GCF_001890085.2 of Hipposideros armiger. NCBI lineage: Eukaryota > Metazoa > Chordata > Mammalia > Chiroptera > Hipposideridae > Hipposideros > Hipposideros armiger. Next base: position 225,542 of record NW_017731836.1, on the reverse strand, counting down.
TACGTTCTGCCTGTGAGGGCGCTATATGGAGAGTAGATGGCAGGAGAGTGGAAAGAGGTCTTCTTCTGCTTGCTGCACTTCACCCTAGTGGCAGCAGCTGGTTCCAACCTCCAGCATCTTTCCACACTCCCAGAAGCAGCTTCATGTAGCTCAGTGATAAATGCTGAGAACAGAGCAGTTAATGAGACAGAAATGGCCTCCCTCCTCAAGGTGCTTAAAACCCCGCAACGGCGAAGACAATGAACAAATAAAGAGCTGTGATCACCGCTGTGAAGATGTACAGGTTCCTCTGAGAGTCCCATATCACAGAAGGTCTGGGAGTGATGTCAGTGGGATGCTTACCTATTGGGACTTCTGGCTATTGGCACAAATATATAAGGGTGATGGCACCAAACCACATTCTAGAGGATCAACTGAAACTGCTGCCTGAAGTCAATATACCTATGAAGAACGCTGGGGTGAACATGCAAGAATGTTGAAAGTATCTTGAGTTATTCAGTTCATACATTAATCATTCAGTCATTCAACAAGCGCCCTCAGCACTAAGGCTCTGAGGGCTTAGCAGTGAAGCAGGCAAAGCCATGCCCTCTCAGAGCTTACATTCTGGCTGGGAGACACCATATATAGCAACAACAAAAAAATAACAGCGTGATCTCAGATGATGACAAGTTCCAGGAAGAAAGGAAAGCAGAGAGAGGAGGGTGAAAGTGAATGGGGTGAGGGGAGGGGCTGTTTTAGGCAGGAGGGTAAGAAAAGGCCTCACTGAGAAGGTGACATGTAAGCAGAGACTTGGCTGAGGGGAAGGAATGAGCCGTGAGATCTGGGAGCAGAGTCTTCCACTACGCCATTAGAGAGAAAGGGCTCACGTGATAGCAGAGGTACTCGGAGCAATGCCGCTGTGATAGGGGGTTCTACATTGAGGGAGAAAGCTGTCCACTTGTTTCCAGCAAATCCGACAACTCAGACATAGCTCAGTGGTTGAGTTCACGTCCCCACTCTGGCGTGCGGTTATTTTTCTTTACTTTCAATTTACATGGCAAGCTGGAGAGAAATGAATTACATCCCCCTGGGTTTCTCTGTTCCGTACAATTAAGAAAAGCTATTTCTTAGTCACAAGGCAGATGACGACACCAAGATTTCCCATTTTCTCTCCACAGGGAGGCTGTCATCACTCAATATTAATTGATCCTACTTTTCATCCATAAAGCAGGGGTCGAGGCAAGTTTTTGGTCACAAAAATGGCAACTATTATACTATTCAGGTAAATTATTAATGGTGTCTCCATTAATTTAAAGCACCCTCATATTCACATGGCATCAGCTGTCTCAACTCTTACAGTGCTTCTCTCATGGGGAAAAATGAGTAAATTATGATATTCCTTCCTGATACTGGGTAAATCACCAGTGCCAATCTCATTTAAGGTTGCCAGGGATTTTCCATCATTTCATCACAACTAGGAACACACAGAAAGGGTGTAATGTATCTTGACTTCCCAGCAGGAGAGCATATCAATTGAATGCAATTTTATTTTCCTGCTAGAGAGCAGATAAAGTGAAAACAGCAAGAAGACACAAGAAACTCTCAAAAATTGAGGAGAGGCAGTATCATTTATATATGTTTTTCTTTCTCTAGACAAAAATTTGATGTTTATTTTTAAAGTCAGGGACTGAATTAGAGGAACTAGTTTAAGGAGTTGAGGGAGGGAGGGAAAAAGAAAAAAGAAAGGAGAAAAACAATCTAGTTGTATCTACAAGTAAACAGCTCACAATGAACAGTGAACAGGGGACATCTGGGAAGTGCTGAGCCCCATTACTACTGATGGGGTGACCAGTTGCTGGCATCTAGTGAAGAACAATTCTCAAGTTTAAGAGAGTGCTTTGGATGCCCCTCTCTTCCAACTTTTCTTCAGTCACTTATTTATCTAAGTGCTCTCGGGCCTTGTGGAAGGGTAACCACAGGGTATTTGCATTCCATCAATGTGTTTAAATGTCACAAGTCTTGGCTTTCACAGCTGGAAGCCAGGATTAGCAATTTACAGCCAGGGTGATAAATAACTGTGGTCAAAGCAGAAATTCTTTTCTTAAGCATATAATTTAGTCTGGAGAAGAGATGCACTCCCATCAACAAGGCCTATGACATAAAATTAGAGATGCTAGGGATGTGGCTCATGGCATCGAAGAAAGGATGAGGATAGAAAAATGAACAGTGATCATTTGCTTCCAGACTAGCAGGTCACCGCAGGGATCACTCTTGTCCATGGCCTTAAAGGGTCCTGTGCCCCATTCCTCAGGTGCTGTGTGTTGGCTGCCCCTTCCTCTGGAAAATTGCCCTTGGCCAAATGGGGGCCACATGGTCTGGGAACTTAAGAAGCTTGAAAGAGTCAAAAAAGCTACTAATGTGACCCCTTCTTTCTATTCACTGTGGCACAAACTGTGAATTGTGTCAATTAAAACCCATTTCCACCTCCTTCACGCTAGTCTTCCTGGAATATAGAGACTGGAAGCCCAAAACTACATATCCTGTTTACAGATGAGGAAATGGAGGCACAGAGAGGTTAAGCAACTTTCCCAAAGTCACACAGCTAATACGTGGCAGAGCCAGAATTTGAAGTCTGGCTCAAGAGTCTGTGCTCTCAACCACTCCACAATGCTGTGTCTCATAGAAAGCAAGACTTTTAACATAAAAGTCTGTATTAGTTATCTAATGATATGTAACAAATTACCCCAAAACTCATCAGCTTAAAACAACATTAATTACCTCATAGTTTCTGTGACTCAGGAATCCAAGTGCAGTTTATCTGGGTCTCTCTGGCTCAATGTCTCTAATGAGGTGGCATTAGGGCCAATGGGATCTCAAGGCTTCACTGGGGGAGGACCTACTTCCAAGCTCATGCACATGGGCGTTAGCAGAACTCAGGTCCTCCAGGGCTGCTGGACAAGGGCCAGTTCCTCATTGGCTATTAGCAAAAGGCCTCCCTATGTCCCTTGCCACATGGTCTCTTCATTGGGAAGTTCACAACATGGCAGCTAGCTTCCCTCAGAGGGAGTCAGCAAGAGAGAGTCCAAGATGAAAGCCACCGTCTTTTATAACTTAGTCCTGGAAGTGACATCCTATCACTTTTGCTGTATCCTACTCACTAGTAAAAAGTCCCTAGGTCCTCCCATACTCCAGGGAAAATTACACAAGGGCTTGAACACCAGGAGGCAACGATCATTGGGGCCATCTTAGAAGGAGCCTACCGTGCTGTTCAATATCACACAACTAATAACCAGAGAAGTTGAGTTTAAAGTTGTTTTTACCTCAGGTAACTTAGCTCCCAACTCTAAGCTCTGTCCAGGACTCCCACATTCCTCCCAGTTTGCAGAACAAAACCTTGGTTGGTTCTCCTCTCTGGGGCATGGGCCCCCATCACCTGCCGTAAGCCACCTCTCACTTCTCACTGTATAGCAAAGAACGTAAAGGGTATTTGGAGAAAAGATACGTTTTCTTAAATGTTAATTGTTTTGATCTAATCCATCTATATGAAGTTCACAATATGAACCTACTGAGTAAAAAAAGTTTCTGTTTTAATTTACAGTTTTCAGGTTGGCAAGAAACAGTGGTGAGAAGAGGAGCAGTGGGGCCACCAGTTTAGGGGAGAAAGCAAGGCAGTCCAGCAAAAATTCAATGCCCTTCTCCCTGTTCCTAGGCATCACCTCTGTCCTGGCTCTTAGAAGAAGCGGCAGTAATTTTTTTTCATGAGCTTCATCTCACACTAGCCAAACAGGCCATCTCTCACCAAGAAAGCCAGAACGGACTGAAACCCTGGGAGCACATGTCAGGGCCTCCTGGATGCATCTGGTTAGTCCCCAAAAGCTCAGCTTGTGGGCATGAGCAGACCCGATGAGCCCTTCACTTCCAGGAAGCTGGTTTGATGGAGGCACCGAAGCAGGGGTTTTCCAAGCTGCAGTTTGGCGAGCCCAGAGAAAAGAGTTGGTTTAGGATTTCCGGGGTCTTCCTGTGCCCACCCAACCATGCAGGGCCTGCCAGGTCCAAGATAGAGCATGATAAGTCGAGGCAGATGCGTTTCCAAGATAACACAGGCTCTTAAGGCAGTGCCCACACTGGACTAGTTTCCAGATACAGGGAAAGAGACAGTGGGCAAGGACATTAATAATGTAGAATTGGGTGGGATGTTTTAGACATTAGTTTCTATAATACATTGAGAGATTCTGCCTTCTTGTTCTCATTTGCATGACCTGCCTGGAGACTGAAAAAGAGCAAGTACTCAATAAATATCCAGTGAATTAATTTTGTTGAATACTCTGCCAGACAAGACTGCTTTCTCCATCAAGGAAAATCCCCCCCACCAAGTATGCCAGCTCCCTTAGGATTATATTACCAATCTTGCATCAAAAGCAACAGCCATTCCATATGGCGCCATATTGTGCTCATACTTACCAAGCAACTCTGAATTTACACCTGGGATGCCCAACTGAAATAATGCCTTTCCTCTTTTAAGAGGGCCCAATAAGGCTATCAAACTAATACATTCTTCTCCTAGTAAGTCATATGAATGCACCTGAAAAGCATGTTTATACAACAGAATGGGAAAAAAATTCCAGCTGCTGCTAAGTGTAGCAGGTACTCATTGCCTACGTAATTTTTATTTATCAGGAGATCTGACCTGTAAACAAAGAACAACTTAAGGTATGTCTGAACTACAGAACTGAGGAAATGATTTTCTAGACTTAATGGCAGTGACATGCAACCTGAAGCCAGAATCACTTACTTTGTCACACCAGAATCACTTCTGAAAATATTTCATAGGAAAAATTAAACAGGCCTCCTTTCTTCTGAAGCATCCGAGAAATCTGGTCAAAGTACTGGATATGGCCTCTTTATAAATCTCTTTGTAGTATCGCTAATAATAATTAGTAAGCAGCATAAAGCATTAAGTTGTTTTCTGTTCCATTTTAACAAAATTAGATAAAAATTATTACCACTACCACGGCGATCCTTTTATGAATCCCTGCAGAAAAATAACTTGGTTTTGCTTTGACAGATAACAGTCATCACAGAGGAATTTCACTTTATTGAAGGCAGTCTTAAGTCTCTGAAATTTACTGCTTACGCACACGTGCGCACACACACACACCTGAGCCCATTGTCATACAAGACTGACTGTTGTTTCTTAGTCTGGACTTGGAGTAGCTGGGAAAAGAGCAAGAAGAGCTTTTATATTAAGAAAGGAATGCAAAGAATGCCTTCCTTCCTCTTAAATCTAATCTTATTACCTCCATTAGCGAATGTTTAACAACAATATTAATACTAATAGCAGATTTCATTGCATTATCAAAAGCAACAATACAGAAGATGTATATAGTGGCTTTGCTCAGAAAAGCTTAAAGCCATTTCACACATATTATCTCATTTATCTTTAAAAATCCTCACAAACTCTGTAACAGCACATTTATCTGCGGTTAAGACATGTTTTATGGGAACTAATTTCCTTACCACTCTGCATCTTCTGCTTAAAAACAGGGTCTGTTTTCAGCACACCTCCCAACCAGAACCTCAACTCATAACTCATGCCACTGACTTCCTTTCATGAGTCTTAAAAACAAAACATGCAACCAACTCTTAGCAATTACAGAAACTGAAAACAAAAGTGAAGCACGAGTAGGAAATGAAATAAATTCACAGCGCCCAACAATTGCTGTTGCCCATGCTGAAATTAAATAAACAAACACGCACACTCTCTCCATGAAAACTCTCCTACACAATTTATTAATGAACAGTAAAAGGAAGCAGAAGCTGAAAGTGGGTCAGGGGAAACTATTTAATCTAATAGCCTAGAAACTATATCGGAAGAACAGATGGTTTCACAGAAGTCGATGCTACCTAGAGGAGCAAGGAGCGATTTTCTAGGAAAGAAAAACGTTTCCCTGCCCTCCAGCACATACTATTTTCAGCAAAGGAGGAGTCTATATTCAGCACAAGATAAACTCTGAGCTTGGCACACTGACAAACCTGAGACTACGTGGCAGCCATCCACACGTACCCGAGTTCAGACGGGGCCTTCCAAATCTGAGCCAGAGGTCAAAACCAGCAACAAATGGAGCTACCACTGCCCTCAAGCGGGTGATTCATTCACATTTGTGACCTTGGCAAACAAGAAAAGTGGTTCTCAACAGGTGATAGGCAGTGTGATCTGAACGTGATCTTCCAACCCCCAGACCCTCAGGGGCCTGAGCAGCAGCAAGATACACAGGCCCCAAGGAGACGGAAGACCGAAGTTCAAGCTGGGGCCTGTAAGTCAGGCCCACCCTGCGACCGAGCCTGCCCACCTCTACAAGAAGACTGAAAAATCACTTACTGGGCTGTAAGGGTTACTTGAGCTAGAAGTACATGAAGCTGCGTGGCCACCCATCCGGCGCAACACTCAGTTGCTATTTTCATGCCCACCACCTACGATTCACCAAACATACAGATCAGTGCTCCTTCAAGCAGGGGTCAATCAAAGGGAAGGCCATCACAGTTGGAGTCTTCGCATGACAGCTCAGAGCCTACCAAACTTCAAAGCTGTACCCGAGAGACCTGTGGTACAGGCAGACATTGCTTAAGGATGAAGGCTTTGAAGAAGGCAAGTCTCAGTTTTGATTCTAGCCCTGTTACATCTCTGCTGTGAGACTGTGGGCATGTGGGTAACCTCGCTGAGCCTCGCTTCCTTATCTATAAAATCAGGTTCCTATGAAGATTAACTTACACGAGGCACGGTACATAGATAGTTAGCTGTTGTTACTGTTATGATAGTACCAGCATCCCCCACGTCACACCTCGTCATCTGCAGGGATCCTCCGCAAGCCAAGAGAAGGTACGTGGGGGCAGAACAGCTTTTCTGTCACTGAGATGAGGGCTGCAATAGAAAGATCCTCCCTCAGCCATAAACTTCAGGTTTGGGAGATGTAAAAAGTCATCCTCCCACCCCCAAACTCAGACCAGGGGACCTCCTGCCTCATGCTGTAACATCAAGGGCTGCTTTGCGTCTTCTTTCTATCCATCCACCTCCCCTCCCTCGTGGCTTCCTGACATTTTGCTTCAAGATTGGTTTGTTTGTTTGTTTGTTTTACCTGGAAAAAAAAATGTCATCAACATCCGTTTACGTTCAGTTCTGCTGAAGAGCTGCGAATATTATAGATGAATTTGTTATGTTCTAAAGCTGCAGGTATCATATTTAGAGAGAGGTAATAAATACCTCATTAAGGATGGCAAAACAAACACTTCAGGCTACTTGAGGCTCCATCTAAAGGAACCCCATGGTGAAACCCACTTTAAACCAAGAATCCTCCTGTAATGCAAACAACCACCCCATCCCCCAGTTCTTTTCTTCTTTTCCATAATCTCCTATGTGAAGCTTCCCTGTAAAGGGGAACCCACACCTGCAGGCATCTATGGCCAGGTGTCACTCCTAGCTAACTCCCTGATACATCAGACTCAAGGTCAGTCCATTATGTTGCCAACTCAACATCATTTCTATGGGGCCTGGTCAGACTGGCAAGAGCTAGACAAAGAAATAGAAAAGGGATGCAGGGAACAGAGGTGGTGGAGACCGCATTCAGGCAAAGGCTTCTAAAAAAGAGCAAAGGATGAGGCCGGACTATGTGACTGCCGGGCTCAGCCACAGCCAACAGAGCTGTTTCTAAGGCGCAATGGTTTGGCCTAATTGCGATGACATGTAACTAAATACGAAGGTTTACCTATTGTAGATGTTGGGGGTGCAACTGGGCCCCCAATATGCCTGGGTGTGTGCTGGTCAGTGCCATAATTCTGGCTGCACCGTGAGCTGGAAAGAGCACAGACCTTCACTAGCCAAGGGCCTAGACAAGGGGCTGTCAGCAGACCCCAGATCACTAACTACAAACCTGCTGGCCTGCAGGAAACTGTTCCCGAAACCCACCCCTCACTCCTCTTCCTCTAGCTGGGCCCAATAACCTCCTTGCCAACACCCATCCCCATCCATGCAACCTCTCATCCCCAAATCCATCCTTCCCTCCAGGGTCCTCCTCGGTCCCCCTCCTCAGTGGCGGGTCACCCACCCATAAGGGCTGGGCTCTCAGGGAAGAGAGCCTGGAGGAAGGGAAGCTTTTCCTGGACCTTGAAGGAGAGAAAGGACCCAAAGTAGCCTTGTGGGGTGGGGGTGGGGGGCACGGCTCCACACGGGATATGGTACATGCAAAGCCAACGGGTGGGAATTTGCGCTTCCATTTCAGGAACAGCGAATAGGTTTCTAGGGTGACTGTTGGGAGAGGAGGCTAAGGACAGATAGGAGGGACCTGGCTTGAGAAGGGTTGGCTTTTCTGATGGGCAACAATTTAAGTAAGGCTTTAGGGTTCCCTGGAGAGGTGGGGTGTCCACTGGGGACAGCTGGGTTTCAGTTACAACTGAGATGTGGAGGACTCAAGTAAGGAGGTTTTTGGCTGCCAGGAGGAATGTACTGCCCTTGGTCTAACCCAGTGGTTTTCAAAGTAGCACAGCAAGCGGCAACATCATTTGAGAACTTGCTAGAAATGCAAAATCTTGGGCCCCAGCCCAGACCTACAGAGTGACAGATTCTAGGGGTTGGGGCTCAGCACTCTGTGTCCTAGAAAGCCCACAAAATAATTCTGACATTGCTAAAGTTTGAGAGCAACTATTTGTACCAAGGCTTCCCAACCTACCCCATGTCACACATTCAGCACACTGGGGAAAGAAACCAGGCTTCGGGGAACTGGAGGTTGACCTGCAGGAGACTCAAACAGCCTCAGGGGCTGAAGGGAAACAAAATCTCAGCACATGTGACCCACCTGTGGGTAACCAGTTGGGGTACCCACGCTTTTACCAACCACCTGGAACTTCACAAATGCCTGTTAACTCGTTCTCAGCCATGGCAGCATACTGGCATCGCCTGTAGTTTCCAAAAATACTGACATCCGGGTCCCTTCCCCAATATTGACTGAATTGGCCCAGGGTGCAGCCTGGACATGAAAATTGTGACAGCAAAGTTTGAGAATTATTTTGTCAACTGGTATTATTATTATTATTATTTTTTTTTTAGGAATATGGCCTGTCCTTCCAAATATATTACAAGCTACTTCAAGGCAAAAAATGATGAGTTGGTCCTAATATATAGTTAGGTATATAGGTCGTTACTGAATTTGTTATACTTTTTAAAATCACACCAATATCATTTTTTTTCCTCCCATCTCCACTCAGATAAAAGAAATTTGCACTCCATCTGGTCTTGGAACATTCTTCAAGTGTGGTCCCCAGACCAGCATCACCTGGGAACTTGTTACCAATGCAGATTCTGGGGCCTTGCCCAGATCTACTGAATCAGAAACTCTGGGTGAGGGCCTGGGATTCTGGATTTTAAAGAGCCTTCCAGGTGATGCGGATTTGCCCTCAAGTTGGAGAACCACTACTTTAAGAAAATAATTAGTCCTAAAGGCTTGTAGTCTTTCTCTGAAGGTTCACGTTATTTTGGACGATATCTTAGAAGTTGTTTATCATCTCCCTTCACAACCCATGAAACCAGACAGTGCCAGGATTTATAACTAGCCATTAGGCACCCAAGCTCTTAGTCCCAAAACATGGTCGTCTGTTCATTTTTAGACCTTAATGTAAACTGTGATCCTTCCTTTTAGATTAGTCTTTTTCCAGGTTGTGAAGAGAGATTAAAAGCACAACTTAAATAGACAATGATTATCAACTGCTTCTGCAGTTGTGTTTAGGACTACGGTTACCCAGACTAGAAGTTAAATTAAAACTGAACCCTTAAATAATCCGTTGCACAATATGCATGTTTTGAATAGTGAATGCCATCCTGTGTTATTGTTATGACCACCCAAAATTTATAGACAGAGCTTAAGGCTAAAACGCTGGCAGCCAAACTCCAAGTATGAGCCTGGTCAGCACAACGTTGAAGGAAAAAATCCCAGAGGTCAGCTCTTAAAGACCTCTTAGACAGGAAAACCACAAAGATGGGAATTTTAAAAATGTGGCCATGTGAACTGATCCTAGAAATTGTAATGTGTGTCATGGGAATGTTTTACAAGCAAGAATTTAAGAGGAGAAATGGAAGACCAGCTTGAACACGACGTGCAGTGAAGCATGAGTTGCTTTTCAACTTTTTCATGGTGAAGCCCTTTAGTTTAGTGTAAACTCACCACAGTTTGCTGGAGATTCAGGGACCAAGAGAGCACACAGTTAAGGCTCTGGTGGTTAGTAAGATGACGGGGTGTGCTAGTGTATAAACATCCAATGGCTTGGTGGCCTAGGACAAGTTTCTTTTATAACCTCTCCAAACTCAAGATCTCAATATATTCTTCTATACCATGGCGGTGACTCCACCCACCTCATGGTTGTGGTTAGCTTGTTTAAAATTGATGAATACGACCCTAGGTGCTGAATAACGAGTAGCTCTAACAACTACATGTAAAAACTGAAGCTACTACCTCGCTCACATTGTGATTGGAAAAGCAGAATGGTACAACTACTTTGGAAAACAGCTGGGCCGTTCTTATGAAGGTAAACACACATTTACCAAACCACCTGGCAATTCCACTCCTGCACATTTCCCCAAAAGAAACGAAAACATACGTCCACATGAGACTTGTTCACATCGCAGCTTTTTTTGAGAATAGCCCCAAACTAGAAACAGCCCAAGTGTTCAGCAGGAGAATGATGAAACAAACTGTGGCACATCCAACTTACAGAATATTCCTCAGAAACAAAACGACAT
>NW_017731836.1:211019-212945 GCF_001890085.2 Hipposideros armiger | reverse complement strand
GACTAGACCACTGCATTGTGTCCCTTCAAAATTCAAATGTTGAAGCCCCAACCCCAAATGTAACTGTGTTTGGAGTAAGGAAGTAATTTAAATTAAAGGCGGTCACAGGGCAGGGGAGGGGGGTGTTCTAATCCAATAGAATTAATGTCCTTATAAGAAGAAACATGAGAAGAGAAAGCTCTCTGTCTCTCTCTCTCAGCCATGTGAGGACCCAGTAAGAAGGCGGCCATCTGTAAGCCGGGAAGAGAGCTCTCACCAGAACCCAACCATGTTGGCCCCCTGATCTCAGTCTTTCAGCCTCTAGAACTGTGTGGAAAATGAATGTCTGTGGGTTCAGCCAGCCAGTCTGGAGCACTTCGTTATGGCAGCCGAGATACACCTAAGACAACCAGGAGAAGCCGCTATCTAGTTCACCCATATGTCCTCAGGACATAATATCTGGCCCCAAGTGGACATTCAATAACTATTTGTGGAGTCAATGAACTGTCATCCTTTGGTCCCTAGTGAACCCAAGGGCAAACTTTCATAACAAAAACAGTACTTTAATCTGAATTAGAGATGCCATTCAGACCTGGGACCCAGTTATCCCCTCTTGAAAACAGACTAGAGCATCACTGCCCAACAGAACTCTCTGTGGAGATGGAAGTGTTCTCTACCCACTCTGTCCAATAGGGTAGCCACCAACCGCATGGGGCTGTTGAGTACCTGAGGTGTGGCTAGTGTGACAGAGGAACTGAATTTTCAATTTTATTTAATTTTAATGAATTATTACATTTAAATAGCCATGTGGCTGGAGACTTCTATACTGGACAGTACAGGATCAGACCGTTCAAGCAAAGATCAAGCCCCAGGCGTTAGCCTCAATTATACAGGTCACTCACTATGCCAACTGTCCCTGGCACCAAACACATATAAAACACAGTTGATTCTCCCAGAGCTGACACAGGTAGCTTTCAAGTGGTGTTAAGAGTGGCCTGGCACAGAGAGGCTGGCAAAACACATGCATAAGAGGGATAACAAGGCACCGTTTCTGCAGAAAGTATGATGCTTTATTGGCCTCTGTTTATGATGAAACCCATCCAAGGACAGGCTCATCCCTTGGTGACCAGAGTTAATTGAAAATGTAAGACCCGATCAAATCACCCAGAATGGAGATTTCTGGGCAGCTTATGTGCTTCACTGTAAGATTCCTGCTGCTTTTCGTCTCTACCAGCCCTACAAGTGAGGTTGCAGGTTCCAGCATCATTCACAACAGCACCAAGCTTGTTAAGCCAAGGACAAACAAAACAATTTTCACTCTGACCTTGATCCTTTCAAAAGTGCATGTGGTCCCATCAGGTGGAAGTGGACCAGCACCCTTTCCCCAACTTGTAATTTGTAACGAGTCAGATGAGCATCTTCTCTATGAAAAACATGCATTATCAAAAATATTTTTTATAAACTTTCTAAGATTGTAATCATATGATATGTACTCTTTCTGGTCTGGCTTTTCCCACTCAGCTTCCTTTATTTTGAGATGCATTTATGTTGTTTGGTGTGTCAGGAGTTCAGCCCTGTTTTATCTCTGAGTAGGATTCTATTATATGGATGTACCGCAGTTTGTGTTTCTATTCACCTATTGATGGACATTTGGGTCATTTTCAGGTTTTGGCGATTACAAATTAAGTTGCTGTGAACATTTATCTTTGTGTGGCTTCTTACTTAACTCCAACTTGTAATTTGTTAACGAGTCAAGATGATCATCTTCTCTATGAAAAACACGCATTATCAAATGCTACTTAACATTTTTCGATGGCCAAAACCATATGGAAGAGGGATAATCTTAGGGGCTTCTACATGGTAACCCAAGTTCTCTAACAGGAATATTCTAATTGGTGTCAATGCCTATTTGTCTAGCGCCTTGCAGTTTATAAGGGACAAGACCTT
>NW_017731836.1:204287-208005 GCF_001890085.2 Hipposideros armiger | reverse complement strand
GCAATAGTAGCAGCCCTATTTCCTGCCTGACACTGTGCTAGGAGCCTCACACATCTTCCCTCTTTTAATCGTCACAGCTGACCTAAGAGGTGGATAGTCATGTGCTCATTTGATAGATGACGACACTGCAGCCCTAGCAACTTGCCCAGCTACTCCACAGCAGAGCCAGGACTCACACCCACGAATAGGAAGGCTTGTCCCACTAATTTTCTTTTCTGTTAATAGAAGCTTAAATATACTGAGAAGCCCAGGGAGAACGTGTCTTACGGTGCTTTAGTTTTGTAGCACCTGGTTTTTGCTCTCAGCTTCCAGGGAGCCCCCCAAAAGGAAGAAGGCTCCCTTCCTCTTCTGACACATACTTTACATGTTTTCCAACTTATAATCATAACCTGTTGAGTTCTGTTTTGTTTTGTTTTGATGTGTAAGAAGTTCCAGGAAAGCCATTTCTCCACTGCACCAGCCCACAGTCAGCGCTCAGCAAATGCTCTCAGATGAGAATGTGGGATGCTGGCGGTGGTAAGTGACCCAGACACCCTCTGGTCAAGCAAGACAGAGCCAAGCCCAGGTGGACGAACACTCTTGAAAGAGAGTGGAACAACGGGCAGGTGAATTTGGTTGGACAGGCAGATAAGGAGATAAGGCAAATTTTCCTTTTCCGCACGGCTTGCTATGAAACAGGGTCTGCAAACGGGTTGGCCCATGGGCCAAATTCAGCCCACCCATGTGTACTAATTGGCTCATATATGGCTGTAATTTGTTACCATTTTAATTAGTTGCTATCTTTTAAAATATGACAGGTTTCACATAAAAATTTGGATTTCTGCAAGCAGTCCCCTTTGGACAGGTTCCCCACAGTACCCGGCCCTCCATCCCTACCTCCCCAGCATGCCCTTGTCAGCCCCCCCAGCACTGACTGGGGCAGCCGCAGCAGCTGACCTTGCTCAGCGTAGGGCTGCGGTGCCAGGTGGGGTCCGCGCTCACCCGTCACCAGGAGCACGGGGTACCTGTACTCACCGGCACTCAAGGTGGTGAACTCCAGGAAGCGGTATTCATAGGACACATCTATCTTGGTTTCGACCTGAGGCCTCTTCAGCGTGGAATAGATATTTCCAGGCCGTTTGTCATCACGTTTCTCTAACTTGTTCAATCCGCAACCCATCTCAGCAGCTGCCAGCCAGAGAGAAAAATGGAGAAGGGGTAAACATTTTTTCCCTGAGGTTTTGTTTTTAAACACCATAATATAAAAGACCCCATCGTTTAATACATAAGGGGCCTCAGCCTTTATGACACCTAGAGTATAATTTAAATTTAATATATGACCTAAACACCAGAGAAACCGTGCTCAGCACCCAGGCGGACTCCTCTTTCTGTGAAGATATCACTACCAGACATCCTATGATTTTGAAATGACACCGAAAGCATACCTGCTCTCTATCCTTTTTTCCCCTCTCTGAGGAAAATAATACCTCAGAGTGCCTCAGTTCCACTACAATCTGAGGACGTGGTTTAAAAATGGGATCTAAAAACCAATGTGGTGCATTATGGTGTCAGCCCATCTGAAAAANGGGGCCCTCTGGCATCCCAAGCGAGTTCTTAACCATCGCGCCACTCGGCCGGCCCATGAGCTCTTGATGCATACAGCAGCATGAGTGAATCACAAAAGCATTCTGCTGATTAAAGAAGTCTGACATAAAGGAATACAGGGTGTGCTTCCGTTCCTCTGTTATTCTAAAAGAAAATGAATCTACAAGCAAAACGAATCTACAATGAGAGCAGATCGGTGGTTGTGTGGGGCAAGGGCTTTGGGAGGCGTGAGGGACGACACTGAGGAGATGGAAAAGTTCTGTATCTTGAGTGGCGTGGTCATTACACAGGTGTTTACATTTATCAAAACTCATCAAACCATGCACCGACGATGAGTGTATTTAGTTGTAAATAAGTTAAACCTCACTACGGTTATATAAACAAATTCACTGAGACACCAGTCAATAGGTCTGGCAGGTTGGCACTGAGCTAGCTCTCTTTCATGTGCAGTAAAAAAAATCCTGGTAGAAGAGAGTTCAAACACTGGTCCCACTTACTACTTACTACTTCTTCATCTGAAAAAAAGAGAGAGAAAAAGTAATACCTTCCTTCCAGCTTGGAGATACTTGGATGATCGAGTGAGAACGTATTTGAAAATGCTTTAAAGCAGAATCAGAGTATCCAGCTGTATGGCCCTCATGCCAGCCATCCAGGTGCCAGCAAATCCACCTCCACCTCCACTCTCTGTTCTCCCTCACCTGCCACTCAGACCCTGGGACCGCCTCTTAATCTCTCTTGACTCCACCCACCTCTCTTGGTCCCACTGCAGTCAACCGAGACTACCTTCACCTCTTGCTTGACGATTGCAATGGCTTCCAAATGGTTTCCTCTCCCCCAATTTTACCCCTTCCATCCTTCTCCATTCTAAACCCAGAGCAGTCTTACCAGAATGTGAATTTGATCATGTCACTTACCCTCTCCCCACCCTGAAAACCTTCAGTGATATTGACAGAGCCTAGACTCCTCAGTCCAAGAACTAAGACCTTTAGTCATCTGGCCACTTACTTCTACCAAAGACCACACTCCAACCAAACTGAATTGCTGACAGCTTCCCATATATGCAATGTTGTCTCTGGGTTCGGGCCCCTCCCACAGCTTGTCCCCTTTACCTGAAAACATTGGGTTGCTGGAAAAGTCACGATGCATTTTTGCAACAAAAACATAGAAAAAATAAGTCATGGCTTTTCCAACAACCCAATATCATGTCCGTCCACTCTCATTCTTCTGCCTGGCTAACTCCAAATCCACCTGCAGCTCTCAAGCCTTCCTTGACACACACAGCCTTCCAACAAGACTGGGGACTACCATGTCTCCTCTGTCACCATCACTCTAGCACTGAGTGCTACCATCACCTGCTTCTTCATCTGTAAGAGATTTTGAGCCAATCTAGACTAATGGACTAGACCACTGCATTGTGTCCCTTCAAAATTCAAATGTTGAAGCCCCAACCCCAAATGTAACTGTGTTTGGAGTAAGGAAGTAATTTAAATTAAAGGCGGTCACAGGGCAGGGGAGGGGGGTGTTCTAATCCAATAGAATTAATGTCCTTATAAGAAGAAACATGAGAAGAGAAAGCTCTCTGTCTCTCTCTCTCAGCCATGTGAGGACCCAGTAAGAAGGCGGCCATCTGTAAGCCGGGAAGAGAGCTCTCACCAGAACCCAACCATGTTGGCCCCCTGATCTCAGTCTTTCAGCCTCTAGAACTGTGTGGAAAATGAATGTCTGTGGGTTCAGCCAGCCAGTCTGGAGCACTTCGTTATGGCAGCCGAGATACACCTAAGACAACCAGGAGAAGCCGCTATCTAGTTCACCCATATGTCCTCAGGACATAATATCTGGCCCCAAGTGGACATTCAATAACTATTTGTGGAGTCAATGAACTGTCATCCTTTGGTCCCTAGTGAACCCAAGGGCAAACTTTCATAACAAAAACAGTACTTTAATCTGAATTAGAGATGCCATTCAGACCTGGGACCCAGTTATCCCCTCTTGAAAACAGACTAGAGCATCACTGCCCAACAGAACTCTCTGTGGAGATGGAAGTGTTCTCTACCCACTCTGTCCAATAGGGTAGCCACCAACCGCATGGGGCTGTTGAGTACCTGAGGTGTGGCTAGTGTGACAGAGGAACTGA
>NW_017731836.1:199703-201542 GCF_001890085.2 Hipposideros armiger | reverse complement strand
AGGCACACCGTCCTCCAGGCGACGTGCTGGAGGAGGGTGGGCCAAGAGCAAGGCCAAGCTGAGAAAAGCCCTGAGCGCCCACTGGAACCATTCATCCAGTGGAACCAGCCAAAGAATTTAGGATGATCAGATTTGTGTTTTACACAAAAAGGTCCTATATGGAGGGCAATTTAGCAATTCATCAGGAGTCCCGACATTTGTATCTTTCAACTCAGTAATTCCTGAGGAAATCATCAGAAATGTGTGCAAAGACAGATGTCCAGCATTGCTTATCACAATATTATGTATAATAGCCTCAAGCCTGAAATAACTTCCATGTCCAATAAAAGGGGACTTCTAAATAAATTATGGTATGCTGAGTGACTGAATCATGTATAGCCATTAAATCATAGTTTTGGAACATACTGAATGACAGAGGGCGTGCCTCACTATACAATGTTAAGTTGAAGAAAGGCAGGATCCAAAAATATACATTGAGTTCTCATTCAACAAATCTTTATTGATTAACTATTATGTGCCAGGCACTGTTTGAAGTACTGAGATACAGCGAAAGATCAAACAGACACAATCTCTGCATTCATTCAAAGGGCTTCCACCTTCCAATGAAGGCAAGCAGGCAACAACTAAGGAAACAAACAACAATTAGCAACATATATAGGATGCAAGATGGTAAGAAGTGCTATGAAGGAAATCAAGAAGGAAAGGGATGGGGATGGGGGCAGGGGGTAGGTAGAAATTTTAAATTGGTGATCAGGGAAGGTTCCACCAAAAAAGGGGTTAAGAGCTTGAGTAAAGGGTATATCTGGGAGGACTTCCAGGCAGAGACAACAGGCAGTGCAAAAGCCCTGAGGAGGCCTGGCAGCTTCCAGGAACAGCAAGGCTGCAGTGGTGGAACACACAGGACAAATGGCAGGAGAATGAGGACAGAGGGAAGCTGGTGCCACCGGGTGTAAGGAGAGCCACACACAGCAGGGCTTTGAGCAGCGGGGTGACATGATCTGTAGGGCGACAAAAGCAGCAGCAGGGAGAAACAGCTAGGATTTTCCCAGTGTTTTCCTAGCATTTTATAATGGGCATATGTTCATTTTGTAATCAGAAAATGAAACGTAATTCAATCAAAGAAAGCACATTGCAGAAACCAGTGTGGGTGCTACGACTGGAGCCCAAGGAAGCAGAGAAGCAGATAAGGAGTCTAGGGAAGTAATTCAGATGATGAGTGATGAAGCAATGGAAGGCAGAGGTGGTAAGCAAAAAGTACTCTTCTTAATAATAGAAGAAAAATAACCACAATGCAAAAAATATATATAAATGAATTCTCCCATAATCTCAGCCCCTTGACAATCAATTTTTAACATCTTGGTAATATTTCCTTGCAGTATTTCTTCCTGTACATGCTTTTGTGTTTTTTTCCTTAAGTGTTCTAGAACGTTCTACAATGCCTCGAATGTTGTGGGCACACAAATATTCACGAAGCAAAGAATGGATGACCAAATGCTCCAAATAATTTTGTATTTGGATGTGTTCATGCTACATGGACTCTATGATAAGCATTTTCAGAAGTAGTTTTAATAGGCTCGGTGACAGAATGGAAATTGTGGCTGAGGAGAAGTCACGGTCACAGAGGACTAAGGTGTCAAATCTAAGAGGATGGTGGTGACATTATTCATCAAGGGCGCCAGCAGGAAGTAATCTGATGAGGAAGATGCTGGGTTCAGTTTTGGGGACTTGGAGGGGTACACAGAAGGTCCCTGAACAGACACCCAGCTGCCCATCTCTCTCAGGGCTCAGGAAACAGGGGGAGCCTCACCATGGAGGTGGTTGCAGCAGGAGCAGTCAGTC
>NW_017731836.1:171783-197613 GCF_001890085.2 Hipposideros armiger | reverse complement strand
AATAATGTGCATTTTGGGTGACTGAGCTTCCGGTCTTCCAGGGGATTAAAAACAATGAAGGTTCTCTGTTTATTTAAGCAGAATGACATTGGTCAAATGACGTTTTATCCCCTCCCCAGACTTCGGTAGAAGATATCTTCCTTTAGTGCACCAAGCACGACCAGTACTTCCCCCCTCTCTGCGGTACTGGTTCTGCCATCAGAACATATTTCACAAAAATATTAACTGGCCAAGAATATCACAAACAGAAACGTGGTGACTGCTTCCTTTGAGAGATAAGAACTTCCTTCTGCTCGGTCCATTCACAAGGTACCCAGCTTCCTAAGGCAATTTGGCAAGCTCCAGAAAAACAAAATGAACCTCAAAAATGCAATGAGGGTGTGTGTGTATGTGGGGGGGCAGGGGAGGATGGTAGTGGAAGAGGATGGTGTAGCGACAACCAGGCTATACTTTTCAGTAATTAAAAAAAGTCTGGAAGGATAGATGAGAACAGGAAGGCTTACTTATGCCTTAATAAGGGAACATTAGCGTCCAAAGGGCCGGAGCAGACATGATTTATGTGCAATCTGCATGAACTGATTACTTGTAAAATACTCTGTAGTTCGGCAGATTTAATGGCTGATTTGTACAGGGGCTGCATATTTAACTGCTAGAAAGCAAGCCAACTGGCATCTGCTTGGACAAAGCAGAAGTGGAAAGGGGAGGCTCCTAAGTCCTGGGGACCAGGTAACCTTGGTGAGATGAGCACTGTTACCATTAGGACAGAACTGGAAATAACTCAGAGGCTTACCAAGTCACTTACTTGCCTACCACTCTATGCAGGACTGAGTGTTTGGGAACCTGCTCCTCAAATATCCTCCCTATCCTGTTAGAGAAATTCTAGCATTAGAGATTCATTCCTTTGAAATCAGTCACCCTACCTCATCATCTCCCTGGAAACCACAAATATCTCCATGGGAAGAGCAACAAACTCAGCTCCTAGTGGTAGCCACTAACACTTTAGTATGATTCAATTTTTGTCATAGAGAACAGGTGCCCTGAGAGCAGAAAAAAAAAAAAAGGAGAGAGTTACCAGGATGAGTAAGAAAGATTCAGACAAGGTTGGGAGGAAGTGGGAGAGGTGTGCCAAGAAGCATTAGAAAAACTTGCCCAATTCACAACTTTAAGGTTTCAATCAGACTGTCCCAAACTTGAGGTCTCTGCCCAAATTCACCCCAAAGAACACTGTGCGTGTCTCAAAGGACATGATGCAGCTCTAGGGAAATCATCTATGTGATCAGACACAGAAAAGAGAAACACTACCAAACAGTAGCAAAATTGTAATATCAGTGAATCCTTGGGTGTTCAAACGTTAGAGATTCATTTCTTTGGAGTGCCTACAACCCTGGTTAAGCAGCTGTTCTTAGAGCACAGCTCTCTCTGGGAAGGGAGGCATGTGAAGCAGTTGCGGGCCACTAAAACCTTAGTGTGAATTGTACCTCTTCCTCTTTGGTGTCAAGAGCCTTACTGGCATGCCTGCATTCTTTTTAGTTCTTTCCGTCATTCTTCTACCAACCCCACCCCCACCCTCCCACCTCCGCCACCACCTGTCAAAATAGGAAAGACTTTAGATCATTCCGAAAATATCTCTTATCGTCCCTACTATGCTTAAACAAGTCAGAAAAATCTAGCTTACCAAAAGGAGGAAAAATAAAATATAATAATGCCTTACATTATTGTAGAGTTTTATAAACTTGACTGTTTAATACGCAAGGTTCCCACACCATGCTCACATGAGAATCTGGCAAGAAGCCTGGGGCACAGAATGAGGGCAGTGAGAGGTGAGAGGCCACGGGGAGAGCGAAGGGAACAGCCTTGCCAGATGCAGGCAAGATAGCTCCTAACGTGGTTGCCCACTTCCTCACGCAGACATTCAGGCACATCTCCCTCGGGGGTCAAGGTCTGTAGTGGGGCAGAAGGTAAATGGTAAGTGTGATAGTTTTTTACGTGTGACCCCAAAATCCTTTGACACTCCTGCCATCGAGAAGTAACGTCTATATTACCTCCCCTGAATCTGGGCTCCATGACTTCCTGACGAACAGAACGTGGTGGAACGAGACAGTGCCCATTTCTGGGCTGGACCTTAAGAAACTGGGAGCATCCACTGCCTGAGTCTCGGGATGCCTGCCCTTGGATCCCAGTCGCCATGCTATGAGGAAGCCCAAGCAGCCCCAAAGACAGGTGCATGTGGAGACGAACCAAGAGCTAGCACCAACTTGCCAGCCATCTTGCCAGCGAGTTAGCTCTCTTGGAAGTCAAGCGTCTGCTTCAGTCAAGCCACTGACACCATGTGGAGCGGAGACAAGCTGTTTCCATCAAGACCTGCCCAAACTGAAGATTGCTGAGCAAAATATATCACGGTTGCTGTTTTAAGCCTCTAAATTTTGGGGTGATTTGTCATGAAACAGGTAACTTACACACCAAGCTTGCTCAAAATGACCACGGCCGGCTGTCTCCTCCGTCAAGCACCAGTTGAGACTGGCCTGCATTTAGGGGCCTTGCTTCAGCCATTCACCCTTGGAAGGACATCTGGGTTGTTTCCAATTTGGGTTGATTGTGAATACAGTGGTTATAAACACTGATGTAGAAGTTTTTATGAGGCATATGCTTTCGTTTCTCTAGGGTAATACTTAGGAATGGGCTGCAGGGTTGTATGGCAAATGCAGGGTCCTGTTAATGAAGACAGATCCCCTTTACACATTCAGGGTGGCCATATGCTGACCCCACAGGAGGCATGGTGGAAGAGGAGACCCTCGGAGAGGCCAATGGATTAGCTCCTCCACCTCCTGTCCACTCTGGACCATCAGCTCACTGAGTGTGTTTCTCTTTTCGTCGCTGTTGTCTGCTTTTGTAAAGGACACATGCTAAAAATCACCTGTGTGTGTGGTATTTTCCCATTCCTTTTCTATGGTCCATCTAACACCTAGAGCTCTGCCCCTTCAAATTCCTACAGTCATTTCACATTGACACCTAATATAAATCAGGTTACATGTTTTATGTGTGAGTGGATTAGAAAATCAGCTTTGATTATTGGACACTCGTTTGGGAGGGGTTTTTTTTTCTTCTTTTTATATCTTTCTCTTCCCAGAAGACATCCCTACACCCATGTATATGGGTCTCTCTAGCATCAAGGTACTAAGAAACTCCCTCCATGCAATCTTAAAAGGTAGAGAAAAGAAAGGAGGTCTTTCCCCATTCCTGTGATGAGACAGCAGGAAAAGAGCCAAAATATACTTACAGTTCTCTAGCAGAAATTGGCTAAAAGTGTTTAGGAACTGAATGCTGACTAGGGAGGCAAATAAGGTCATCACCGAGAAGCTCTGAGACCCAACTACAAGGAGAGGACGTTAGACATTGCAAATGACCAGAAAGCAAGCATCCCTCAAATGGTGACCTTCTGAAAAAATCAACTCTTTCTGAATCAGACCTAGAATGGGGTGTGTCTCTGGTATATGCTAGACCGGCTTCATGCAGAAACTGTCAGCTCCACGAGGGAGGGAACTTATATTCCAAATTCATGCATTTGTTCATTCAATATGCATTTATCAAGATCTGCTTTGAGTCAGCCCTCAATTAGGAAATATAAAAAAAGGAAGAGCAAGCCCTGCCCTCAAGGAGATGGCAGGTGAAAAGAGGAGAAAGACAATGAACAGATGTGCATGGTGCAGTGAGGCTAGAAGTCTGGCCAGGGTGCAGGGCATTCAGAGGCAATTGCTGTGATACAAAACAGAGGGCACATCACCATAGACTTGGTTCCAGAAAAAGCTGATCAGCAATGGGGCACGATGCCCTGTATCATTTTAAATGTTGAAATTTTTATTTCAAAAGTATTTCTAATTTGCTTCTGAAATGCTTCCCAGGGTACCCATGAAACACTGGAAAACCACTTCAAAAAGGATCGCCTCCTTAAAAGATGATTTTTTTTCAGCTACAGTTTATAAAAAAAACCTCAGTTTTAAGGTTCATTTTTACTAACATGCACGTATTTAAATAACGGGGGCAATAAATGTAGTTATAGTTTCAATACAAATTAGTTTCATTAAGAGTGAGCCCTCTTTCACCACACTTGCCACTAATCTGAGGCAGACTGTAAAGCTAATATTAACAATTGCCAACAGCTCATGACAAGCAACCAGAGACGGCAATTACATGCAACGATGCTGTATCAGATGGCAAACTCATTTTTTATTTCTACACTCAAATCCCATATTTGAAGACTGGAGTGTGTTTATTACATCATTCAGGCATCCAAAGCAAGAAGTGACAATCCGCATTTAAAAAGATTTTTACATGATAGGAATGTCTCTTTCAACCCAGACGCGTACATAAAAACTTCAAAATTCAGTCAACTATTCAGATGTCAAATCCTGATATCCTACAAACATGACCTTAGACAGAAACCCAAGGATAAGTAAAATTTACCTGTTCAAAGTGCTCCTGATTCAATGCCAAGTAAACAAACAATCTATATGAAACGGTATTATTGTATGGTGTCAATTTTAAATATTTAGGTGTATAACTGCATATAAAAATCCACATTCTTTTTTTTAACTGGCAGGACATATAGACCATGATGTTCACAGAACTTCATGATTTTCTTTATTTTTCAAGTTTTCTGTGTGGTGCGTGCACTATTTTGCTAGCTGCAAACAATAAGGAGTATCATAGCTAGTCTCCAAGATGGTCCTAGGGCTGACCTGTGCAGCCAGTAGGATACTGCTGAAATGGGGAATGTGATTGCCAAGGTTAGGTTATAGGCGACACGAGGGTTCTACTTTGCTTTCTCTTGATTCACTCACTCTGGGGGCAGCCAGCTGCCGTGTGATGAGGAAGCTTTATGAAACCCGTGGAGAAGTCTTCATGGTAGGGAACTGAGGCCTCCACCCAACAGCCAGTTCTAATTCAACACCCACGTGGAAATAGATCCTTCAGCCCAGAACAGCCTCCAGCCCGGCCGACATCTTCGCCACAACCTCATGAGAGACCCTGAGTCAGAATCATCCAGCTACGCTGCTTCTGGGTTTCTAACTCACAGAAACCCTGTGACATAACAAAAGCTTATTGTTTTCAGCTGCCAAGGTTGGGAGTAATTTGTTACCCGGCAAAAGATAAGGAATACAAGGGGTATTTACGTTATCCAAAGAAAACACTAGCTTACCCCTCCACCCCACCTCCACCCCCACATCTCAGTGGGTGTCTGATCCTCACTACCCTTCTGCTCTCCTCCATCACAGCCACCCTTCACTCAAAACAGTTCCCTCTCAGGAAAACTTGCTACTCAAAGCGTGGTCCTCAGGCCGGCAGCATGAGAATCCCTGGGAGCCTGTTAGACGCGCCGAACTCAGGCCGCGGCCAGCCCTGCGGAATTAGAACCTATCTTTTAGTGACAAGGGATTCCTTAAAGTTTGAATCGCAGTCAAGTTTGAGCAACCCTAGACGATGGCCGTGGTTCTCAATCTTGGTCGCACACTGGAATCCTCTGGAGAGCTGTTTTAAAAGTCCTGATGCCCAGGCATTTGCGGGTGGGGACCAAGCATCAGTATTTTTTAAAGCCCCCTAAGTGATTCTAACTGGCAGCCGGAGTGGAGAATCAACACTCTAGCGGCAAACCCAGTCTTTTCCCCATTCCTAACTCTCTCCCATCTCCTAGCACCCAGGCCTCAGCGGGGCCCGGATCTTTCTTAAGCCTCTTGAACCAGGGCTGAGAACCACAGTCTAGAAGAACGTGGCCCTGCTGACCTTTTTGGTTCCACGTCCCTCCAACTCCTGACTCTCTCTCTCTCTCTGTTCCTCAGATGCCCCAAAGAGAACTCAGTATCTTGCCCAACAAGCCTGTTCTTCCTCCCGCATTTCTTGTTTCTATGGGGAGTACCACTACCCTCGGAACATCCAGGCTCCAAACGTTAGGTATCAGCCTGCTTCTGCAGCTGTCCTCGCCCCACGACAGGCCAGGTTCCAAGTGTTGGTGGGCGCTGTCAATTCCGCCACTTCATTCTCTGGGCCTACCCCCTGTTTCAGGACTGTCAAAAGCCTTCGTCACTCTGGCTTCCCCGGGTTTCTCATCTATCTAATTCCCAGCACCAGCTTTTGCCCGATTAATCAGTCTGCAGTACACAAATGGCTCAAAGAGCGTACGTAAGTCACATCTGCCGTCAGCTTGGAGTCTTTAGCCTCAACCTCCCGCCATCCCAATCCCATCTACCACTGTTCCCCTTCATGTACCCTGGAGTCAGGGTGGACCAAGCCAGTGCTATCTTTTTTACACACCAAGCACTCCTTCCCTTCCATCTTGACCCTCTCTGTCTTAGGGTTCTCCAGAGAAACAGAACCAACATGACAGAGAGATAGAGGGTGTGTGTGTGTGTGTGTGTGTGTGTGTGTGTGTGTGTGTGTGTGTGTGTGTGTGTGTGTGTGTGTATCTGTATAGCGAGAAGGTGGGTCAGAATTGTTTTAAGGAATTATAATGTTCATGTGATTGTGGGGGCTGACAAGTCGGAAATCTGCAGAGCAAGCCACACACGCAGGGAAGAGTTGATGTTACTGAATTGAGCCCTAAGGCAGTCAGTCTGGAGGCAGAATTCCTTCCTCCTCAGAAGACCTCAGTCTTTTCTCTTAAGTCCTTCAACTGATTAAATGAGGCTCGCCCATACTATGGAGGATAATCTACTTTATTCAAAGTCTACAAGTACTGGTTTAAATCACACCTAAATATAATACTCCACAGCAATACCTAGACTGGTGTTGACCCAAAACTGGATACCATCTAGCCAAGCTGACACATCAAATTAACCATCACACTCTCCTTTACTGAGCACTTAGTACATGCAAGGCACGGTTCTAAATGCTGGGACACCAAAGTGAAACAAGAGATAGAAAAATAAATAACAACCCTACCCTCATGGACCTTACCCTCAGGAGCAGAGAAACAGACAATAGACAAAAATAATAAGTGAACTTCAACTTTAAAAGTATATCAAATAAAGGACCTAAGGCAAGGAGGAGGGATAGCAAGTACAGGGAAAGGGGGTGCAATTTTTTTTAAGGGTGATCAGCGAGGGCCTCACCCAGAGGTGACAGTAAGCAAAATCAAGAAGAAGGTGACAAACGGGGCCATGGGATAAGGGGATGGTGTAGCAGGCAAGGTGGAGGCCTGTGCAAACAGACTGGGACATTCCAGGAGCTGCCTAGTGAAGTGGGGCGGCTGTAGGCAGCACATACAGTGAGAGGCGCGGGGAGGTAGATCATGGGGGCCGTGCGGTACGTGGTAAGGACTCTGGCTCTACCCTGAGGGAGGTGGGAGCCCCTAGAGGGTTTCCAGCTGAAGGGAGACACAATCACTCCGGCCATGACTGACCATGGGAGAGGGGGGAGACCAGATGATGATGAGGTGTGAGCCTCAAATGCTGGGTATGTGTTGAAGGTAGACAATGGGACTTATTGGTGGTTTGAAAATAGGGCATGAGAAAAAGAGGGCATCCAAGACACCCCTCAGGTCTGAGACCTGAGCACCCGGAAGGCCGCAGCAGCCACCTTCTGCGATGGGCATGGCTGTGGGAGAAAGAGCTGAGCCAAGGAAGACAGGAGATTGTTTGAGGTGTGTGAGCTCCAACCAAGTGGAAGTGTGAGATGGGCAGCTGGGTAGACCAGTCCAGAGTTCAAGGGAGACCTCTGGAGCTTTCTGGTAATGCTTCATCTTCCTAAGTGACATCAAACTTCTCCAAGGCAGCAATCATGTCTTCTTCATCCCCTACAGCGGCTATCTCAATGCCTCGGCCCAACAGATGCGCGATAAACACCTACTTAGTCACCATCGGTCTGGAGTAGGAAAGACTCTTATTATCTGGCAAAGGATGAAAAAGGGCCTTTGGAATATTTGTGTGTCGTTCTCAAGTTCACCTTCTCAACAGTATAGCACAGGGGTTGGGTGCACGGGCTCTGGAGTCAGATGCCCTGGGTTCAAATCCTGGTGTCTCTACCTTGAGGAAGCCACTTAACCTCAGTTTTCTCACTATAAAATGGGGATAACTGCAGAAGCTACTTGTAAGGTAAAGATTAAATATGTTAATGTTTAACAGGGGTTAGAAGAGTTCAGGCACATAGAAAAAGCAGTATAAATGTTAACCATTATTAATAATATTACTAGTATTGTTATCCATTATAAAAACTCCTTTTAACCTGCCGATACCCACAATTACACCACACTGATAAGGGTGCTTATAAGGTTGGGGATATTGGGGAAATCCCAAAAGACCTCTCTACATTAAAAAAGTGTTTAAATGAACAGTGTGATTCCTTGTACTTTGTATTTCTGAAACTTGGTAATACTCAATACGGTCATGTTCTATTTACCAGAATCTGTGATGAACTTAATCTCTTCCCATCCAACTTTATGGATAACAGCTATTACAACAATTTCTCCCAAGCTGAAGAATTTAGGAGTTATCCCATAAAACTTGAATAGTTCCTCAGAAAATATTTCCTCAGTGTGAAAAAGAAAAGTAGGGAGTTTCAACACACACACACACACACACACACACACACAAAGAGCGGAAGCTGATAATCCTCTGCGAAGAATAAATGCTGACAATCTAGGGGGTCTGCCTATGGAACAAAAATATGGAACAATTTAGTTGTAAAGCCAAAAAGGAAAAAGAAAAAGCTGTCAGTGAAGTATAGCTAGCTTCCTGGTTGAAAAAAGTGTGGAAACATCCAACACTGTTTTGTAAAATAGCTGAAGAGTTGGTCAGCACTGAAGCTGAGCAAAACATGGCTCATGTTGACCTTCCACCTCTGGCTGACCCTGGTTCCCCGCTGACACCTGAGGCGGGTGTCCCCTCTCCATTGAACCTGATTCTGGAATAGTGTTCAGCACAGGAGAGGGGAGAGCCATTGTGCCATGCCCCCATTGTCCTGTACCGTCAGGACATGGAAGCTGCCAATTCTCCAGTGCTCCCTATACCATAGGGGCAGGCCAGACCAGGAAAACCCCAAAACAAAGCCTTCAAGTACCCCAAATGTCATCTCCTCCATCTCAGTCTTGGCACGTCGCCATCACGTGTAGAATGTGACCTGATTTTCCAGCTCTTTGGTTCTGGCCCTGCTGAGAGTGATTTTTCTTCCTGAATTCAGCCCAGGTAGGGAGTTCACTGCACAAATGCATATTTAAAAGCTGAACTGAATTCTTATTTGGAGAGCAAGGAACTAACAGGGCTCAAGCAGTGGCCACTGCTTGCCTGCTGTACTGATCTTTTCAGAGAAAGCATCTTGGTAAAATATGCAATGATAATTTCTGGGGCCCTGGAGAAAAGGAAATGTCAAATTTATGTCAAAAACTGAATGTAAATGAGAGGAAAGACCACACACACACACACACACACACACACACACACACACACACACACCACTCTCACACAACTTTTAAAAGGTAAACACAACAGAAAAATCTGGCTGAATTTATTTTTGTCAGTAAAAAGTTGCTGAAGCCTTAGCCAAGTATGTTCCAAATGCTTAAATTGAAGGGGAAAAAAAAAGAAATGCTTACTATAGAGCAGCACTATCAGAGAAACTTTCAGTGATGATGAACATAGTCTATATCTGCACCGTGCAATTCTGTAGCCAATAACCACGTGTTAGAGAGCACTTGAAAGGTGGCTAGTGAGACTGAGGAACTGAGTTTTAAATTTTATTTCATTTTAATTCATTTACATTTAAATGTAAATAACCACATGTCGCTAGTGGCTACTGTATTGGACAGCTCAGCTACAGACACTCAAACCAAACAGCTGGTAATGTCTTTCATTTCCTACAATAAAATTACAATCATAATCAACTAAGAATATCTTAAATTGTCACCCAAATTAGTACCTCTACATAGACCCTGGCTGCCCTAAACCCAGCAAGCTTAAAACAAAAAGAAAAAAGGCTCAAGAAAGTGATTTAAGTGTGTCATTTCTTGCGACTGTTCTGCCTACCCAGTTTACGTATCTATACTATGGCTTTGCATACTGGGGACTCTGTGCATGTACACGGAATCTGCATTTGCGAAACCGAACATCACAGCCCCTCCGTCTAAAGTCTGGGAAACATGAAAACGTGAACTTAGGGCAAGTAGCTTAACCTCATTAAGCTACAGTTTCCTGAAGGCTAAAGTACAGATAATAACAGTGCTCGCCTCTCAGGAGGATTACATTCAGAGAACGCAGCCAAGTAAAGTGCCTAACGGTGCCTGGCAAAGAGTAAGCACTTGGCAAGTGGTAGCTATAATTATTATTTTGTTAATAACGATAGTAAAATCTGTAATAAAATAAGAACGATGCCACTATAAAACAAGTTTACAGTCGGCAAAGTTTTCTCAGGCCCAAATACTTTAAACCTGTTTCCTAGGCTATGGTAAAGTGGCCTCTAGGGAGATACGTCTCAGGGCCCTCAGACATTTCGGTATTCGCTGTCACCCTCCAGAGAGGCAGTCGCCTAGATGGGTACCATGAGTCACAAGAATCAGCCAACGTTGATTGTGCCCCTACTCTGTGGCAGGCGCTGGACTAGGCTGTGGATGAGAACAGTCCCCAAACGCACTGCACTGTCTCAAGACTATACCATCTGCAAAGCTTGGTCCCCACTGAGACATCTTGGCAAAATGTAAAAATTTCATCCTGGGGTCCCTCGCAGGCAGGGTAGCTCAATTCCTGTTTCCTGGATCAGCCAATAACAGGTTCAGCTCTGGCCCACAGAGAGGACTAAGGTATAAGGGGAGCTGATGAAGACCAGCCCATTTTCTCAGCCAGGACAATAAGGGGGGTGCTTGACAGGCCATGTTTTCACTGACAGGCCAAATCACTTTAACAGGAAAGCTGTTTTCTGAGTCTTTAAAAAGCCAAATCTGATCTTCCTCACAAAGCAAACACAACCCCTTTCAACAGCCAGCTGCCCAAGCCAGTGAAATCCAACGGGACTCGCCACCAAGTTCACATCAACCAGACCTATACGCCCAGACATTCCCCAGGGGTTTCTAAGCAGAAATTCAGTGGAATTCTGCAGGGCTGGGGGTTATTTTTCTTTATATAGAAAGCACTCAGTCAATCTTCTTACACAACCAAGTGTACATCCCCCTATGGAATTCCCTTCTCTGAAGATCTCTAAAAATAAAATACTCGTCTGATCGTCTGCAATAATTTAAGTGCAAACTCATTTACTGGCAGAGTCAGAGATTTCTCACAGTTCCTCCACCTATGAAAACAACATGTTCTAGACTGTCTCAGGTGGTCCCAATTTCTGGGTCTCACGGGCCCCAGAAAAACACTAGTCAAGCCATGCTCTTAACTTGGAGCTCGGAAAAATAGGTTGTAGTATCTGGAATTTCATACTCATATTCCTTGCTTGTGGGCATGGAAAATGGTATAAGCATGTTGGAAAGTCCGGCAGTTTCTTATAAGCTTCAGATACACTTCTTCTATGACCCATCAATTCCACTTCTAGAAAGACTTGCACACAAATATTCATAGCAGCTTTATTCACAATACCCTCCCAAACTGGAAATAAGTCATGTGTCCATCAACAGGGGACTATATAAACAAATGGTGGCACAGACATAACCTGGAATATACCTCAGTAATAAAAAATTTTGTTTAAAAAGACCAAATAACTGAACATTCAACATGGATGAATCTCAAAAACATACTGAGTGAAAGAAGGTTACACAATACTGTAGAATCCCACTTAAATGAAGGTCAAGAACAGGCTAAACTAAGCTAGAGTGAGAAATAATCAGAGCAGTGGTTGCCACTGAAAGGGTGGGGGCAGGGACTGACAGAGAGTGGGGATGAAGGAACTTTCTGAGATGATGGAAATATTCTCTCTTTCTTGAGAGAGACTAGGGTTACACAGGTGTACTCATCTGTCAAAACATTATGCAAATGTTACTCTCAAGATTTGTGCATTTCATTATACGTATATAAATTTTACCTTAAGAAAATCATGAATGTATACTGAACTCTAAATAATGTGTGCTTAAGTGTTTAGGAGTGACCTGTATCAATGTCTGTAATTTACTATACATTGCATAAAATAAATCCGACTGATGGATGGACAGAGGGATAAATAGATGGGGAGATGTATAATAAAACCAATATAGCAAAACTACAAGCTTGAAGTGTGGATAGGTGGGCGGTCACTTGTTTTGCTTCTTTTCTATACTTGCTAAAATGAGATGGACAGGGGAAAGAGTCACAGTGCCCTCTCCTGAGCCCACCAAGTTAGAAATTCGGCAAGGCGCCCATGCCCACCAAGCCATGGGCCCACACCGTTTCAGTCCTGCTGAAAAGTGAAGACCGCAAGAACGCGAGTAGCTTTACAGGAACTCACATCACTCATGCCAAAGATTTTCTGCCTGTTTCCCTACAGACAAAGCATTATTTGACTGTAAGCCAAAAATTCCTGCTCAAGAGAGAGAAAAAGAACACACTGACTTGTATTCCCAATTTGTTCTCTTTCAGTTCCTGCACCATATCTATTAGCTAGCTGCACAACACTCCACCTCCATTTGCCCCGTGTCCGTGCAGCCAAAAGACAAACAAAGAAAAACCAACGCAACGTCTTGTTATACAAATACAGCCAGAGGATGACTGATGTCCCAGCTCTCAGGCCAGAAACCCCACTGAAGGCAAAAGAGGATGCAGAGCTCCCTCTGAGGTTAAGGTGATTTCACCGAAGGTTAGCACACACATGCACCAAGGGCCCCAAACAGCTTGTTGCTTAATCCCTCTGTGGGATTTGGTGACATCTGGGGTCACCTGAACTCGGTAGGAAATTCAGCTGTTCAGAGGTACAAATTAGGAATCCCGGTGGCTAGGGACACGTGGGGTTCATAGCGCGTCCTCCTCGCGGGCCCTAAGGTCGCTCACATTACGCCTGCCTTCCTTCCTGGCAGGGCCTCCCTTATCCTGAGATGACACAGGATGGCAGGGGCTGGAAGGCGCCTAGCCTGCCTGCACGCCCAGCATCTGAAAACAGCTGTACCAATTACAAGAAGGGGCTGTTACTGGAAACCAGGGCAACCACTCAAATATAGGGATTTGAGCCAGACTTTTAAAAATATATATATTTTGTTTGTTTGTTTTTAAGCCCCCTGACAAACTCACTGACACCACCCAGCGTCCCTGAGGACCACCAACAACCACAGAGGGCAGCCCAGCGTGTGCAACAGGGAGCCATCAGGGAGCGCGCCCGGGCCAGCACCTTGGCCTCCGCGCTCTTCTCACTGCCACAGACGGCGATACCCTAGGTGAAGGGCAAGAGCCCTGCCCGGGGAGAAGCGGGGGGGTTGCCAGACAACTGGATTTCTTGAAATATACCACCCCACCCTGACCCAGACCCACCCTGACGTCCATTGAGCCTAAGAAAGTGGGTTAGGACGAGGGAAGAAAATCCCTTACAGAAAGGAGATTCCTGTTTTCAGCGCTGAGGACTCCCTGCGCCCCGAGTCTCTGAGACTCCAGTGGCTGCGGCACTTCCTCAGGACGTGCGGCACGTCTGCTCCCACCCATCCAGCACCCCTGCCCCTGGAACAAACCCACCTCCCAGGGCGCACGCGGCAGGGCAGCCGGAGCCGCCTCCACCCCACCCTCACGCCCTCCTGAACCTGGATTCCGTAGCCAGCTGCCTCCAGATCTTTGCGGAGGACCCCCTGCAGCCGTGTCCTAGACCCACCTGTAGCTTGGAAGCTTCCCCTCTGCTTCCTCCCTAGGAACCTCCGAACCTGCAAAGCCCACGACCCCCCCAGACTGCTCTGGGGTGCCTCTCCCCACAACGCGCCAGGGGTGATTCCCCCCCCCCAAAAAAAAAAGTTGGCCCAAGACGGCTGTGACCTATGGATCCGTCCCCGACCCCATCCAAACCCGGGCGGGAGGTGCGGGGGGCGTGGAGGGGGGGAGGAGGGGCCCTCTGGCAACCCCGGAGCCTGGGAAGCACACCCCAGCTCCCGCAACCTGTATGGAGCCTCCACGCGGGGCTCCCGTCCTCCCGGGTCCGGATCCGCTGGGCCAAATCGAAGTGCATGTGGCCGCACACACCCCAAGTCCTGCCGCGCGCCCACCTACCGTTCGGGATTAGCTGAGAAGGCGCGGGTGCGGGCTCCCTGAGACAGTGTGTTCGGTCCCGGGAGGAAAGTTTGTACCATGCAGAGGCAAGGCGTGGGCGCCAGTGGGTGGGGGCGGGGAGCGGCGGCACGGCGCGCTAGTGTGTCTGTCCCTCCGGCGATCGGTGAGTCGGTCCCTCCGCGGAGCCCGCGGCCGCCGCGCTCCCGCTCGCTGCGCCCTGAGCCCGGCGCGCTCCGGCTTCAGTCCCGACGCGCCCCCGCCGCCGCCGCGCGTCCGCCGGCTACACTTCCTCTTCCTCTGAACTCATGTGCAAAATATGCTGCTCTGCATCTTCGGGGGAAGCCGCGCGGTCCCTGACAGCCGCCGCGGGAGCAGAGGGCCCGCCCCACGCGGCTGCCTCCACGCGGCCGGCAACCTGCGTGCCGCACACACTTCCACCCCGTCAGCGACCCTCGCTGCTGCTCCTCCGCGCGGAGGTCCAAGGCTCGCGCTCCCACCCTCTCGCCTCCTCCTAAGCAAAGCTGTATGCGTCAAAAGCAAGCGTGGGGGTACTGGGATCCCTCAAATTTTGAGCTGGGATGCTGGAAGGCGACTGCCCCCAAGGTGCTGAGGCTAGGAGGTGGGGAGATCTTTAAGAGAGGACCGTTCCTCCTTTCCATTCCACAGGTGGGCCCATCTCCTGGCGTCTCAGGTGATACCTAAGTTATTTCTCGGGAGTTAGTGCTGTGGAAGAGGGATAATGCCACCATCTCCTTGGCACACCCTAGTCCACCTACTTAGGGTGTCCGGGAGGTTTGAAAAGATCTGGTGAACCATCTTGCCCTGCAACTTTATGCTGCCCAGGAAGAAAATTATATAAACAAAGCGCCAGGCCTGGGCTGCTGTAGTACAGTGAAGATATGTGGCAGTGAGCGCATTATAAAAGATTTTCTTCTTGAAACTATTTAAACAAAGCAAAATTACAGCGTAGGAGTTAAGACTGGCACCCTAGAGCCAAACAGTCAGGGTTAGCCTCCTGGCCTCCCCACTTACTCCCTGTGTGACTTGGGTAAGTGATTTAAATGGGCTTGTTTTCTTATTTGTCAAATAGCAATTCCTCATGGGGTTTGTATATAAGTGTTTAGGAAGCACTCTGTAACTTAGCCATTATCGTTGTTATTATTAATATTATAAGGGACAGGAACAGAGAGCTGACATAATCTAATTATCTACCTTTTCTGGTTGGGCAAGAAGGGGGCCTCAGGCATTGGAGTCAGCAGAGTAGAGGGTTGGATTCAGCCCCAGCAGAGTTAGAATGAGGTCCTTCAGGTATTAATAAGCCCTCCCCAGGGGGTAAGGAAATGTTATTTTGTTTTCAGGAATTCTTGGTACTGCAACTTCTCAGACATTTTCTTCCTTTTCTGTATCCATCCCAGTTGTTTTCCTCCCCTCTCACCCCACCAGGGTTTTTGTTTTTTTGGTTTTTGCCCCTTTTCCTTTCTACCCCACCCACTGCTGTCACCACCTCCAGTCTCCCTGGCTCTCTGCCCTCCTTTGGCTTGCCATGTAGGAGAAAATAAGACCAGGTGATGGCCCAAGTCCAGGTTCGAACAATAGTGTGTGGGCACAGGTGGTTTTGAACACTCACCTATGAGGCCAAAGGGAGGGATCTTTTTGTTATTTATCTGTCAGAAACCTCCAGGTGTTGTAAGGCAGGGCCCATGGGAAATCTTTCTGATCCTTTCATGGCCACTAAATTGGAGAAAAAAAGTAACATTTATAAGGCATTAACCAGTAGTCCAAAAGTAAACAAAAGGTTTTTTTTTTTTTTAAAGATAAAGAGAAAAGGGGGTAATGCAGCGTAAGTTGGTTGTGGTTGGGGGAAGAGGTTGATTTCCTTGAAGCAAATCATTTTTTTTCCATTTTTATTATCTATTTTTTATTAAAGTTTATTGGGGTGACAATGGTTAGTAAAGTTACATAGGTTTCAAGTGTACAATTCTATGATACATCATCTGTATATCACATTGTGTGTTCACCACCCAGAGTCAGTTCTCCTTTCCACTCTATAAAATTTTTGCACATTTTTTTTAACACCAGGTCCTTGGAGTTAATAAGTTATTCTGATTGTTTTCATTTTCCTCCATTCAACCTTCCCTGCGTACTAGTGGTCTGTAAATGTCTTAAATGTCTTTTTTCCCCCTGCTTGGATCTGTATTTTTTATGGATTTCTATAACTCTCGCCCTTTCCCTCTAGATATATTCTGACACTTCCTACCGGTTACATAGTAGGTGTTCAATAAACATTTACAGAATGAATAGATGAGTCATTAGCATCGTGCTTTTAGGTTCTGTGTAACCTACGTTGAACAATTATCTGGAGTATTCTGATTCTCTTTCACCTGGCATATCCAAGGAGGAGCCAATGTTACGTTCATTTGTGTTGTGCAGCAGTCAACCTTGATTTTCCACTTGGCTGTCATGAACTGGCCAGCAAGGGAATAGACCCTGGACAGCTGGGCCTCACCTCTGACTGACCTCGCCTACCCAGCATCAACCCCAAAGATGCTAGAACTGTATCCTGGTGGGTTACCTTGGCAACCTCACAATGTCATCTGTTAGAATGTCCTAGGGCGGCAGCTTTTAATTCTATCACAGCGGTCTCATCGGGGGTCATGTAATAGTGCTGTTTTTCCTCTGCTCACACTTCCTCCCCCTATGATTTAACACTAAGTACTCGTGGAGGGAGCCGAACACGGGCAAAACCAAGTTATTACAGCACGACAGGTCACAGATGGCCCCAGAACTGGGATACCCAGTGTTCACAGTCAATAAAATGCAGGCCCCGAGTTAATGGGTAAGCTGGTTCTCCGTATCACTCCCCTCCTTTCCACTGGGGTGGGGGTGGGGGGCAATGGTGGAAAGGAGCAGAGTTAAGCCAGCCTATGCAAGCGAAAGCAGCAGCCATGGCCAGACTGCACAATTCTTGCAAAAGCTCAGTTAAAGGAGCCCCCTGCTAGAACAATTCTCTCTCTTGGTCTCAGCAGCAGCATCCTACTCGGGAGATGATTAAGGCCATGGGTACCAACCGCCAAAACAATTTTGCTGCATCCCAGCTACACAGAAGATTGGAGAGGAGGAGAGTCTCAGCTAAACTTCCGCTCACCGTCTTCCCACCCCAATCCTCACCCTGCAATTTTACCATTCTCAACCCTCCCCTCCTAACTTAGCTCAAAATAACTCAGTCCCCTGTTATTCTGTAGAGAGTATTATGCAGAAAACGGACCCATCCAAAGTTTTGGAACCTGAAGAGCTATTGTCCTAATTATTTTGGGGGACCACGATACCCATATCTTACACATGACAGCTGAACAGCAACATTTCAGGGCTTACAGAAGAGATAAGTAAACTCATATATGCCCCAAAGGTACAAGAATTATTCATCTTTATCATCACAGCTAATATTTTAAGTGGGTTTCCAGCCACAGTGAGATCACAGTTTGGCCACAGCTGCTCCATACTAAATGGCTGCAGGGAGCTGGCCCCATATAGGGTGACACCCGTTGCTATAAGGAGGCGTGGTGGCAGAGGCCAGAGTTTTGTACCTCAGAGCCAGTGGTTTCGGAGGAGTCCCTGCCCTCCGTTCATTGTAACAGACACAACCCTCCCTCACTGACACGCCTCCAGCAGGACTCTGGTGCCCTGGTCACAATGGAGCAGAGCACACCTGTGCTGGTGTCCCAGCATGCCCTGTACCGCCCTCAGCAATGTGGGATTGTGCGTTGGGGTCAGAGCGAGGAGTTGTTAGGATATTTTATATGTATTTAGTGATTGGCAAAGCCAGGGACTTTTGTCCAAAATACTCTACAAACTAATTTAATTTAAATTAATTTAAATACTAATTTAAAGTATTAATTTGCAAACTAATACTTTGCAAATGTCATCCACAAGCATCACCAATTTGAAGAAATGTTGGATGATTGCCAAATGTTCCATTCATCCCATTACCTCCCCCCACCCCAAAATATTGTTATTCTGCTCCTGAATCTGCTGCTCGTTTTACCTCTGAATTCCTGGTGTGACAAATGGGCAGTTCAGGGGAGCAGGGGCCCCCCTGTGGCTGAGATAGAATTTGCTCTGTGGAGCAAAGAGCCAGGAGAGACTGGATGTCAGGAAGACAGTGTGAAGCACATTGCTATTGGCAGCCTTGTTTCCTTTATGTAGCATACGGACCCCTCTGGCTTTACCAAAAGGCATCCACATCCACACTCCTCCCCTGGTTATTCCATTCGTGGAACATTATTTATTTGCATTTGTGAACAAACTTTATGACCAGAGAAAGGAAATTATATATGAGTGAATATGTAGGAACCCTATTTATTCCATAGGTGTCAAAAAAAGAAGATTGTAGAAATAAATCATTAAGTGGTGGGATCATATTTTGATACATTAATTGATATGATTTCCCTTCTACCACTGCTACTTCCCATTTCCCCACTGTATTTCTTATTACACCCTACCAACCCTCTGAACCATTGTCCCATATTATATCTCTTTTCCTTCCGCTACCCACTTACTGTCCCATGCACACATACCTTCTAAGAATAGATCAAAGTTGCCAGCCTGGAGCAAGAGGAGCAGGGAGAGAGAGGATATGTCAATAGGGAACAATTGGTAGGACTGACCAGAGTCAGAATTGAGAAACCCAACTGTCTCCACTCAAATAAGCATCATCCATCCATCATGCTTGGGAACCCCGTGGACCACTAGACAGCACCCTTGGAACTTGTCCAGGAGGAACACTACAGGTCTTCAGTTGAGGAAGGAAAAATGCTATTCATCCTTCCCACTAACATTTGGCAGTGAACTCCCCTCAACAGCAGCCAGAGCACAACCAGTGGATCATTCGGAAAGACCAAGTCCTGTTCCTTGAGTTTAACCCTTATTTAATAGCTCACGATGCTAGTAAGCCCTTAAGGAGAGTAGGGCTCTGGAACCCTGAGGGACAGTGAAAAGATGCAAGAGTATGAAAGATGCTCCCACCTATTTCCCATCAGACCAGCACTCAGATGGACCTGACGGACCAGCTCAGGATTTCCCTATCAAGGCAGGGCTATGGCGATCATCAATGCGTTCCCCAAATAGTTCTTTTTTTTTTTGTAATATAATTCTGTTTTATTTTCAGAATACGTAATACATTCACATGGTTCAAAAAACAATACTTATCAAAGGGTACACAGTGGAAGGTCTCTGTTTCACCTATGCCCAAATAGTTCTGATCCTCTCCTTCTGGTCCCATGGTGGGATTGCTCTTCTTGGCTCCTTATGGTTGAGAGGCTATATGACTAATTCTAGCCAATGACTTGTGAGCAGAAGGGATCTATATCACTTCCATGACAATTACTTGTTAGGACAAGGCCCTCCAGAGCCCCCGTCCCTCTAGTAAGGCCACTGGCAATATTACATATAGCGGCTGCTCATTGATCTAGGTCTGTGAAAGATTGTGAGAAGCTGAGCTCTCAGTCTAACCTGTAAGGATTATGGAACATGAACAAGAAATGACTTGTTTTTAAATCACTGAAACTACAAGTTGTTTCTGCAGCATAACCTAGCCTATCCTGATTGATATTACCTATTAGAATCAATTGACTGTCCTGGAAGGCATGATGAAAGTATGTGAGAGCTGGAAGAACAAAGGAGCATCCAATTACAGGAGCATTTCCCATATTAACCCGGAATCCTAGTAATTCTCCTGTTAGAATAGTCCACGATCAAAACGGCAATAAAAGCTATTATTTACTCACTCATTTAATGTTAAAGTATGTATTGAGAACCTACTATGTACCAACACTATGCTAGAAATAGGGATACAGCAGGGAAGAAACAGGCATTTTTCCTATTCTCAGAAAGATTTCAGTCTAGCAAGATTCGATAGTTATCTAATGATCGAAAATGAAACTAGGGCCTAGAGAAATTAAGAGATCTGCTCAAGGTGATACAATTGATAAATGGTGAACTAGGACTTAAACTTGAGCTTTTTTACTCCAAATTTTGTGCTTTCTTCACTATCCAAAGCACTTTAAAATAACAGAATCAGGATCATTTCACATTTGCTCAAAAGAGTAGGTGGAATTTAATTCTAGGATGCTTTATGCCTCCCACCTTAATGTTTGCTGATACCTAAAATTTCTTTAATAAGCACAACTTTGCATTCCATAATTAGTACCTAGCAGAGGGCCTGACAAATAATAGGCACTCTCTAAATGTTTTTTTAATGAGTAAAGCATGCTTGAATGAATACATAAATGAAATAAGAAAGCTTAAAGACTTGCAACTATTGATTTAAATACCAGATACACTCAATGTCTTTCATACTAAACCACAACGAAATAATCACTCAACATAGATGTTATGTCTGATATGCAGGAATAACTTTTTTGAAATATTAATTGATGCTCTTTCCAATCCCAGTATTTCCTGTTATCTCTGCCCCCTTTTTTTTGGTCAGGGATCCAGCTAAACTATTTGGCATCTATAGCTCAAGGAATGGTTGTTTCAGCAGAAAGACGAAGAAACGTCTCAGAGATCTCAAAAGCTTGGACTCTTGAATTCCACACTATCCAAGGGGACTCAATATTTAGAAAAAAATTAAGGAGGCAGAAAAAAAATGTCCCCATCTTCTCAGAGTGCATAACATAACCCCAGATGGCAGGGAGGGAGAAACGTATGAAGAGTAGCAGGAGTGAGTGAACACTGTGAGTCCCTCAGAAAGAGAGGCCCAGTATCCTGTCCCTGCAGTTGATTCAAAAGGAAGGGCAGAAAATTCCACTCTGGCATGATAAAGTCGCTTGTATTGAACCAAATCTCCTACAGATAAGCTCCAGACAAAATCCAAAAAACACCTCTCTGAAGACAGTGGAAAGCAACTAAAGATGGCAGAAACTGGAAGGGAGTGGACAATTGCAAAATGGAACCATCCATGGGTGGATTTCCCATTGTGTTATGAGGGTAGATCCCAGTTAGTACTCCACAGGGCAGCCAAAACTTGGAAAGATGCCTAAGGAATAAGAGGACAGAGTTCAGAGTGACTATAGCAGCTGGAAAGTAAGGGAATAGAATCCCAGAAATGAGAGAGCCACAGGTAGGGAGCACCAAACTGTGTATTAACTCTGCTCTAACCTAGGGCTGACCCCTGAAATAGACTCCAACCAATGCCCACTGCAAAGGAGATCAAGTTTGGGATTTTGGTTCAACAAAGTTTACTGCCTGCTAACATTTTTTAAAAATCAATATTCTTGAGAGTAACTTAACAGAATCCAGAATCTTGACAATATATCATTGACAAAGGTCCACAGTATAATCCAAAATTACTGAACATTAAAGAAGAAAAGGAAAATATAACCTGTACCCAAGAGAAAAATTAATCAGTAAGACCAACCTCAAGATAAGCCAGGTGTTGAAATAAGATCAAGATGTTAAAGCGGCTAATATAACTATATTCAAGAACTAAAGGAAATGTGTTTTTAATGATGGAACAGATAGGAAATCTCAGCAGAAATAGAAACTGTAAAAAAAGAACCAAATGGAAATTCTAAAACTGAATATCTGAAAGAAAAGTGAATAAGAATGGTGGGTGGTATAATAGAAACTTGAGATGTGTTTGGGAGAACCCCCAAACAGAAGGGACTCTTGGATCCTTCCCCAAGGAGAGCTCAGGGTGGTACCCAGCATGGAATGTCTAGGCAGATAGGTCTGAGGAAACCTCCAGATTCCCTGAACCATATCATACTGTGGAATACATGACTAATGAGCACCCGAGGGAAGCACAGAAGTGATAAAGGGGCTGTAAATAGCCCCACAATGATTGCAGTAGTCAGTGAAGGCACAAAAAGCAGCAAAAAATGTTCTCATGTACTGCAAGAAGCAAGAGAGTTAGCTGAGAGACCTGGACCAACAGAAGCCTTGTGACAGGTCTTTGGGGTAAGGGAGCAGAGCACAGTATGAAACAACAACAGGCAAACAGGCAACATGAAGACATCCCCCTAGACGCCATGCTGGATATTATGGGTGCTAAACCTTGCTCATGCTCTGGCATAACATGAGCCCCCCGAACTTATGCACAGCTCTGGGGGACCACAGGCCAATCCTGAGATTGACTGGAAATAAATTTCTGCCATTTTTGCTCCCCTGTGAAATGTTGTTATAGAAACATATGGTAAGCTTTATTCTTGGCACGTCTTGAGTACCTACTATGCTACTATGAGAGAAATGTACGTGACATGAGAGGAGAGATTAGATAGTTAAAGGTTGACATTGATCGTTAGCAAAGAAGCATAAGGGCCTGCTCCCACTCCTCTGCATGCCAGACAGAAGGAAACGCTTAACAGTTAAAAGTTATTTACTCTTTTAACTGTTAGTGTATGGTTCAGGCTGTACAGTGCAGGTGCAACTACTCAAGATATATGCTTGATACAAAAATCTTTCCAAAAATAATTTCGTATAAAGGGATTTCCTTCCAAGAGATTTTGTTAACTGATATATAACTGCATTGCCTGTTATGTAGCCATTTAATCCACTCCAATTTCCCTAACTACATGAGGATTCTGATCTAGTCATTTCTCTATTTCCCAGAATGCCCTGGCTTTTAAAATAATAGATGAATGAATGAATAAACAGGTGAATACCATTTGTCTTAGTCTGTTCAGGCTGCTATAATTAAATATCATAGATTGGGTGACTTATAAACAACAAACATGTATTTCTTACAGTTCCGGAGGCTGAGAAGTCCAAGCTCATAACCCCCACCCCCAGATTCAGTGTCTAGATGACCTTTTTTTATATATAATTTCACACGGTGGAAAAGACACAGGGTCTCTCTGAGGCCTCTTTTATAAGGGCTCTACCTGCCAGACCTAATCTCCTCCCAAAGGTCTCACCTCCTAATACCATCATCTTGGGGGGTAGGATTTTAAGATATGAATTTTGAAGGGGACACATACATTCAAACCATAGCACCATTCATACAAGGAGCTAATACTTATATATTGGGTTAATTATGTTTCTTGCAAAGCTCACTCTTTCCTTCTTTTTCACTCATTTTGTTCTCCTCATCCCTTTTGGAAATGCATTTAGAGGGTTTAAATATCAGTGACTACAGCCCTACTTTCCTCTCTCTCATTGTCAGTCATCTCTCTATTCAGCCGAAATGGGGATTTTGGAATAGAGCTCTCTGTCAATCACTGCTGAGGCCTTTTCTCTCAGCCCTAGAGTTTCCAGGCCCCAGTATCAAGAGTCGGACTGACAGCCTTGGCAATTGGAGGAAAGAACATTAGAGGCTTTTTAATGGACCTAAATTCTGGTTTTGGCACCCAGCCTCAGCTAAGCAACAGCTGGATGGCAATAGGCCAGACTCAAACATCTGC
Organism: Hipposideros armiger; assembly: GCF_001890085.2. Taxonomy (NCBI): domain Eukaryota; kingdom Metazoa; phylum Chordata; class Mammalia; order Chiroptera; family Hipposideridae; genus Hipposideros; species Hipposideros armiger. The sequence goes on along the minus strand of NW_017731836.1, from coordinate 174,080 downwards.
CTTCTTCTCCAGGCATTAGCATCGAGCATCTTGGCTAATGCTGTTATTAAAGAATTACCGTTATTGGACCACTTCTTGAAAAGATAGCTAGTTAAGTCATGCAGGACAGGACCTTGGTGGTCAAGACATAACAAAGCAAGGTCTTATGCTCATATCTCCTTTCATCTCAAGGTCATTATCTAATTATGTTAAGGAGGAAAACTCTGATTCCAAAGCCACCTCTCCTCCTTTGTCTTTACTCTAATCCCAGTTAGAGGCTCTAACCAAATTGATAAGTAGACTTCATTTAAAAGAATCAAGAGAATGCCAGCCAGGGTTCTTGTTGCACACCAGAGAGATGAGCTCTGTTTACCTTAAAGTGTAAAGAATAGTATCCAAAGGCTTTTGGGTAGTTCACAGAATCCTGGGAACACTGAAGAACCAGGCTTGAGCCGTGTAGCTAATTGTATTTTCCAGAGATGTCCTGAAATGCTATCTCTTAACCCACATGGTCTTCCAGAACCTTACCATTCTCCCATCAAAAGGTGGAGTCTAATTTCTCTCTCCTTAATCTGAGAAGTTGTAGCTAATAGAATGTGGCATAGTAAAGCCACGTGACTGCTGTAGCTGGAAGGTAACATAGCATCCACTTAGATAGCTGGAGTTCACTCATGACACGGTCAGCTACCACGCAAGCAGGCCAACTGCTTCGAGGCTGCCATGGTTTGGGGAAGCCCAAACTAGTCCACACAGATGCCACACAGAGGGGACCTGATACCACCCGAAGAGAGAAAGGGATGCCCAGCCAAGCTCAGGCCACTCGAGCCCCTCATCGATTTAAATTGCATGAAAGGCCCAAGCCAGAACCATCCAGCCTAGCCTTCCCCAAACCCTGACCCACAAAAATCATGAAAAACCCCCACAATGGTTGTTATTTTAAGCCACTGAGTTTTAGGGCTACTTGTTATTCAGCAATAGCCAACCGGAGCAGTGAGAGAAAAGGAATGTAAGAAAAGTATCAGGAACAGTTTGTTCAGGCAGGGCCCTCTCACCATCTTGATTTCCTCCACCTCCCCAAGACTTCGTGCTGCTGAGTTCCTGGTTCTGCAGAGATATATAGAAAAATGAGCAATGAATGTAAACCTTAAAATTTCAGTAGCACGCAGATTGTTTTCTTAAGTATAAAGTTAATAATAACCTGAAGCAAAAATCTCTCCAAAAGTCCCCTCATCTTCCTCCTGCTTTTACTTGTCTTTACTACAAAACAAAACTAAACCAAAAATATCAGGTGATGTTTTGTCTGAGTGGGCACCTGTTGTGTGGCTACATTTTTTTTTTAATGGGACAATGTTTTTTAGATGTTCATTTTCATGTTTTAAAATTTGGGGTTGAAATATGCAAGAAAAATGCCTCTAACACCTTTAAAACACACTCTCTCTCTCTCTCTCTCTCTCTCTCTCTCTCTCTCTCAGACTTGCATATTAAGACTCATCAATCCTCAGATCATTTGGAGAGAGAGCCCTTTGGCCCACTGGGAGCAATGACAAATTGTATCCCTGCTACTCTTTGAGAACTACTAGCTTACCTCACCTTCAAGTTCCTATTTTTGGTTCTCATTATGACACTGAGAAGAAACTTTGATTAGCATTTTTACTTAAACAAAACCAAGATACAATTAACAGCTACTTCAGGGTTTTCAAAGCCTGACATCTGGGAATTTCCCAAAAAGCATTATTAACTTTACAAGTAAAATGTGTTCAGAGGGGAAAATACAGGCCCTGGCTCATCGACCTGACCACACAACTAGTAGAGCACCATCTATTCCTGATATAGAAGCCTTTCTGGGTGTTGGTGGAATGACAATGATAACCCACAAATGCCAGTGTTGCCCCATTTCCAGATGGTAGAAGCCTGGAAAGCCCCAGCTTTTCCAAGTGTGTTTTCCATCAGGACTACCGGCAGATATTGCTTGTCTGGGCTGCCAAACAGAACCAGGGAAGGTCAGGTCATGATACACATTCAGATAAAAGCGAAAGATTGATGTCTTAGGTCGTGTTCCAGATTCTATCTCTGAGCAACAAATCACTCCAAAACATACTGGCTTAAAACAATCCTGAGAACCATGTTTTTAATCTCTCATGCATCAGGAATTCGGAAAGGACTTGGCTGGGTCCTTCTGCCTCTGGGGCTCTCATGGGGCTCTGGTCACATGGCGGCTGAAGCTGGGACCAGGAGGCTGGAGCAGCTGGGGCTAGTCAGGAACTCACTTTCTCTCTCTCTCTCTCTCTCTCTCTCTCTCTCTCTCTCTCTCTCTCCTC
>NW_017731836.1:162524-171682 GCF_001890085.2 Hipposideros armiger | reverse complement strand
GCTCTACTGCCTTTATGACCTAGCCTCAGTCACATAGCCTCCCTTTCACCATATTCTGTTACTCAAAACAGTCCCACATCCACCTAGATTCAAGGGGAGGGAAATAGACACCCCTCTCAATGAGGCAGTCATACTGTAAGAGGAGCATATGGACTGAGAGACATTGTGACTGCTATCTTTGGAAATTACAGCTTGCCACAGGTCAGATTCCCGAGAAGCAGAGCTTGAATTAGGGTTTCTTGTTTAAGTTATTTATTAAGGAATAGGAAAGGAGGAGAAGCTCAGCAAGGATGTGGTTTCACGTGAAGTCTAGCCTCAGTCCCAGCCGAGGGGTTGTAACTCCCAGGTACCTCATAGAGAGGCAACTCCAGCCTCCCAGGGGCGTTTCTCAGACAAGGATCACCAGGTGAGCCTTTAGCAGCAGCTGGTGAAAGAACCACTGGGGATCTGGGTGGGTCACAAGGGCCCCTGCTACAAGAGGGATAGGAGGGCTTATCCAGGGGCTAATTTCATAGGGACTAGTAGATCAAGACCTGTGTTTCAGGAAGGTCAAGTAGGTCAGTCCTTAGAATGAGAGATGTTGCAGGGTTGAGTGAGAGATATGTTCATGGCACAACCAAGGTGTCTAATCCAAACAGGATTTGGGGACCCAAGCAGGGCAGGAAATCTGCTTCTATTGGCTTAACCAAAAAAAAAGGAAATTATTGGATCATGAAATAAGTAAGTCAATAGAAAGTGCTTGGATCCAGGGCTCAAACAGCATCTTCAAGATCTGACTTTCTTTCTCTATCAGCCCTTCCTGCCTTTTCATTGGCTTTATTCTTAGGAGGCTTGTCCCTTTTCATGGCAAGAAGACTACCAGTAATGCCAGGCTCATATCCTCTCCTCTCTTCAACCCCTGTGAGGAAAGGGCTTTCCATTTCCAATCATTCTTACAGAAGTCACATCATTGAGTGTCATTTGCTTTGAATAGCCTGACTTGGTCACGTGGCCATCTCTGAACCAATCACTGTATCCAAGGTGATGTGATGCTCTGATTGGCCAGGCCTGAGTCATGTAGTCACATGCTCATCCTTAGAGATGAAGATGGAGTCAATTCTACTAGAACCACAAGGACTCAGAGTAAAGGAGGGGCAGGAAAACTAGAGAACAGTTACCAGAAGAAAAGACAGGAAAAATACCCCTAGCAAAGTAAATTGACCATGTGGGGAATCCAGCCACTGGTGAACTAGGATAGCAAGGCCAAAATAATCATAGCAGGAGACTACTATTCAGTGTCAGGTGTCCCTGAGCCAAAGTTGCATCCATTTCCTCTGCCCAGGGACAATCTTGATTCCAGAATTTGGAGCCAGAGTCATGCACATGAATACTTAATTACCCAGGAGAGGCTGTGTAGCTCCAGCTTTGGGGCTGGAGGGATTTGGGAGCAGGAGGCCAAAAAGTTGTCACAATTTTATTCTCCAGATAGACCAGAGATTATAGTGACCACACAAATTTTTAAAAACTCTGTCGATTTTCTTTGGTCAAATCTCACATAAATATTAGATGTTTGAAAAAAATAATATTTATGAATAAATTCAAAGAAATTAATGTTAATTAACCAGAAAAAACAAGCCCCCCCCTACACACACACACACACACACACACACACACACCACACAGACATGGAAGAGTATTTTAATTAAGTCATCTTCCCTATTTAAAAAGATGGTAACTAGCCATTTTGAGCTCTACTGAGGATGAAATAAAAAGCAAATGGGCTTAATTACAGCATTGGGGAATTAACATGAGAAGGAGTTCTTTGTTAAACATTGTCCTAAATTTTAAGCTCTATTTAATTGTAAGCTTCCTCTGGGTAAAAGAACTGTGTCTTTTTCATCTTCCCTAAAGTTTGATAGAATGGATAACTGAAAACTCAAAGAGTAAAACAGAGATTTAGACCTGTAGCAGAGTCTATGACTTAAAATTTTATTTATGGTTACGTATGAATCTGATTTATCCATTATATCAGATACGCATACTTTGGCTGCAAGTATCAGACAACTTAGCTTTAGTGATTTAAACAAATAGGGGGATTGTTTTTCTTACATAACAAAAAGTCTGAAGGCAACAGCTGCTTGCCCTGGTTTGCAGCTTATAATTCTTTTGGGCTTTTCCTTGTGATTGTAAGAAGGCTGCTGTAACTCCAGGTATCACATCCATTTTCCATCAGAAGAAGGAAACAAGAAGAAACAACACCCATATCTGGGGAGTTGTGCTTTCCCAAGAACCACAGAGTAAACATGCAGTTATGTCTTATTGGTCAGAATAATATAGTTTGGCTACCGCCAGCTAAAAGGCATGGGGTTGAAAATGGGCATTAGATCAGCCAGATCCCTGGTGTTACATTATTTTTGCAAATACATACCTGTGAATACAGAGTGAACAAGTAAATATTTGTCCAGGGCAATGACTTCATCCTGGAATTTAGGCTGACCACTTGTCTTTTTCATATACAATCTCAGCTTTCCAAGTCAACTAACCATTCACAGTTGGCTTTGTATCTTGGTTTGGGGAGTGCTTCTCCCCAGACATAAATATTCAGATTCTAGTGGGACTGTTGATCCCAGGAGATGGAGGTCCTTTACATAGATGTAAGAACATGACCTTGACCCAGACATTCCTAGTAACCCAATCAACTGGTCCCAGTGATCATCTATGAGGGGTCAAGTGGTCCTAGCAGAGCCCATCCGAGTTATTCCCTAGGATTTTTTACTTAGAGTTAGAGAAAAACTAACTGGTGGTAGAGCTGGAAACGGGCTGCTGGAAAACCTCCTTCCCACCATGTGGAGAAAGCATATTTCTAGAAGGAAAAAATGAGACCACAACCACACAGAGATGTGCAGAGTTTGGGGCGTGTGTGAGAGCAAGAGAGAAAGAACAAACTACAATCTTGTTTAAGTCTGTGAATCCAATTGTGAGGGGACTTCTACTTATATGCGCCATAAATTCCCCTTTTTGTTCAAACTGGTTTAGTGGGATTTCTAACCTCTGTATCTGAGAGTCTTGATTAATTAAAAAGTTGAACAAACACCCCAAAATGCAAATCCCATTAATTTGGGATTAAGGAAGAAGGTTTTCAAGGGGAAATGGGAGAAATGCTTCATGTACTTATATTGGGCTAATAAGATTTTCAAAGCACTTAAAAATACCAGAGTATGCAAATGTTGCTGTTAAACAATTACAATTTCTTTAATTGTTTTCTCTCTTTTTTTTAGAGGCCATTTAAAGACCTCTAAGATGAGCCATGTATGCTGTTTGCCTCTCTACTATATTTACTTTCTATGCTGGAAAACACCACCATAGAAGGGATCTCAAGATGAAAGCCTTGTCAGATGTGAGTTCCCATCCGTGCTGTATGACTTAAGTACTGTGTGGACTAGTAAAAGTTACTTGGGCTTTCTGAGCTTCAGTTTCTTCATCTGTTCAACCAAAGACACGCACTAAAGTCTTCTGAGGCCCATTTCGCATCTACTGTTTTGGGTTGATATGATCACTTAGATGAACACTGCTTTGACCCGTAAGGCCCAGGGGCTTGCCCAGGTCCCACAGCCAGGACCCAGTCCAGAGCCAAGACTTCCTGATTCCTAGACTGTTCTCTCAGTCAGACTAATCTCCTGGCTAATTACGGGAGAAGGGCAGATTTCTGTTGAGCTGATAGGACTTACTTTTTTTTGTTGCAGAGCATCCTGGCTATTCAACTCCATCTTGCCAAGCATGCAGAATGAGGCTCAGTGCCCATGGGGGCCACTTAACTTCCCTCTCTTCATGGCACAGGAGCTACTCCAGTGACTGCCTGCTGTCTTGCAAATGCAGCACTTGGCAAAGAGGAGCCAGGAGAGAGAGTGTGAATGCATTCTGGAGGCCCAGGGGGGCATAATAAGAAAAAGCCATTTGGCATCCCTGTCCCATGGCCTGGGTCCCTGAGTATATGAAAAAGACGCACACAAAATCATTATCTGAGTGAGAAGTCAGACATCAAGGGGTTGGGGACACTATAGTGAGGAGCTCCCTGGGTTGGGTGGAGGTATGGAGGTGAATGAGCTGGGTCAATGTCTCTCCACGGTTGTGTCTGGGGAGTGAATAGATGCTCAGGGGTGATTAAAAATAAAAGAGGGAGGAGGCCTTCCATGCTCAATTATGTTTGAAACTTTTTCCATTCAATAGATTTGATGATACAGACAGAACCTTCAATACACTTCACGCCTGTATATCTCCAAGCAGGCTGAGATCTACTCAGGAGATTTTCTTTCCATGAGAGACAGTCACTTGCTCAGAATTGCTCTACCAATTTGACTAGGAAATCCTTTTTGAAAGGAACACTTTGGTTGATAAATGTATCTTGGAGAAATACTGAACTATCCCAGTAGATCAGAGTTTTCTAAACGTTTTTACCATGGCCCACCATAAAAAATACATTTCACCCCATGACCCTGGTACAGACATACCTATATATATATAACTGACACAAAACATTCAGGACACAAAAATGACCTCTTCTTTCTGTGATATATCCTGTACCCTGTTCTGTGCAATTCTATTTGACTCGGTTTCCTTTTTTTTCTTTTTAGATGGTGGTTGAGACACTCAACTGACCCAGTAATAGTTACAACCCAGTTTGAAAAACATTGCTTCTCATACATTTTATGTGTATTTTTTGAGTGTCTAGGACTTTGCCACCTCTGTGTACAAGACACTGAGTGCTGCTTTCTTCTCCTGGAAAAGATAGGAGAAAACCACACAAGGCACATAGGCCATTCCTTCACCCTTCAGGGCGCTAACCATGGAGGCAAGACACTGAAGTAATGAAATAGCAATATGTCTCAGGAGCAACAGAAGTCAGCAACTAGAAAGCAGCACTAGGCAGTCAGGGAGTAACTTTGGGTCAAGCCAGTGCTGGCTTGCTCACTCATTCATTCTTTCCTTCCCTCTAGGTGAGTTTTGTATCTTCTGAGAAGCAGAAGCCAAGATAGGATGCAACTTGCAAGGCTTTTATTAGAGGAAATGCCCTGCTAGAGAAAATGGGGAGGGAGCTAGGGAAGACTTGGAGAGTGGTCACACGGTGATGCAAGTCTGACCTGAGTGGAGAAGAGAGGGGAGGAAGACTGGGTGCAAGCATTCTAGGCTGCTCTGTATTCTACAGAAGGTTCGCCTAGTTCTGTTAGGGAATCCTTGAGCCAAAGTCCTCCATTCAGGAGGTCCAATGTCTCCCAGGAACAGGACAACGTGCTGTCATAAGTTGAAAGCAGCCTGCTCATCGTGTGGCCTCCATGTCAATGTGGAGCGCAGCGAAGGGGCCCTTCACCACCTCTACTCTCTGTGCTTGGAGGTAAGCTGGGTGCCTTCTCATGGCCGCCATGCCCTCCTTTCTTTTTCTCCTTCCTTCAACTAACATGAAGTGGTGTCTGTCCTAAGCCAGCTACTGTGCTAAGGACTGGAGAGACAGGAGCCAAACCTAGTCCCTGCCTCCTGGAACCCACGGCCTGGTGGGGACACAGACATGGGGAAAGAATTCCACTAGAAGATGTAGAATGACCACTGTGAGAAATGCTCCCACGTGGTGGCAACTGAAAACAGGAGGGTTAGGACTTAATTAGGGAGCTCAGAGGAGGTGTCCCTGAACCAGTAATGATGATATGAGATCTGAAAGAGGAATAGACATTAACTGCATGAAGAGGGAAGGAAAAAGTGTTCGGGGCAGAGAGAACAGCATGGGCCATGACCTTGTGGTCTGTGGGAGATGGCAGGAATAATATAGCTAGGATAGGCTAAGGGAAGCCAGGGGGTGGAGTGCTGGGAGTGTTTTACTTCGTTTGAGCTAATGTAACACAGTACCACAGAATGAGTAGCTTATAAAAAATATGAATTTATTTCTCACAGTTCTCAAAGTCCAAGATCATGGTGCCAGCAGATTTGGTGGCTGGTTAGGACTCTCTTCCTTGTTCAGAGATTATGCCTTCTCACCTGTGTCTTTACACGGTGGGAAGGGTGAGGGAGTTCTGCTAGGCCTTTTTTATAAAAATACTAATCCCATTTATAAGGGCTCCACTCTATGACTTAAGCACCTCCGAAAGGCCCCACCTCCTCATAGCATCACATTGGACACTAGGATTTCAACACATGAATTTGGGGGTGGGGGGAGAGCAGCACAAACATTCAGACCATAGCAGGGAGGAGTAGGCGGGGCATACAGGACCTAAGAAAGTTTCATGTCATCCACTTGAGGCTTTGATTAGCACCAACCTGATCAGACCTGCATTTTGAGAAGACTGCTCTGCCTGCAGTATGGAGGATGAGTTGGGGGACAGAGTAGAAGCAGGGGTACTATGATAGATGTCCAGGTAATTGACAACGCAGATGTCTGGAGGAGAATGAAGAGGGCTTGGACAGCAAAGTGATGGTGAATGGGAGAGAAGATGGCAAAGTTGGGGAGACTTATGAAGCTGCATGGATGGGACCCAGAGATGGAACAAATGCAGGATGGGAGGTGAAAGGGGTGACTCCCTGGTCTCTAGCTCACAAAGCCTCCTTTAAGAACATGTGTCAGGGTTATTTGTTCTAGTTCTGAGAAAAATGCCATTGGTATTTTGATAGGGATTCATTAAATCTGTAGATTGCTTTGGGTAGTATGGACATTTTAATGACATTAATCCTTCGAATCCATGAGAACAGTATATCCTTTATTTGTGTCATCTTCAATTTCTTTCATTAATGTCTGATAATTTTCAGAGTACAGGTCTTTCACCTCCTTGGTTAAATTTATTCCTAGGTGTTTTGTTCTTTTTGAAGCAATTGTCATGGAATTGTTTTCTTAACTTCTCTTCCTGATAGACCTTTATTAGTGTATAGAAATGCAACTTTTCACAGAACTAGAACAAATAATACTAAAACTTATATGGAACTACAAAAGACACCAAATAGCTAAAGCAATATTAACAAAGAAGGACAATGCTGGAGCTATTACACTTCCTTACTTTCAACTAGGCTACAAGTTCATAGTAATCAAAACAGTATGGTACTAGCACAAAAACAGACACATAGGTCAATGGAACAGAACAGAGAGCCCAGAAATAAACCCATGATTATATGGTCAATTAATCTGCTACAAAGAAGGCAAAAATATACCATGAAGAAATAACAGTCTCTTCAATAAATATAAATGATATTAGGAAAACTGGACAGAAACATGTAAAAAAATGTAACTGGACCACTTGCTTATGTCATATACAATAAGATAAAAATGGATTACAGACTTGGCTGTAAGACCTGAAACCATAAAAATCCTAGAAGAAAAGATAGGGAGTAAACTCTTTGATATCTGTCTTAGCAATATTTTTTGGATATGTCTCCCTGGGCAATGGCAACAAAAGTAAAAATAAACAAATAAGACTACATCAAATATAAAAATATTGCACAGTGGAGGAAGCCATCAACAAAAGGAAAAGAAAACCTACTGAATGGGAGAAGAGATTTGAAAATGATACATCTGATAAAGGTTTAATATCCAAAATACATAAACAGTCCGTATAACTCAACATAAAAAAATAAAATCTGATTTAAAAATGGGCAGAGGATTTCAATAAACATTTCTCCAAAGAAGACATACAGATGGCCAACAGACATATGAAAAGATGTTCACAGTCACTAATCATCAGGGAAATGCAAATCAAAACCACAATGAGATACCACCTCACACCTGTCAGAATGGCTATTATCAAAAAGACAACAAACAAGTGTTGGCAAGAATGTGGAGAAATGGGAACACTTGTGTACTGTTGGTGGGATTGTATATTGGTGCAGTTACTATGGAAAACAGTATGGAGTTTCCTCAAAATTTAAAAATAGAACTACCATATGACCCAGCAATTCCTCTTCTGAGTATTCATCTAAAGAAAACAAAAATACCATTTCAGAAAGATATATGCACCCCTATATTCATTGCAGCATTATTTACAATAGCCAAGATATAGAAGCAACCTAGGTGTCCATCAATAGATAAATGGATAAAGATGATGTGGTACATATATGATATACAATGAAATATTTCTCAGCAATTAAAAAGAATGAAATCTTGCCATTTGCAACAACATGCATGGACCTAGAGGGTATTATGCTAAGTGAAATAAGTTGAACAGAGAAAGACAAATACCATATGATTTCACTTATCTGTGGAATCTAAAACAAAATAAACAAATGAACAAACATAACAGAAACAGGCTCATATATACACAGACCAAACTGATGATTTTCAGAGGGAAGGGGCATTAAGTGATGGGTGGAAAGGGTGAAGGGGACTAAGCACAAACTTCCAGTTATAAAATAAATAAGTCACAGTGATGGAATATACAGCACAGGGAATAGAGTCAATAATATTATAATGATTTTGTGTGGTGACAGATGGTTACTAGACTTATCATGATGATCACCTCATAAGGTATATGCATGATGAATCACTATGTTGTACACCTGAAACAAGGGTACTGTATGTATGTCAACTATACTAAAATAATTTTTAAAAAAAGTTTTTTAAACAAATAAAATTGGAAAAAAAAAAGAATGGTGTCAGCAGAGAGCATAGGGACAGATTCATTGCCCTGGCCCTGCCCCGTGGCCCCACGCACTCTCAGCTATGCACACTTCACATGCCCTCTCACTTCCTGCCAGCCGGAGGGGTCTCTAGTCCTCTCTCTGGGCTGCAGTGTCCATTTTTCTGGATTCAGTCTACAGGGAAGCCACATGTTATAGGAGTCATGCCACCTTGAGCACCTCGAATAATTCAAGATTTACATAACCAAGAGCAGTCCTTTTGAAGCGTTGAGAGGCAATTCTGTATCATCACTGGAGACGCTCCTCTATATGCCAGCAGCATAAACCTACCTGTCAGCCCCGTCAGTTTACAGCGCGCAAATATCATGTGATTCTTGATGAGCTTTTAAAAGTAAGAACTGAATGGATGGGAGAAGTGGATGGAGATAGTCTCAGAGACACAGAGGAAGAACTGAGGGTTGCTAGTCGGGAGTGGGTGGGGATGAAGGAGAAGGGGAAGGGATGAGACAATACAAATTGGTAATTGCAATATGGCCTCAGGGATAGAAAAAGACAGTCCGAGGAATACAATC